>NC_141759.1:26808841-27164466 GCF_982258835.1 Parasteatoda tepidariorum | reverse complement strand
TTTTCAATGTCGCAATCACAGTAAAATTTGTGTGCTTTCTCTCAAACTTGGACTTTTATGCTCCAGGCAGATGACGTAAGCCGAGTGCAGCGCCACTAATTTGCATATTGCAATTTTACTCAGCTACTCTTAGTGGACAACATATGCAAATTTTGCACGGTTTGGCTTACTTTTGAAAGAGTTATCGCTATTTTTGTGATTTTTCCTTAATTTATGATAACCAGTGTAGTAACCCTTACAAAAAAATAAGGTGTTTTTGAGGTTGTATTGAGGTTTACAGATGTAAAAAATACATCTGAGATAGAAAATGAAGTTATGTTTTGCACCAAATATAACCTCATTAATTAATCTCAATTTCAACCTCATTTACACCTCCTAAAATCACCCTCATATGTAACTCAGCGATACTTTTAGTTGAGATTGGGTAAAATTTTTCCCACCTCCAAAATACTTATTCGCTTGAAGCGTAGAAAAAATAGCCTGTACACCTCAAAAAATAATCTTTCTAAGCTGGTTCCTCTAAATTAATTTCCAACAGCCTCAAGTGTGAACATCACAACTCCATATTGGTTATAGACCTTAAAAGGTTGATCTTTTAAGGTTGTTTCTGAAGTCAACTTCAAAGAAATCTTAACGCCTCAAAACAACCTCAAAAACACCTTAAATGTTTGGTGGAAGAGAGCAAAAACTGGTAAGAAAATTATTACATCCCAGCTTGTTTTTTCGTGAACTGCATGAGATTAATGATTACTAAGGGTTTTTTTATATTTGCAACATGGTATAGGCCTGTATTAGAGGTAAATAATATATAATAAGTACGAGCATCTTACTGGGTCATCTTTGAAAACTAGTAAAATTTTCTAAATAAATTATATTTTCGAATAAACAGAATTTTTCGATAAACCTAATGATTATATAATGTATTCATAATATAATTACAAAATGACTTCTTCAGTATATCACTCTTTGACAAGCAAACAGCAGTGCAGTTGAAAAATCAACGTAAGCTACAAAAAATTCAAAATTGTGATTTTTTATATATTTGGCGTCTTTGAATCTATTGCAGAAAAAAAAATTTAAAATATAAATTTTATTTTATCATTTTTTTGAAATTCTATTTTAGCGGTCATAGCATTAGCAATAGAAGAGAAATAGTTATCTAGCCACTTTTCTCGGAATTAATCGTGAAGCACTTATGCTGTTTTTTCAATTGCACGGCAACATAGTCCTCGAAAGAGCAGAAAAAGAATTGCATAAGGTAAACACGAAAATAATTTTATTCATTTAATTATTTTTATGTATACTTATGCAAGCTTGTGTGCTCATTCAAAAGACGACTTTTAAGCCCTTGCGAAGTTGAAGAACAGATAATACAAACTGGAGAAAGGCATCACAAAGATGCTATTATGGTTATGGTTAAATTCGAGAACATTATCTCAATTCTACAGAGCATTTGGTGGTTAGACGAGCAAACTCGTTCAGGGTCAGGGTCAAAAATAGTTTTAAAAATTATTATTTATCTTTCACAGTTAAAGCTACGGAGCCAAAATATCAAATGACAACATTTACTTTTTCTCTTATAAAAGGGGCCTCCTTGACCGAGCGGTATCACCCGCCAAACGCTCTGTTAAGCGTGGAGGTGGCGGGTTCGAATCCCGCCGTAACCCTGGATGTATTCTTTGTGATGTCCTTCTCTATTGTGCTATCTGTTCTTCTACTTGACAAAGGTTTATAAGTCTTAATTGAGCACACAAGTCTGCAAATGTATGTTGTATCAATAAACCAACCAAAACTCTTTAAAAACGTATGATCGTAGTAAAAGACTTCAGTTGGAAGTGCTTAGATTTTTAGCACAAACTGATTGCTATGAGCTCAAGAAGAAGGAAACAAGATGCAGCATACAAATCATTGCCCTTCCTTCTCTTTTCCACGTTGTCGTCAGTGTTCTTATAAATTTTAGTCGTCAACGCTTATAAACTTCACAAGATACCCATTTCTTCATTTCTGCTAAGTGCCAACGCTTTTTATACTAGTATCGATCCCAATGCCATTTTAAGTATTTTTAATGGATTAATCACGTTCTGGTGGGGGGGGAGTAGCTGTTGCCATTCGAAATAACTCTGTCAATCCGAAATTCTATCGGTTTTACCTCGACCAAAATAGTTGGGAAAGGTTTTAACTCTATTTTTAACAGCATATCTTATAAATCCTTCGTAATTCTTTTTTTCAATTTTCTCACTAACCTAACATTGATAACCTATTCTCATTAATTTGACCAACAGATTCTCGACCTAAAAAATGAAATCCCAAGATTTATTTTAATTATTATTTTGAAAATTTTTTGCTCTAGATGTTTTGCTATTTGAATAAAAATAAGAACGTTTTCGAGCATTATTTTTTCCGGACTTGTTTTTTAAACTTTTTCTCAATTTGAATCATGTAAAAACTAGAATCTGCTTAGTCAACAACTAATTTATGGAGCTCAGTGCACAAAAATTTAGTATAATATTGTCGAAACATTTGAGTACGGCCAACCATTAGTTGTATTATGCCAAGTCTTTAAATAATACGGTTTTCAATGCTAAAACATGTTAATTTTATATTTTTGTGAATTAAATAAAATTGAACTATTGCACCACATTTATATTTAAACTTTAACTATCCATCTTTGTGTTAACTACAAGAAATTTTCTTCAGCATAATTCCAGACCACTACCAATGGTGCAGATATTATACCTTTATTTCGAGACAGAGAGTTATTAAGAACTTAATTTGTTAGTTTTTTAAATCATCAGTTATTCAATTTGTGAGCATTGAAGCAATTTTTGTTTTATTATTTAAAGGACAGGTTTGCAGCAGTTAAAAATGCATTCTCTCGGTTTGTCTACAATGATTTACCAGGAGGCAGTTATCTGAGTGTATATTTATTTGGAGGTGATGGAAACATGACTTTAGTGACATCTGAGAGACTGATTGATGATATTGAATCGAGAACTATTTATTTGGAAAGTCAGCCTTTGCCTGAAGAAACCTCTAGATCTGAAAACTCTTGTCCTGAATGTGTTTTAAATGACATAATTGAGGCAAGTTCACTTATTTTATAAAATGTATGTCCAGTGCGCAAAATAAAAGAGTGAATAGCTTGAATAACTTTTAATCTAATAATCGGAATTTTAGTATTAGGATGCAGTCTTAATCGCTCAAGGGTCTAACCTTTCTAAAATCCTAGCATACATCACACATTTGGCATGATTTTGAAAAATGTCGCCCGCGTCGAAATGGCGCATTAACTCTTGTCAAAAAAGAGCAATAAGACCCACTAACTCTCACCCAAATCTGCAACTAAAGATTCTTAACTTTATCGTCTTCCCAAACATCGCCAGGACTAATACGATTGTTTACGTGACGAAATCAGACACAAAATCGCTCTTTCTCTAAATAAGCATACCTTTTTTTCGATGCGTTCGGATTACTGACGGTTGTAGTTGTAGTTCCTTTACGTCGCACTAGAACTGCACAATGGGCTATTGGCGACAGTCTGAGAAGCATCCCTGAGGATGATCCGAAGACATGCCATCACAATTTTGATCCTCTGCAGAGGGGATAGTACCTCTGCTTCGGTAGCCCGACGACCTGCACGCGAAGTCGAGTACTTTACGGTAGAACAGTTTAACGAGGACCAATACCGCACACCCTCGGTCCCTACGCAGACTGATCCAAGTGGTCACCCACCAGCACACTGACGGCAGTCAGTGATGCCTGACTTCGGTGATCTGCTGGGAACCGTTTCTTAACGATCAGTCCTCTGCGGAACCGGATTACTGACGGAGGGTGGCATCTATTAAAAAAATATGGTCTTGATTTTACTTTAATTCGCTATATCTCGAAAACTTTTTAAGCTAATCGAAAAAAAATTTTGCACACAATTATAAAATTAATTTATCCAAACAAAATTTCAGGTAAAGATTAATTTCAATATTTTTTCATGTAATAATAATCGAAAATTACTTGAATTCTTGGACATACAAATTTTTACATAATTTTAAAGTATTCAATTTTAAATAGCGCATTATAAAATTTGAACGAAATAGTCCGAATACATCTCAAAAAATCACATTTTAATTAATACGACTTTTTTAAAACTTGATATCTGGACGTTTTAGAAAACTGTTATAACTTTATTCTCTTCTTTTAAGAAAGGAATCGACCTTTTAATAGTTTGTAAGTACTATCCCATTTTCTCTAAAATTTCTACTTTAAAATAATTTCCTTTGAAACAAACGTAAAAACAAATGGAAACTCTTCGTATAATAAAGATAATAAATTTATAATAAATTGTTTTGCAGCATTTAAGGAACAACAGCAATTACTCTCCTCACATTATTCTGATTACAACAAAGCTGAATGTGGATGCCACAATGTATCAGAGTCTCGTTACAGACTTGAAGGATTCTGAAACTCGTCTTCATGTCTTCATGTTTTCAAATGTCCTCCCAACTGCTACAGACAAGCATTCAACTTGGTATTCATTATGTAAGGAAACTGGAAATAATTTCGTTTTCTTGGGAAATGACCTTCTCGGAAATCTGTACAGCAGTTTCTCAAATGCTGTCCTGTCACCAACAAAAGATGCTCAAGTAAGATATGTTGCAATCTTTAAGTTTGATGTGTAGTTTAATTCTTAGTTTCCAAGTTGTTAAATACTTTTATTATAAAAATTGGTTGGAAATTGGTAAATTTCAATTGTAAAATTTTGTTGAAACTCAGTTTCTGTTTACCATGATACTCTTTCCTTCCTGTCTCTGCTTTGAATGATGTCAGCACCGGGTTACCACAATTTACCGATATGTGATTGGATCTTGGCTTATTTTCATATGGATATGCATAGGCATGTCATCAATGTCAAAGGGGCCCCCGATTCTACACTTTAACCAAAAATTATTTTTTTAACATATTCTAAATATTTATGGGTGAATAAATCTATAGATTGATTTCGTTAAGCTTTAATGAAAGGGAAATATGAATATTTTGCATTAACTATAATTGGGTACTTGCACTTCAAGACATGTGACCTATGCATGTGACCTATGACGTAAGCGCCAACTAATCTTTATAAAAAAAATGGCGGATTAAAGTTGAACTTAGTTTCTCGACATAAGTTAGAATGTTAATTAATTGAATACAGAGCCATATCGCACATCAAATTAATTGAAATATAATTCTTTTATTTAACTTAGATTTATTATTTGTTTATGTGTTTTATTGTAACTGTGATATATTTTTGATTTGTGTACCTGGCAACTTCGATGCATAATTAGCTTGCTTATGTTCCACATGGCCTCGTGCCTATCTTTTTGTTAAGTCTCTGTGTAAATATACATTGAAAGAATTAAAATCTTTGAGAAAGAATTTTTGTGAAAGAATTTAGAATGTGTCCCTTAAGAATATTGATACTTGACGAGCTTGGCTTACTCGAAAGAGAATGGAAAGAACAGTTGCAAACGTAAACAAATGATGCCAATTCAACAACCAATCAGGACCGAGATTCCCACACTACGTTCATTAATCATTTACCATACCTGCCAATTCTTCGTGATTTTTCTAAAAATTTAATTTTTACGATTAATTTTGTAGCCAGTTTTGTGCATTCAAAACTCAATTCCTGTTTTAATAAATTTGATTTTAAATAATTTTTACAACGGTTACTATTTTTCGTGTAATCATTGTAAAACAACAACTAAATATGTAAATTATAGAATGTTACGTAAATATATTACACAACTATAAAATATGATTAAGTTTTACCACTTTTGGTTTTAAGCCTTTTGTTTTAATTAATAATCAAAATCATAAATATTACTAATAATAATGTTCATAAAGGGTAATAAATATATGGTAGCGGTAAATACCGTTAAATAATGGACAACTTCAGAATTTACAGAGAATCATTATGACTTTCATTAATTTTATGCTGGTGACTACCTAAAATATCCGAATCTTTTTTGTATTCATGATAAGTCAAAGTGTTTCGACGATTTTTGTCGGTTACTTCGACACCTCCAACAGATTTTTAAAAATAGTTATGCTTATTCAATAAAAATAACATTATTACTATTTGCAGATAACTCAAGATTATCTTAATACACTAGACGAAGAAATGTTACATTTCCCCATTTCAGTCGACGCCAGCATGTCGAAGTCTCTAATTGTGTCATTAACTGGACCTTTGTTCGATTCCGATCCATTGAGGTATGACGCTACTTTTCTCAAAGATCCAGAAAACGAAAGAATATACCCACAGAAACAAGAGCTTCTTCCTGCATGGATATTCAACATCTCAAATCCAAAAGTATGTTTTTTCTAAACACTTTTTCCATACTATTCACTATACTCTATTGCAAGTTAAGAAAAAAGCATTATCCCAATGGCGAGAGCCTGTTTGCATCTAAATGTCTAAAAAAAGTGCATCTTAATGGATGTTAGGTTCCAAGCGCGAACGAATATCAACATGGCCAACTTTTGAAACGACGTACATGGCCTTAATTTGCTTATAAAAATATAGCACGAATTAAATTTCTGTCCAACGAGTTTAACTTTTAAATGCTTTTAATATTGTTTTGAAGCAAATGTATACTTATGTATACTTATACATAATGTATACTTATAATTTGATAGCTAAATAGAACGGAACTATCTGCAGTTGCGGATGATTACTTAAGTCCTATACGTCCTTAAGTCTTAACTACGTCCTTAAGTCCTTAAGTCTTAACTTGCAATGGAATACAAGAGTTTATGAATATTTTCCATGAATTATATGCTAAACTTACAATTGTACAAGGCAATCTATAATGATCACCCTCAATGCTTATTTTTAGAATTCTTGTCTAAAATGAATTCAAAAACATGCACATATCAGGAGATGTGAGTTATTACTTGAACGAGCCAAAACAAAAATGATATCGAAATTTAATGAGTCATTTATGACAAAGGCGTGTTTGAAAACATCAAAATCATTTTGATTCAGAGAATCAGAGAGAAATCAGAGAATCGATTGATTATTATTAAAAACAAAGTTTCATCAGGCAATCAAACTGGTTATGTTTTTTTTTTTTTTATCCTATCTTCGATAGTTATCGACTTATTTCGATTGCACTTGTGTTTTTTTTCCACTTAAATATTGATTTATGACACCAAATATGCCTTCTTTTTGTTACATTTTTGAAAAAGATTATAAAAATGCGTACTAAGGGCAGTAATTATGGAGCACTATTTAGCCGTTCGGTGATCAAAATATCAGGTAATCAATGCATACACAACCAATGTCTAAATTTCAGAATGTTAGAATATTTAGCTTTCATTAAATGAAAGATTAGTTTTTGTCTTAATAGCAATATATTGGTTCCAACTATGAAAGTAGCAATCACATTAGATTAATTATATAACCTCTAATCTTCTTAAGTAAGGCGAAAGGTATAAGAAAAGTTGTCAGTTTAAAATTATCACTTGTGACTACTAGGCTGTGACTTTCTTTTATACAGCACTGCTAATTCACGATAATAAAACAATAATTTTTAAAAATACCATCATTTGCAGGAACAATGTGTCACAGTTTAAGGTCAAAATTAAAAAGACGTCCATACAAATAATTTGTTTAGAAAGGTCTGAGCGGCAGAAATATTTTTTTACTATTTTTCCAGACAGCGGCATCATTGTAAGTAAACTTTGTAACTGACTTTCAAGCTTAGCGAGAACAATTTCTAACTTCTTAAACAGAACTCAGCAGCCGCACATTTCTAACTCTTTCACTGTTTTACTAATTGGTTTTACAAATCACCTGCTCGATATGATTTAAAAAATTTTCGAACCTGTAGACCAAACGTTGTTTTTTCAGAACTTAAAAATCACGTCATTATATGTAAAATTGATTTATTAAATTTTATGATTGGGCATCACTGCATATTACCTAGATTTATTCTCAATCTGAGATATGTTATATAAAAAATAACATCTGAAGTATTTATTTATCAAAAGTTCCTTGAGTAAGCCTTTTTTTAAACAAATATCTGAGTTACATTCGAGAATTTTTTATGAAACTTCTTCTTCTATTGGCATGACAGCCCTTTGTGGGCTGAAGCCTTGCCTAGAACCTTTCTTTGCCCTGATCTTTTCTTTGCGATTATTCCCAGTCAGTAATTCTTAGGATTTTGAAATTCTCTGCTACACAGTCAAGCCACCTGATCTTATTCCTATCTCTAACTCTAGTTCCAATTGGCTTGTAATTGAAGATCTTAAATGTCAGAGAAGAAGGGTGCATTCGACAGATGTGACCCGCAAGCTTTAAGCGACTTATTTTGATGTTATATATGTTGATATCAGCATCTTTGAAAAGCCTGCATAGTTCAAAATTATATCGCTGTCTCCATAAGTCATCCACATTTATAGCACTGAAAAAAATTTTAAATACTTTTTCTCAAAAACAGCAAGCGGGTCTACATATGATTTAGTTAAAGACCATGTTTCGAAACCATAAGTTAAGACAGGTCTAATAATTGTTTTATACTATAGCATTATTTTTGTCCGTCTTTTATTAATTTTGACTGTAGAAATGCTCTTAAACCTTGAAATCATCGATTTGATGCTATAATACGTTTCTTTATTTCTGTGCTTGCTTATATCGTTTAAGACATTAATATGTGAACCAAGATAAGTAAAATTGTCGTCACTTTAGGTTTTAAAATTTCTTAGAATACAGTTATAGTTCACATTAGTATTACTGTGTGCACTCTACCGATTAATAAAATTTAATTTTTGCATAATTTTATTATTTTGTAAATATTTAAAATATATAAATACAGTTACTTTTTAAAAAATGTCTAAATATATTTTAACATTTTTTAAGATTTAAAAAATTGCTAGTCTGTGAATTTGTCACATTCCGAAATGAACCAAAGAATCAATATCAGCTGATAATTACGATTTTAATGATTTAATTTTTTACCCCCTTAAAAAATAAATTGAAACTTCAGGGATACTTTTTTATTCTTTCATAAATAACGTGTACAGGTTTAACTATAACAAAAATGAAACCAAACTAAAAATTTCTAATAAATTCATTTAAATAAATTAACATTGGACTTTTTTTTCCTTTGAGTTTATATTTTTCTACATCTTTTCTTTAAATAAAAAAATAATAATAAACAACTCTACAGCTTGCCAAGACAGTCAGCTTTCCTCTTCTGGATTCATTAGCAGCAATTATTCACTAACCCATCATTCAAAATCATTTTACAACCAGTTTTTAATTCCTAGTCACATTAAAAATAATAAATTCCAAGTATTTCCATTGAAGCCAAAATGAATTACAGCACTATCATTTTTGTTTTCTAGACCGGTGAATACTCCATGCAAACTTTTAGAAAAAAGAGAGCAACAAGTCCCATTCTGATCACTGTAACCGGGAAATCATTAGAAAATGATGATCCAATAATAGCTAAAGTATGGACTGAAACAGCGGAAATGAAAACTAAAGTAAGTACTCATTCATAATATATCACTACACATCAAAAGCATAAACCATGACAAATCTATTAAAGTTTAAAAGAACCAACCACAGTGCTGACGTAAAATGTCCTCAATGGTAGACGGATGATGTATTAGAGTCCCCTTGCTGCCAAGTAAACCGTGGGATGTTTTTGTGGTTTTCCTCCCCATTTAAAGCAAATGTAAATGCGGGTTAGTTCCATCAAAAAATCCTTCCGTTTCTGCTTATCGCCTTTTCTTGTAGTTGAAATTTTTGGGTTATTTCAGTCCCTTTCAATTTGTTCTTTCCGTCTGATGCTAAGTCTTCCTGTAGATCTCAGAACTTTTGGTTCATTGAATTCCTTTTATTCCTAGATTTGCAACAATATTTAGTTGTCGTTTTTTATATATTTACCATAAATCTCTTTATTTGCCCTGAAAATGATAATATCACAAAACATTATCTGGTTAGCCATTCACAAGTTGATGTATTGCTATACCGTCAGTTAGTTGAGAAAGTTTATTTTTGTTCTCCGTGTAACGAATTAAATGATATTAGTTTCATTGAATGAGTGTTTCAAGACAATTTTTCTCCGATAATTGACTCATAACTTCTCGTTTTCATACGCAGTAATATAAAATTACCTTGTTTTTTGAACTTCCATCAGGCAATTAAAAATACAATAAGAGAAAACAGATGCTAGGGGAATAAATGAAAAACTTGAACACACAGAAAAAGAGAACGGATATGAAGGGAATCAAAAACAAAGAAATGCAAAAATAGAAGGTGGAACAGAGAGAATATAATAAAATTCTCTTAACACCTTTTCAAAGACTTACTAGTTATTAGCTAAATAAGTTTGAACTCGCATCTAATCATAACTTATCAACTAGCTTATGGTCAAATGATTCTGCTACATTCATTAGGAAGGGCGGAACACTTACATTAAAGGTTAGTCTTTATACTTATGTATAAGGGCTTGTTTTAATTTTTATTTTATAACCGGCGGTGAACAGCCTATCCAATTTCGAGTTTACAACTTGTAACCTTGAACTCAACCCAGAAGAACTCCTGGATCAAGCATTGGAACCTTCATGGAGAACTTTTCGATGGAACTACTCCACAATTGCGTTACATGGAGTAGAAAAGAGCGAAAAGTTCACTCGGTTAGCGCAACAACAAGGAGATTCTAATCCATGATCCGTCTATCGCTGAGGATATTTTAGGTAGAACTGATGTTTGAGTGAGCTGGGAAGAGAGTATACTTGAGTATACTCCAAGAGAGTATAAGAGAAATTCCGATCATTAGATCAAAAGATATTCAAGGTGATTCTTTTTTTTCCCCTTAGCGCACTATATAAATCATCCTTTCATTTACCAAACTTTAACTCTTTAAAAATATATTATGTCTTGTTTGAAATACATCAAGTTTAACATGATTAATCAAAATTTCACTAAAAATATAAATATGAATTCGAGTATGTAAATATATAAATATAAGTTAAATATAAATAGTATATCGGGATAAATATAAATTTCACGGAAAAAATCTTCAGGAAAAGCTTACAATTAGTTGTCTATGGCAGCGGGTCAGAGATGGTGTTGCGCGGAATTCTGGGATTCCGTAGAAGGCCTACATGGGTTCCGAAAGTTTAAATTCTTTAAACCAGTAATGATTTTTGAAACCTATCATTATATTTATATACAAACAAACCATCATTCATTTGACATTTTAGTTAGTTTTATGAAACCATTTAAATAAAATAACAATTAAAGAAAACTAGCAAATTTGTTTTAATATTTCTTCCAATAACAATATATTAAATATATTATAAAAATGATTTACATTTATAAAAAATTGTATTATTATTTTTCATCAAACGTTTAAATTCAAGATGAAATGCTCAAATCCTAGAATGAAGAATTATGCTTCTCTTATATCCATTTTTAACGTTTATAACAGTTATTTTTCGAAAACAATTATAATTCAACGTACTTTATTCGTTTTCTGGTTATGCCTATACCAAAAACAAATTCACCACTAGTCTAAATGCCACTCTAGACCTGCAATTTTAACTTTTTTGACGTAAAACTTTATAATTTTAAGTCTATTATTGCTAAGACAATGACTGAATAAATATCATTCTTCATATTAAAAATGATCAAAGCAATTTATAGTTAATTATTATTATTATTACTTTTATACAGGTTAGTTTTTTGGGCCACAGCTACTAATTTTATTCATGAACATAGGGTTCCGCCAATAGGTTCGCAATCGTTTAGAGTTCCATATCCGTAGAGAAGTGGGAACCGCTGGTCTGGGGTATAAGTGTCAGTTAAAACTGTTCAGTAAAAATTTAAGTGTTGTTTTAGAAAATATATCATTCTAAGTATATGCTAAATATCTATAAATAAATGATTACATATTAAGAATACATCCTATTGTTTTTAGTTTGTCCAACCTCCCATTCTTATATTTGGAGAAGTAAGGAGAGGACCTCATCCGATTATAAATGCGACAGTTAAAGCTTATGTATACCATCCCAATAATGATGGAGTGTCTGAAATCAATTTACTTGATGATGGACTGGGAAGTAAGTAATGTCATTAAGAAATTAATTGCCGTTAAAGGGTATAGAAATCAGCTACTCTATATTCTATCTAGGTAATGCGCACATTGACCAGGGTAATCCGTTAAGGTGCTAAAATTTGTTTAAGAAATTAAAAACCGTTAAAGGGTATAGAAATCAGCTACTCTATATTCTATCTAGGTAATGTGCACATTAACCAGGGTGATCCGTTAAAGTGTCAAAAATTATTTCATTCTTCACATTTTCTTGCCAGTCAGAGATATATACTTATTATAGATTTTTAAATTAATCTTAATAATATTCTATACAAATTTCATGAATTGATCAATTTCAAATAGACCCCCCCCCTACTTATACATGGATGCTCCTGAGGATAGGAAATGAACAAAGCTGATTCTCGCCTTGGGAGTAAGCCACCCTTAGATTTATACTTATTAGATTATACCCTTAGATTTAGACTGTTCCCAACAAGTTAAATTCCTAAATATAAGCAAAAGGTTTTTAATTTAGCTTTTATTATAAATTTTTAGCTTTACTTTTTATTCTATACGAATTTTTTGATACTGATCTCACGATTTGATCAGTTACTACTGAATGCTACTCCAGCCGCTAACTGCCTCCACTATTCATCTGCCTCCACTATTCATGTGCCAAATAGTCACAGTCGTCCTGTTGCTCAACTCAGATGAAGAAGTGGAGGGTCCACTTCCCGAACAGAGACTCCGTACCAACAAATATTAAGTCAAAAGCATTATTCTTTATACAACAAAAAGTTAAAGTATGTCGCTTCAGTTAGAATTGTTGCTAGAGTAAGATTTTCAATCGAAATTTGTAATTCTGGAAAGGTGCCCATTACTTTGGTAAAATGAGGAAAGCACTTTAATGGAGCTTATCACTTAATCTGTCCATTATCTGATGTAAACATTAATGACTAACGAGTTTTAGACGTAATATTTCAGGACTCACCATTGTCTTATTAAGTTTCAATGACAATGAAAAATAATTTCAGTTTTGGGAACAGGCGAAAGATAATTTAGCTATGCATAATATTTCTGAACAGCAGGGGGGGGAATTTAATCTTCACTTACACTTTACAACCAGATGCGTCCATGTACCCTGGAGATTTCATCCATTTATCATTGTCTATTCAGCTATGATGGAACAATCATAAAAGTTAGAAATAACACATTTTTAAAAATGTATATACATTTGAAACGAGGCTATTGTCTATAAAATTACTATACATATTATTATTTTCTTACTTAAATTATTTATCATTAAATAATTTATTTATTTTTATTATTAAATAATTAGGTGGAGACATAACAAAATTTGATGGAATATACAGTCGGTATTTCACGAATTTCTCATCAACCGGATTTTACACAGTTCGAATAAAAGTTACTGGAGGTATTGATACAAGTGCTGCAATTCACAAAGGTAATAAAACTGAAAAATAGATCATTTCTGCGTTTTTATATACCTTTTGTTATGTTATGTTATGTTATGTTATGTTATGTTATGTTATTAGGTAGTACAAGTTTCGTTATGTTATTAGGTAGTACAAGTTTCGTTATGTTATTAGGTAGTACAAGTTTCGTTATGTTATTAGTTTGTACAAGTTTCGTTATGTTATTAGTTTGTACAAGTTTCGTTATGTTATTAGTTTGTACAAGTTTCGTTATGTTATTAGTTTGTACAAGTTTCGTTATGTTATTAGTTTGTACAAGTTTCGTTATGTTATTAGTTTGTACAAGTTTCGTTATGTTATTAGTTTGTACAAGTTTCGTTATGTTATTAGTTTGTACAAGTTTCGTTATGTTATTAGTTTGTACAAGTTTCGTTATGTTATGTTTATATACCTTTTGTAATTTGCTATTTATGAAGGCAATTTCAAAAGCTAAATCTCATATTTTCTTCTTATTTTTAAAAAAAAAAATTCCTTTTTATAATGTCCTTCTCTTTTTTTGCTACCCTTGTAAAAAAAGCTTATTTTTCATTAGATCCCTTTAGGATAAACTTCGGTTAATTTTTGTACGTAACCGTCAATTTTGGCGATGCTTTTTTGTTGACACTGTGACAGATTTTGCATGCCCATACCATACCAGTACCAGCACCCCACAAAGTTTCTGAAAAAAGCATTAAGCATCATCTTCCACCTTTTCAAAAAGCTCAATGGCATTGTGTTGAGACGTTTTTTCAAGTTACTGAACAGGTTATAGTCATTGGGTGTTAAGTCAGGATAAAAACCCAGATAGCAAATTAAGGTTTATTTTCACTCAGCAAAAACCTTTTAATGTGAACCTAAAAAAGTTTGTTATGCGGTTTACGTGTAAATCTTTTAACCTTAAAACGAGATATGTGACAATCTGCTCTATTCTACGCACATTACCCAAATCCAAAACCTTGGAAAACAACCTTATATATAAGACCTTTGAGTCGAGGTTGACTTATGGTTTTCGAGTGTGAAAAAATCCTTTCATAAAGCTAGTTTCAAGGTGAAAATAATCTTAAATCTAGGTCATTATAAGGTTTCTTTTCGCAGCGTCTTGTATGCTTAGCTGAAATCCACCTTGTCTTGAATTTTTAATGGGCAATGCAATTTGATCCTATCCCTGGTGTGACATCAGATAAACCTCAATTGTTGACATAAGTTACCATTTTTCCTAAGTGGCAATACTTTAAAAAAAAAAAAAAAAAGCTCTAAAAAATAATTTTTAATCCTTTTAGAATGAAAGGATTGAAACTACAATATTTTTGCTTTATTGAAAAAAGGTTTTTAGTACAAATGTTTTCATGACAATGTTGCTCGTGACAGGTTGCAGTAAGGTTACATGCTTTCTGTAATGGTAAGTGCCGGATAATGTTCCATAGAAACTGTTGAAAGAGAGATACGGGCATTGTCGTAGAGAAAGCCTACGATTTTGCCTGCCATTCCTCTTCTTCAAAGCAGAATCTACTGCTTCCGCTATTTCATCACTGTTTCACTATTACCTGTGGTTTCGGGGACCTTAAAGTGGACCTACTTCGAAGACGAAGTGAAAAACCTGTTTCAACGTTTTCGTTGGGCCACGGGTGAGAAACTGGTATGACAGTGGCATACAAACCCTATAACTCAATCTAAAAAATTGCATTGAGATTGTAGTGGCGATTATATAGAAAACAGGCAAATGTTAATCTATAATTATGAAAATTAATTGTAAATATTATAGTTGGAGAAAATAGGAGACTTCATTTTTGCTGTCCACCACAAAGACATGCTGTTCTTCTATTATTCCCTTGCAGGTCCTTCATCATACTGCTGCGGATCATTCCTTCCATCTACCCAACAAGAAAGTGTTACTCAGTTTGCAAGAGAAGCAGGACCAGCTACTTTTGAAGTAACTTCAGTTCCGAGGAATGATCCATATCCACCCTCAAAAGTCACAGACCTAAATATCACACTATCTTTTGATGATGATCTATACATATTGCAATGGAGTGCAGTTGGAAGCAATTATGATCAAGGAGTAGGTAAGTAACCGCAATCTGATGTTGTTTAAGTATTCAATAAAGAAAATTTTGTAAAGTTAAAGTTGCTAACTTTTGAACTTTTTTGAGGAAAGCTGTTGTAAAGGATATATATATATATATATATATATATATATATATATATATATATATATATATATACAGAGAACATATATATGTATATATATATAGTATATATACATATATATATATAGTATATATACATATATATATATATATATATATATATATATATATATATATATATATATACAGAGATGCCAACTGCTCCGGACACGCCAAAATAATTTAAAAAACGGTAAAGAACTACAAACTAAAATTTGCAAATATTTGAACATTTTTGTTAATTTTTTTAAAGGTTTAAAATAACGCAAATGTATAGAAGTGGTGAATATATAAGCCTGCGATTTATTTAGAAATAGTGGTGGATAACAATCTAATAAATCGAATTTATTAAACAAAGAATCACAATTAATAAACTACCACTCGAAAATATTAATTAGCTGTCCGGAGCAAGTTGGCATCTCTGTATATATATAGTAAACTAAATAATAACTTTTAAGATATAACGATTAATTAGTTTATATTAATAAATACTACTTGTGCAAAATGAAAGACTTTTTTTCTTGCAATGTTATTTTTCATGTTGAATATGGTGTTAAGCAAATGTTTATTTTATTTTATAGCTGCTGCTTATGAAATAAAATTATTTCGTGATAGATCTTTGGTAAGACACCGATTTTTTGATTCTGGATTAGAAGTGTACAATGAGACAATAGAAACCACAGAAAAAGCATCTTATGGTACTCAACTCTACCATACATTAGCACTTACGCAACCTTTTGAAAATGGACTCTATTACATAGGGATTCGAGCAGTAGATGAAGCTGGCAACTATGGAGAACCTTCGAATGTTATTTCCATATGGCTGCATACGAGAGCCAGAAGCAGATTAATCGAGTGTGGACCTGTGGCGTTACCCTTCAATTTCGCCTCAAGAAATTATTTTTCATGCTCATTTCTTTATTTGTTCATCATTTATGTTCTATTCAGCGTTATTTTACTGTATAAATAATCATTAAGGAACTATTCATTTCGTTAAAATAAAGATCATGATTGCTTTTTTTTAATGATACTTTTGTTCCTTTTTTGTGTTGAAAAATCATCACACCATTTGTTTAAAAGCAAATTACACTATCATTATGTTTTACTCTAATGAATTCTAACAGATTTTTAAAAATCAAACAATTAAAATCATGATTTATACTACCAATCATAATTATTTGATTTAAATCAATAACTTCTTGACAGGATATAGAAGTCACCCCTTTAATTACTCTAATAGTGTTTAATTGCAAACGAAGCGAAAAAAATTTGGGCTCATACCTTTAATTCCGCTTTTAAGGAAAGGGGCATAGCTTGCAATGCTTTATTAGACAATAAGTATAAAGAAAATTAACATTAATCCAGGAAACAAAGTTCAGAAAACCTCAATCATTTTTAAAATATTCCAAATTTCATGTGTGCAGAATACTCTTTATTCACTGCCAACAATAGATAATTTTAAAATCTTTAGTATGAATGAAACTTAGAAAATTTTTCCCTTTAGATTAACCCCTTCCTTCTCACTCCCGTGAAAATGACGGGGTGAGTTTTCGCTCGCTATTTCTCACTCCCGTGATATTGACGGGCTGGAGTGTTCAGTAGTAATGTGCCAATAAGAGTAAAACTAATTCATTTCTTTTACCCGGAAAACATTTTATTTCTCATTTTACACACAATATAGCAGTACCATTATATTTTTAAGGTAATTGTAAATAATTAGAATATTTTAAACTAGATACTAGCACTAATCAAATACGTGTATTTGGCAAAATAGACACTTTTATGACCGTTTTCTTGAAAATTAACCGATCGATAAGAGGTTAACATATCCGCATATATACCAAGGAACTAACATCAAGTGATTAACACTTCAAAACATGTTTATGCTTTTTTGCTGTGCGAGAATTTTTGAAACCAAGATATAATAGACACCAAAACTTCAAAAGGAAAAAAAAATCCTTGCCGTACCACATTAGTTATTTTTCCTCGTTTGGTGGCCAATACCATTATTATTCGAACTAATTTTCTGAACGGCCAGTGTCATAATCAAATACTAAATTAAAAAAAATAACATACTATATCATTTTTACTGAAAGCCTACTTAGGGTTAAGGCACACAATACAGGAAAAAAAGCAATATAATTTTTAATATTTATTATCTATACCAATGGAAATGTCTTGAAACTAAAAGTACATGAAAAAATACATGCGATATATGCAACTTTTGCGTAAATACTGCAATTTAAATTTCTTTTTTTTTAATGAATTTGATTAATTAAATTTTTTAAACGAAGCAGAGCTGGAACTAGAATTGGAAATTTGGGAATAAAGAATGACTGATGCTCAAAATAAAATTTTAAGCTATTTCTTATCTTGGATAGATATCTTCTATATCTCTCCAAATTTCAGAATTATTTAACATTTTTTTTAATTGTTTACAGAACGGGATTGTTTTAAAAATAAGATTATTTGAAAAAATCGGAGGAAAAATTTTCAAAATTGGATATTTTTTTAATGTAAATACAATAATCATGTCTTATTACAAAATTAAAAATGACTGAATATCGATGATAATTGAATTTTTATATTTGTAGAGAGCGCTGATCCATATGAACAAAAAGCAAAAGGTTAAATTGTCCTTAGGTCATCACGAAACGGGATTTATTCTATACTAGATTCTCTCTTATTTTTTAATTCAGGGTTGCCAACTCACTAGGTATATTGAGAAAATTTATGTTATTTAGTTAAGTTTATGTTTTAATGTGTTATTCTTGTTTGGTTTAAAATTATTTTTCACACCACTACATGTTTGAAAGCATTAGTTTTAATTTGTCTACCAATTTTTAAAATAACAATTTGTTATAATATGGCTGTAGACCCTAATGAAACAAAAACACAATTCTCGCATGTGAAAGGCAGCTCTGTTGATTGCATACAAATCGAAACGAACAGAAGGTATAGTGCTTAACGACATGGAACAAAATAACACATTAAGTGTTATTCTAACTGTATAGCGATGGTGTTTTCTACACTAGGAAGCGCTGCAATAATACTTCCGGGTCCTGCAACAAAACTTTACTGCTGACAGCCTATACTTCCGGGTTGCAGTTTTTGGTGCGTTGTGAAGCCATTGAGTTCACGACGTGATCATAGCGTTTTGAGACACTCTATAGTAGTTTTTCTGGTATACATGTATTTCTTACGAGATTTATTACTTGTGTTTAAAAGAAGAATCGTTATTTCAAAACGTAAAAATTATCAATTGAGAAAAGAATCGTTACACCTCTTACCTTTTAAACAAAATACCAACTTCGAAATTTAAACCTAGATAATAATTTATAAAAGGAACTTAATCTCTCAGCTCGAACAATATGCTAACACTAAATTATGATGATGCACGGCTTGCAACAAGAGCAAACAGTAATAAACAAGTAAAAAGAGGCCAAATCAGAACTGCTGAAAAAGCGAATTCTTTCTAAATCGAGCAACTATGTGACTTTTTTTAACAATACATCTCTAAATAACTAAAAACAAATTTTTACTTCCAACTCACCAGAATGACTTAAAATCTTATGAAATACAGCAGATTTGAGATTTAGAATTATATAATTTATTTCTTTTATTAAAAACAAATTTATCGGTTTGAAAATATCACCTTGCAGAATTAGCTGTAGTAAGCAGCTGTATACTTTGTAACAGGAATTGGAGCAGGTCAAGAGCTCCAGATTGTTGTTGTTTAGATTTATATTGAAAATACCATCCATTCGATCAATACACCTCCGATCACGTCCCGCAATCGACTGATTGTTAAGACACGGTTCCCAGCAGATCACCGAAGTTAAGCATCACTGGCTGCGGGCAGTGTGCGGGTGGGTGACCACTTGGATCAGTCTACGTAGGGACCTAGGATGTGCGGTATTGGTCCTCGTTAAACTGTTCTACCGTAAAGTGCTCGACTTCGCGTGCAGGTCGTCTGGCCATTGAAGCAGGGGTGCCATCCCCTCTACAGAGGATCAAAATTGTGATGACATGTCTTCGGATCATACTCAGGGATGTTTCCCAGACCGTCGCCAATGATATTTGGTCAATTTAGGAATTGGTAACTGGGCGGAGTGAGCTTGACGCTAGCTTTTATCCATCAATCTTCTTATAACCCTATATTGATTGTGTGACCAAACTTTTTCGCCAAAGCAATTGGCGTTGTTTAAACAAAAGCTATTGTTAGAGGAAGCCATTTTCTGTATTTGGCTGCGCGGGATTTCATATTTTATCATCATGAAAGTTTTAATTACAGGTAATTCTTATTAATTAAAGATTTATAATATTAGTGTACGTTTCATAGCAGTATATAAAAAAATTACATGAAATTTTTAAAAAGATTAATGAATTTTATTAAATATCTGTGAATACCACGCGTTAGATTTTAAAGTAAATAGTTTGTAAAATGTATGTATTTTAAGAAAATCGTTATAAAAATTCATGTATCAAAGTTTTTCTCTGCTTCCTTAGAAATCCTTTGTTTGATCTGCCGAAATTGTGTGAAGCAGTTTAGTAATGAAATTTCATTTAGTTGAATTACTTGATCAGGGGTCTGTCCAGGCCGAATTTACTACCGTTTAGCGGTACCTTCACAAATTCAACTTTAGGAAAAACGGTAGTTTCACAAAATACTTTTTCTTAAAATTTTATTTTTGCATCCCTTAAGAAACGATAAATTCATATTTTTACCATATTTTTGTGTTGATTTTTTAATATAATTTTTAATTTTTCACAAATTAATTCTAAAATTTCACAAAATAGGTACCTCTCAGAAAAACCTAGACATACCCCTGTTGATTTATGTTTATTTTAGTGACATAATATAGAGGTATCTTTTTTTTTTCTATGAAATATATTGCTAATTAAAATTTATTATATATAGAAAGATTAATATTGAATTTTCTTAAAAATAGTGAAGAGGGTTTTGATCATGTCTAAAATAATTTGTTTCAATTTTATTGTAAACTAATCTAAAAAAAAATTCTGAGAGAAATGGAACAAATTTAGATAATATTTATCATTTTCATTCACAGTTACTGCATTCATTATTATTCTTTTAGGTTGTCTTAACTATTAAATAAATTATGAGCATGCATACTTTCAAAAAAAAATTTTATTCTATAGGTGTATCACAATTATGTGCAAAACAATTTGTACTCAATAATTTGTTTTATTTAAAATACATAATACAAATACTATAATAAATTAGAAGATAATTCAGATTAGCAAGTTATCTTAAATTTAAGTTATCTTTATTGGATATTAATATGAAATTGAATTTTTTCAATTATTTAACTTCTCAAACTATATCTATAATTGTATTTTTTTCATTACCCTAAGATTTTTGACAGTTTGCGTGGACAATGTAAAGCAAACTTTTCGTATTTCTTCTTTCTCTTCATAAAATACTTTTTTACTAGGTGATTCCTTGGAGAAGTATTTGGCTAATTACTTAAATGCTGAATGAAAATGGGATATCGATGTTTGCACACCCTGGAATCAGTGTGGACAAATTAAGTGTGCAGTTGTGAAGGGACGATTGTGTTTTTGTCTTAATTCATGTTGGTAAGTTGAAATGTAATTTATTTACATATTTAATGATTATGTATCTAAAGCATTTGTTGGCATTGTTAGTATCTTGTGTAACTATTCTAATTCAGATACTTATTTATTTTTTTATTAATATTACTTATGGTTGTGCTATAAAATAATAATTTATTTTGCTTTTCTTAAAAATAAAGGAACTAATGATGTGCAATTGGGTACAATGCCCAACTTTAAAAAACTGGCTTGTGTGGTTAATAAAATTTGTGGGGTTATTGGGGAGATTTTGTTTGGTTATCTGTGGAAGAATAATTCTGGGTAGCCAGCCGCCAGGAACTAATAAAAAGAGAAGGGAACTCAGAAGGTATAACTCGTAACCACCCCCGGACAACTATCTACATGTGTTTTTTTTTTTGTTATTAAATTTGCAAGTTTAAAATCTGTTTAGCACCTTGGCGATTGTAGTTGGCACGGCAGATCACAATACAGAAATATTTCTGAGTTGTTTTTCTCGAACGAAGAGTTTACAGGGGTAGAAGTCCTCCTATATTTCCTATTTTTCCTATATTTTTACAAAAAGCTAAGAAAGCCTCCTATTTTTCCTTTATTTTCTATATTTTTCAAAATTGGCCTATATTTTTTCCCTCTAATATTTTTTTTTTACTATAGAAGACAATTTTCTAGATTTTTCTTTCCTCAAATAGTCATGATCATTTTGAAATTCACTTGTACTCAATACTGCTTAATGACAATGGGTAAGTGAACACATAGTGTTCTCCCCCCTTCCCTATCTCTTGTTTTAGTGCTTTCTAAGCTTATACTACTTTCTATGACTTTTTTTTTTCTGAGTAGATGGCAAACTAAATTATGTTAATATTTTGCTTCAAAATGTTAACTTTCAATTAGATTATTTAAGTTTTTATTTTATTATCTTTGATTAATTTGTTTTTATATTTATTGTGTTTAATTTATAAGTACAAGTAGAAGATGCCAAATCATTTGACACGATTTCGTGATGATTGGCTTGATTTAGAGGATAAAAACAATGGTCAAAAAGTTTAGGACTGGTACCAAAAAAGGTAAAGATGATTATAATGCCTACTGTAAACATCAGTAATAGTGGCAAAATTCAGCTTTTGCAGCATTCAAGCTCTAGAAAACGTAAAAAGACTTATAATGAGAAAAAGGATACTTCTCAAAAGCGTCTCGTAATTGCTGCTGGCAATAGTGTTTGTTTGGAGCCAGGAGCCAGCTCTACTGAATCAAAAAAAGTATGGACTCTTACTTCTGAAGACAAAATATTGCAATCTGAAATTATATGGACAATCCATGTTGCCCTGAACAATTATTCCTTTTTTGTCGCAGGATGCTATAAAAGAAGTATTTTCATCTGTCTTCCCAGACTCAAATTTGTGCACTGGGATGACCTTATGTTCCACCAAAGTGTCTTATTCTATATCACATGGACTTGGTCCTTACTTTTTGAAGCAAATCACCAACGAATTCAAGAGAGAAAAACCTTATTACTCATTAATGTTTGACGAGACCCTTAATGAGCAAAACTTGAAACAACTTGATGTGCACATTCGATATTGGTGCTCTTGTGATGGTGGTATATCCGAAAGATACTTGGGTTCAGAATTGTTGGGGCATGCAACTGCTCTCAACATTTTTAATGCAATATAATCAATTCTAAATTCTTGTGAAATAGATTTAAAGCATATAGTGATGCTTGGGTCTGATGGGCCGAATGTTAATAAATGTGTTTTTCAACTATTCGACAAAGAAGTTACAGAGATTGGGAAGTATGGATTAATAAATTTGGGCACATGTAATTTACATGTTATTCATAATGCCCTTGGAAAAGGTTTAGCTATTGAAGAATTTGGGAATATTATTGACTTTTTGGAAAACATTTATTCATGGCTTTCCTAATTTCCTTCCAGGAAAGAGGATCTCAAAAAGGAAATTGATAATTTTGGTTGTGAATATTCTAAAGTGTTGCGATACGTGAGCAACAGATGGCTTTCTGTTGTTACTGTCTGCGAAAGAATCCTGCATCTTTTGCCTTCTTTAGAGGAGTGTTTTATAGAAGATCTACCTAAACAGAAAAGTAGTTTGGTAAAGCTTTATAGATTTCCAAGCATTAAAAAAGTCTTAGAAGATCCTTTATTATCAGCTTATTTACATTATTTACATTTCCTTATCAGTGTTGGATCAATTTTTGATAATATTTTAAAGCTATTACATTAAAAATAACTCATTGATTCACACTTTATACAATGAGTTAAGTGATTTGATAATAAAAATCATGCGACGCCAATCACCATTCAACTGCGGAAAATTGTTTATATAATTTTTTTTATCAAATTTTTTATAGTGTTTTATAATTAAGTTTTAAAGTTATTCATATATCATCCGTGCTTTTCAATTTAATTTAGATCTTTTTTGCCCTATTTTTTATTCCAGAAAATCCTATATTTTTTTCCTAGAAAATCCTATATTTTTTTCAAAACAATCCTATTTTTTTCTCATTGGTCACTTCTACCCCTGAGTTTAGAAATTTCTCTTGCTGAAAGATCAGCGTATGCATCAACATTTTGTTAATCTTGAAAACGTCACTATAAAGCGATTCAATGAAGTAATTAAAACTTTGTGAATTTTACTTGGGCTAATGTTCTGTGAATCAGCTTTATCTGTGGATGAATGTATTGGTTAAGATCACATGCATTTAAACTGCCAGGGCCATATTCAACTGGCAAACATCTTTGAAGAATGCATAGCAAAGTTGCTAAAAAAAGAAGTGTATTTATACACAACTTTATATACTAATAATATAAAAATATTGTAATCTTGTCTTGACATTTAGCCAGATAACCAGAACTCATCCCATACAAATAAGAAAGAGTAGTCACAGTCAGATATCTGTTTAGAAGAGATTTGGGTCCGTTAACGAACTATTCACAAAATATCTTTTCATAAAAACGGACATTTCACAAAATAATTTATCCTTTACTCAGACCCTTCACAAATTCGTTTATCTTCATTATTGTTTTGTTAATCGAATAAGCCCTTCCCGGGGGGGGGGAGAACGACAGATGTAATCTAAATAAATTTTGTCTTCGGCAGACACTTCTTCCTTTATTCGTCCGAAATGAATATTCTGCGTTCAGCAGTATAGGCAAAATACCAAATATTTGTATGTTGCATCTCTAATTTAGTAGCAGCAATTGCTGTTTATTTTTTAAATTTTAATTTTTTTAATTATAATTTTACAGTGTTGGACATAATCTTGTAAGTCTTTACAATTTAAAAACTCCTTGAAAAAGTTTTTTTTTTTATTTTTTATTTTGCAATAACAGACCCTATTTGCACAAATTCACAAAAGCAGGACCCTGGTTGAAAGAATGTGACTTAACGTTTATTTTATATTCACAAATTACAAGTAATTTTTTTCCAATTTTACAAATACGGACCTTTTACAGAATGTCTGGACAGATCCCTGACAGTACTTGAACAGATTTAGTACTATGATGCTGTAAAGAAAAATATTCAGTAGAGAGTTTTTTTCTAATATTCTTATCTGTGCTACTTTACACAATGCAGAAAATTTTTTAGATGCAATAGAATATTTTATGACTAGTTCTCTCTCTCAATGATTCTGGTTCTACCCTTAAAGGACAGAGGGAAGATTGTTTAGAGCATTGTACCTGAATTATAAATACTCTTCCACTTTAAATGCCTTTGGTAAAATATACTAAATGAATAATGCTAATAACGCTAATGAATAATGCCAATTGCTATTTCTAAATAGCAATGGGTATATGTTCAACACTAAAAGAGATTATAAAAAATTTTAGATTGCACGGAGATTGATCTAATTTTATTCTTTGTTAGCTTAAATGAGATCTAGACTTAACAGAAGCTAATATGAGTGTCTCAGTTAGTATCTTTCTCTTTTATTACTATAATGTTTTGATTATTCGGAGAATTGTATATTTTTAACAGTGGCATTATACCTTAATCGTTGTGAGTTTTTTTTCCCCAACTGTATTGTTATAGTATGGATTGTTTACTGTTAGTACAGCACTGTTTATAAATTATTACAGTATTAATAAAATAATTAAAGTCAGAATGAATTAAATGATCTTTTAATGTTTATCAGTATTTGTCTTTAATCACACCGTGGTTAAGGAAAAGACAGTGCCCTACCAGTTAGTATATTCCTCTTTTATTAATAATATATATTCTTTTACTTTGATTATTTCAAAAATATTTATTACTTTTGTTTTTATCAGTGGCATTTATTGCATTCTAAATAAAAACTAATTTAATGTTTGATCTAGATACTAATAAGTTTAGAAAATTAATTTATGATTTTATTTTTTATTCTTGTAAAAGGTTTAGAAAATAATATTCATTAAGGAACTGGTGATGTCGACAGAATTTAGATGATTAGATACTATAAAACTGGGAACAGTGCAATCAAACCTGAACAATGGACAAACACATCAACATGTACTGGCTCATCATTAAAAGTCAGCGTGGGGATAACACAACATGCACATTCCATGATCCATCATGGACTCGTGCCTTTAAGAAGCCTACGTGGCTGTCTCTAGGGTAAACGGTGACTCAACAGTGCACACACCAACTGAACAATTGGCTGTGGGGTCATTTATGTTGTGTAAAGAAAATATAATAAAATCTGTGCTGTGACTAACTATTAAATGCTGTGATGTAATGTCCTGTGATTGTCTTGTTCTTAAAGCCATTAGTCTTTATATGTAAACCCTGATTGATGCTGCAATAGAAATATTAAATAATATTAATCAGACACTTTCCCTCTCTTTCAGATGTAAGTAACCTGACTAAATTGGGGATCTGCAAAAAGAAAAAATCGAGCAACAAAGCTAATGTTGCAATAATTTACACTCCTTTTTTATGTCTTGATTTTAAAGTGACAGATGTGTCAAATCCCCGAGTATGAGTTTGAGTGATGCTTCCTCCCAAAAGAGTTGTGAGACCACTCTGAAAGTGTCGCAAGTATGCCATATGCGTGGGAAAAGATGGATATGCCAGATTTAATAATAATAAAAAAATTTCTGTGCTTATAACTTAAAACTTATACTTCTGTGCTAAAAGTTCTTTCACTCTGTAATTCAAATTGATTCAAACTAATGTATGCAATCCTTTATTAGATTCACAATTTGAAGAGTTGTGCTTTTATCTATATACTTAACCATTGGTTGAAATCTTAACAAGGTATCTTGATTACAATATTAATTTGAAGCAACTTGTTCTCTTCTAGCTTTTGCCTGGATTCTGCTGATGATTCATGTTTGTCCCGGGGAATGGTCTCACAGCATTGTCTGCTTAAAGCTTTTCTGTGAGATATATTTACCAGGACTTGATTTTCTACAATGGTTTATGCAGAGTCTCATTTAGTTTGAAGAATATCTCTGTACCGTAACAAGATAACATTTCAGTCATTGATTTTGCTATATGTATTAAATATAATTGTATATTTTTTAAATTCATAAAAATAATTAAGCTCTTTATTTTCGGGCACGGTTGTCAGTTATTAATATAACTGAAGTCTTTGATTGGATTCTGATCCACTGTAGAATTTTAAAGTAACATGATTTCTATTTTTTTATCTAGAAAAATGCTTTTATTTTACAGCTGACTAAGCAGACAATAGCATAGCTGCCAACTGTTCAGAATTTTTCGGATTTGTTCCTAATTTTTAAATCCAATCTGATATTTTTATAAAAATTCTGAATTTTCATAAAATTTTTGATTTTAAACCAATCCTTTTTTCTGATCGCCACAAGCATGCATCCTGTGATTATTGTGCTAAAGTAATTTTTAGTAGCTTTTTATTGGAAAATATTATTCCAATAGCTGTCTGTTGCTGATTATTTCACTAAATTATTATTTTTTGAAATTTTTTTTTTGTAGTATTTAAACACTTGCATCAGAAATATTTGTTTATGATGTAGATTATTATTTACCAGTGTTTTATAATTTGGAGATAAATAATTATATATTAATAGGTAATGTTTGTTTTTAATATATTATACCGGTATTCCTAATTATAAAACATTAATATTATAAGTTTCCCACAAAAGATAGTGTTTATAGTTTTGTTTTACTAATTTACATATTTAAATGTATGTCTATTAATGTTATGATTTAATAATTAAATTTTTATCTTACTCTCGTAATTAGTGCGTATAATTTTGTCGCATATAGTGTTCCTCATTTTTGATTCATAAGGTTGGCAGCTATGCAATAGTTATAAAGAAAGACTTAGCTGCTCTTTTTCTCAGGATGATGCCACTGATAGTGGTCATAGACCTTATATGATTGCATCTGCAAGCACCTTCATAGAGTCAAGCTAGCTACCATACTCTGTCTATTGTGTAAGAACAAAAACAAATATACGTGCTTCAAATTCTCAGATCCAACTTGAATAATTTTTTTTTCTTCCTTTTTTATACTTTTTACATATGCTGTACTCTTACCACTAAAAATAAATATATTCAAAAGAAAATTTATCTCATTTATTTATTCTTTCTTGAAGATGTATATCAAGAGAAAGATACTATTTTATAGTACATATGTATCCAAGGTGCTACTACTATAACACTGCAACTATTTCAGTTTAAATGAATCTCAAGTTAGAATTTAATGCTACTATATTTAATTAAAATTTTGAAAATACGTCCAATAGTACGTTTAGAAGTTATTTGACTAAAATATTGATAAGTATTGTACAAGGGCTAGCTCTTGACCTGAGAAAAAAACAAGAGTTTCGGGAAACGAAAAGCGTTAGTTAACTTATTTTTAACGAACTGTAATTCAACTTTTTTTTTATTTTCAACTAGCTAAATATCCACTCTTCGAACAGGATTAATAAAATCAAAAAAACAATAACTCGGTACTGAACAACCCAATGAAATCGTGGACAAAACTGAACGGTATATACTGACAAAATTAATAAGCAAAAACATAACAAAAACTGTTTTTTGTTGTTCAGCCCATTAAAATTGAGATTAACTGTATTCAACATTACTAGGCATAATATCGAAATTAACCATTAACTTGGAATTTTTGTAAATAAGTAATTTTTTTAATTTATATAATAGGAATTACCCATATTAATTAAGCATCATTGGCGACAATAATAGTATGGCGCTTGTTTACGATTAATCTATACGAATAAGTACCTGAACTCCATAAATGTTGCTTTTTGTAACATAACGGCTTACTTTTTAGTATTTCAATATGCATCTATTACATTACTTAAATGAACTGAGCGTCAGCATTAACACTTTGACTCAGAATTTTCATTAAATATATTTTTTTTCATTATTTCTTTGTATTTATTCATGTCAGGATAGGTGAGAAATAAATTTAGAAGTTTAATAATATTTGGTGAGATGAAATATAACGTGAAACACCATGTCTTTTCCTGCATAAAAAGTCAAATATTTCAAACGCGGTTCACTTCCAAACAATTTAACTAATATGCAGTTATTTAAATCTTAGCGAAACAGTTATTTATAATTGAAACTTCTTTAATTTACAAAATCATTAATACATTTTTGAATATGAATCAAAAAAAGATTTTTCCAAACTAATTATTTTGAATTTTATATTTCAGTAAAATATATAATTCCGTAATCTAACAAATATTTTTTATCAGCTGTTTGACTTTTTATTTTTAAAGAGAGAATACCAAAAATATATATATATTCTTACTAGGAATTAAAAGGCCAGAGAAAAAGAAAAGAGGGACAGCTGTTAATAAAACTGAAGTAATTTTCTACGTTTTTCCTAAGCAAATTAGTACCACTTTCCCATTAATTTTGCCTTTCATTGCAAAAGAATTTTTTTTTTAATTTTAATTACCGCTGTTTTTAAATTATTTACTTATACCGAAACACATTTTGACAGACGTGACAAATTAAATACGTGATTTCAGATAACTTCAGAGATAATTTGGTGACATAGTGCTACCACGTAAATTTTTTTTTCATTGTTGTTGTTTACGTCGCACTAAAGCTGCTCAATGGGCTATTGGTAACGGTTTGGTAAACATTCCTGACAATCATCTGAAGACATGCCATCACAATTTTGAACTCTGCCGAGGTGAGGCTCCCTTCGCTTCGATAGACCGACGACATGCGCGTGAAGTCAAGTACTTACGTATAACATTTTAACGAGAAACAATACCTCACACCCTCGGTCCCTTCACAGATTGATCCAAGTAGTTTTTCACCCGCACGCTGACAGCAGCCAGTTATGCTCGACTTCGGTGATCTGCTGAGAACGTGTCAACAATCAGTCAATTGCGGAACTGTTGTTGATTGAAATTATGACGTAGCGAGAAAAAAAAACTAAATAAAGTACAAGCAATAACTCTTTTTTATTGTTATCAAATAGAGCTATAAAGTATCAATGATGTTATCTTTAAGATTTTTGAGGAAACAACGGCTAAGGCTTAACCAGTCAACCCCGCTTAAAGGAATATCATCAGTTCCAGCCAAATCTATGCAATTGAGCGGGTTATTCGATTAAAAGGATAGTGCAATATTCTATCCTAAATTTCTGCGAAATTTTATTTTTAATGGTATTTAATGCAAATTATAGTGTTTTGATTAAATAAACTTAGTTTTATGATCAATAAACAATTTTGATTAATAGTATCTGTGTTAGTATCATAAAATATAAATGTCATTTAAAGTTATATAAAAATAAATCAATATTAGTGAATAGTATAATATATAGGTTAGGTACTAAAATATTATTTGATCCCTTCCGAAAAAATCTATAATTGAAGACTATTTTTATACCCGTTTAATTCGTCAATTTATCAAAATTAGATTTTCCCTTTCAGTTTCTATTAAGACTTTCATGAATAATTGCGTATTCCTCTCAAACGTATAGTCAAATTATTTATTTTAAATTTTTTTTTCTAACCTCGTCTTGAGAATTTCCAAATTAATGAGCTGTTTTAGTTTGGAATTTTTTTTAATATATCGTTTCCCAGATTCATTGCCCCCCCCCCTCTATTAATTCAAATCCATCCTTTTCTTGCTGAACTTGCAATCATTCTCAGAGTTATTCTCTGGTTTAAGCAATAATTATTCTTACTTAAGAGAAAGACACACTGTATACTGATTTGTTACGTTTTTGAAATTTTTTCTTATGAAAGCTAATAGCGCACCAGGAGGGGACCACAAATCTTGACTACAAAACAAATCACTCTGTACCTTTTTAAAATTCTAAATGATGTGTAAGTAAGTACAATTTGTCTAAAGTAAGAACTCCCCTATTCGTCTGGACCTGTGGGGGTGACTATGGTAACAAGGTATAACTATTTCAAATAGGGGTGTGGGTCACTATTTAGGATATATTTTGTCTCGGGTGGGGGAGAGAAAGGGAATCATTTTTCTTCATATTGCCCTAAAGCAGTGTTTCCCAAAGTGTGGTACGCGTACCCCCAGGGGTACGGGAACAGTTTAGCGAGGGTACGCGTCCTTATGCGAAATATCTTGCAATAAACGAAAATTTCAAACAAACTTATTTAAAAAGAAAGCTAGCCATGAAAATTTAAGATTACGTATTTTTCTATTTGCTATTTTTTGCGGAGTTTGCAGTTAATAATTAGTGGTCTCAACAGCCAGTTGTGATTTTTAACTTTTGTGCAATTTTTTTTATAGTAAAAAATACACTCATTTTTTTATTAGTGGTACACAGCATTACGAAAAATTTAGAAAGGGTACACAAAAGTCATAAGTTTGGGAAAAACTCCCCTAAAGTAAAGAGAAGCTACCCTCCCTGAAATTCGCTATTCTTGTTTCCTTAGCAGCAGACGGCCTCAGATTTAGTGGCGGGGGGAGTTCTTACCGTAAACAAACTATAATTCAAAGAGGGGTAAAACACTCGTCGCTCACTTCAATGTATAACTAGCAGCAAGATTAGATTTTTTTTTTTTTTCAATTTTACCCCTAACACCTGTTTAGACCAACTAATGAACAGGACCCTTTTGAAGTGACCACCTATTGTATCCTTATCTTAACTGAAAAACGAAAATTTCATTTTAGTTAGTGAAGCATTTCTCCAAAATAAACAAATTTTTTTCATTTCAGTACCTCTTCTTCATGCAATTAGGCGGGGACAAAAAACAAAGAATGTCAGTTTAAACGGGGAAGTTTAACATTAGTTGCATACAAAATGATTTGGTTCCATTCGTGTAAGCTTGTTATTCGATTATCCGACATGTAATTAAGTGGACATGACGCAAGAAAGTTCCAATCCGTTTTTCGCTCGAACGGTTTGTAATATAATGTTTTAATGTGAACAGTAACCTTCGTGCGACGAACTATTAGTATGCCAAATTTCATTGCTCTCTGTCGGATGGTTTAGTCCAGGGGTGGCAAACCTTTATGTCTCAACGTGCAATTTTTTCTAAAAAAATGTTTAATGAACTAATTAATGTATAGTTTGTCTAAAGTAAAAACTCGCCTAGCCATTTGTCAAGACCCTTGGCGGTGACTATGGTAACGAGGTCTAACTATTTCAAGGGATGTGGGGTCATTGCTTAGGACAGATTTTGGCTAAGATTCAGCGAGAGTAAGAGGACTTTTTTTCCAGTCTATTGTGTTAGCCCTAGAGTGAAGAGAAGCTACCTTCCCTCCCCCCCAATGCCCTCCTGTGTTAACATTGTTCGTCAATTCGGACATTAACAGGGCAGATTTGTTGGCCTCTCTTACAAGGGCACCATATTAGGTGGGCCAACGTTGCTCCCACAGTAAGGACAGATAGTACAGAGAAGAAAAGAACATCCATGCCTTGCCCGGGATTCGATCCCAGAACCTTTCTGGTGCAAAGGCAGTTCCCTAACCCCTCCACAGGCCGGTCGGCTAGCTACCTTCCCTGGAATACGCTATTCTTGTATCCATAGCAGCAGACGGCCTCAGACCATGTGGCGGGGGGAGTTCTTAGCTTAGACAAACTATAAATACTCTGTTAAATTCTGCATCCATTTATAATTACATTCATGTTTTTAAAATATAGGAAAAAACAAGTGAGTGCGAGCGAAAAGGACACATAGCCTCTAACATAATTGGATATAAATAGGAGAACAGATTTTAAATTATCTTAAGTTAAAGCTAGACGCCCGGTGGCTGAGTGGTAGTGCTTTGCGCTCCCGTGCCACCGGTCCTGGGTTCGATCCTCAGGCCGGGCAAGGTTGACTCAGCCTTTCATCCCTTAAGTGGGGAGACAAATGAGTACCAAGCATGCTTGGGAACTAAACACTTGGGGTTCCGCGTTCGGCTGACCACCTAACTGGAACATCTGCTCCTGTACCCCAGAGCCCAATGTCAAGAAAACTGAGATGGGCCCAGTAGGCCTTGGCCCCCTAGGGGCTGTCGCGCCACTGAGTTTAGTTTAAGTTAAAGCTACATTTTTTTCCTTCGGCGTAATTTAGTTAAGCTAAGATTATAAGAAGTAAAATTATGACCGCGGCAGTACCTATAGAGTGGGGGGAGTCCCTCCCCCCTCCCTATATATATATGTGTGTGTAACATAAAGCGCTTCAACTAATCTTTTTATGTTATTCCTTTGTCGAAGTCTTTTTCTTAATTTACTATTCTAAACTAAACGCTCTTGCACTTTAATATTCACATCCTGTCTTGTAATCTACTTTTGGTTACTCGAGTAACAGTTTTGATTTTTCCCCTTATTTGAACTGTGAGAAAGACTTTTTAACTCGCCTTATTTAAAATATAGATTTTGTTTTATAACCATCGTTGAACAGCCGACCCAATTTTAGGTTTACGACTCCTAATGTTCAACTCTGTAACCTTGTAATTTTGAACAAATTCAGAAGACAAGGAAATTTTTGTTTCAGTACCCTCAGAGGTATTGATTTGTTATAGGAACATGGACGACTTTGCAACTCGATAGATTTAACTTGCATCAGTCACCATTTACTACACGGACAGTCTTCGGCCGGCTGTGGATGAACCCACGAACTCTTGGGCATGGGTTCAGTGCCCTACTATCCAGGCCTATAATAGATAGATTTTATTTTATTTTATATCCGTCGTAGAACAGCTGATCCAATTTTTGGGTTTACGACCAGTAATGTTCAACTCCGTAGTTTTGTAATTTTATAATTAAAAACTGGAAAGTTCCGCCCCTTGTTTACGTTGCTGATCAACCCTCATGGTTGCTTCTCATTAATCATTGCGGATTAAGAGAAAAAAACCGTTTATTTCCTTAAATTACGATCGAATTGCTATTTACATTTTGAAGATGACTAAATTTAGACAAAACAATAAAATTGGTACCAATCAATAAAATTGGAACATCCTGTAGAGTTAATACTCAGTGAAGATGGAACCAAGGGAAAGAGTATTCGCCTCCGAATGAGGTGAACCAGATTCGAATCCCAATAATGGCTGGTCGATACGAATTCCGCACCCGGCTTGCACCTACTACAGTGCTGATGCAAAATATCCTCCACGGTAGACGGATTATAGGATTTCGTGGTTTTTTTCTTCGTGTAACGCAAACGCGGGTTAGTTTCAATAAAAAAATTTCCCAACACTTGATCCAAGAGTTCCCTTGTCTTCTGGATTGGGTACAAAATTACAAGGCGACGTTGTTGAACATTGGTAACAGTAAACCCAAAATTGGGTCGGCTGTTGAACAACGATTATGAAATAAAATAAAAACCACGCGCTCCAATCACAATATTTTTCAGTAATATCCCGATTTTTTTTTTTTTTTTTTTTGAGAGTCAGATTTAAAGCTCTTAAATATCATTACTTAAACTGCATAACATATTTGAGTTTGGATGGAGTTGGATGACTGCATTCAAATCATCCTATTACAATCATTGTTGTCGAAACTGGTTGTCGTAATAATTTCATTTAAAAACAATAAAAGGTTTCAACTTAAACAGGGCATTTCATAAAGTTCAACCTTAATGTATATTTTTAAAATCCTTGATGAAATTTAAGTAAAAAAACGAGTACACACATTAAGGGTCATAAATTAATATTTAGGTAAGGAAAAAAAAATCAAAATTTAATGAATCACGACTGATGAAGGTGGGATTGACTAAAAACTTGTGATTACTAGAGAAAACAAAACTTAGAAGGCGATTAAAACTTAACACGTTCGTGTGTCATCGGCCATTCAAACTGGTTTTCTATTTTTCATACCGCCTATTTACCAATTAATTTAACTGATACGATGAAGTTGTCATTTTTTCTCCTCTATGAAATATCAATTTGCAGCTTTCACAACGTGTTAGATGTAATTACAGAACACCCTGTATGATATACAGTATTTTACGTGATTATTAATTAGGTAATTTTCACAATCAAATTTAAATTTTAATAAGATAAATAGCTTTTCTAATACCTAAAATTTAAAAATATCATTTTTTAACTTCTTGTAATTACTACGTCTCTTCAAAATTATGTTGAAAAATTATGATGTTAAGAATGATATAAAATGTTTCATACCTTTTAAAATACACTTCTTTTTATAATCATTAATGAATAAAATACAAATAATCTTTAATTCTTAAAGGAACTTCAACATTAGTTTTGGACAAATAAATTTTACTGTAATGTGAAAATATTTTTAAATTCTTGAATTTAACTTCATAGATACGACGGAAATGCGAATTGCCATAGCATTTGTGCTCATATTTTCGACCGCTCTTTAGAATGAGCTATTGTAAAAAGTTGCATAGATTTTACGAAAAAAAGAACAACTTAGTGTTCAAACGATATTGAGGAGCATTTAGAATGTCGAAGGCACTCTGGAAAAAAAAAAAAAATAAAATTCTGCTGCTTTTATCCTTGTGTTTCATACTAGGTTTATCAGGCATGTTGCAAATATTGATGAGCTTTCTTTAATATCATTGATGTTTGGAACAGTGTAGTCGATTCTGGTAATGCTGTCATTAAACTATAACTGAAATTTCATCTAGAAAGAGTCAGTCCAGTTTGAGCTTTATCCTAAGCACACTTCTCTTCAAATACAATTAATCCATATATAAAACGTAGCAAATCAAAATTGAAACATTATTTATTGATTACCAGTTAACCTCACTATTTTCCTTAGTAATAAGCAATGAAAACTCACCACTCATGCTCTAAGGAAAATCTTTTTCAATGGTGCATTAGAGTTCAAACAGCGATTTTACAAATAAACAATTAAAAATAAATAATAAAAAGTACTGTTAAATTAATGGGGTATGCCTTTTTATTCTATGCATGAATCATGGGGATAAGTATAGGCTTACTGTTTGCGGGTTGCAGCCCAAGGATAGTCAAAGGGTCATCTAAGAAATGACAAAAATAAATAAAATAAAAAAAGCTATATTCAATAATTTTTTTGAAAAAAATGTCAAAATTCCAAAACTGCTAAACAGTATGAGAAAGAGCCTTAGTGCAGATTATACATAAAAGGCCAATTCTATACATGCAAATAAAATAAAAATTATATATATATATTTTTTTCATGAGTAAAAAATTAACTAAATATTTAACAAATCTCATTTTCTGTATTAAATTTATGAAAATTTATTTTAGCCATGATAAAAAAATGAAAAAAAAAAAAATTATATATGTGTAACATGTTATGAAAAAATGAAACTTTACTTTACTTGTAGCTTTTTTTAAGACTATGTACAAAAGCAGCTTCTTTTTTATATTAGGTTTTATTTCATACCAAACTTTGAGTACATTAACATTGATACAAATGGTAAATAAATTAAGAATTAAATATACTTTTTATGACCATTTAAACTGTAGTTGATTTAGACTAAGAAGAAATAATACACTTCTCCATTTGATTACAAAACAAGAAATTATTATTTTAGGCTATAAAGTAGCAGTAACCATGTAAGCATAAACAAATACTGTTAATTCAAATAATAAAAAACAATTTAATTCTATTTACTTAAGCTGATTTGAAATGAGATCCACAATCCCTTAAGATGTTCTTTGGTCTCCTTATGTTTCTAAACAAAGCATAAAAAATAAATGCCCTTTTAACATAAAACGATAGTTGTACTGTAAAAAAAATTTCTTCCTTCATGTTTCAGCATTCATACATAACTTTTTCAGAAAAAAAAAATCTATATATATATATATATATATATATATATATATATATATATATATATATATATATATATATATATATATGCTAGCAACATTTAGACCAATTTAAATTAGATATTCATTCAACACAAAACAATCCTATAAAAAATTTTAAAAAAAACTTTGATGAAATAAAAATTAGAGTAAATTATTTACACTTTTTAATATTGTGTTCAATAAACAAATTTTGTGTATTATAAAATCATATTATGATTGTGAGAAATAGAGACACTTTTTTGAAAAGCCACACAATCTCCGGTACACAAAAAAATATATGAAAACAGGCACGAAAGCCACACATCAATTAAAACGAAAATGTATTAAAATTCATCTGAAAGTAAGATCCAGTCAGTGGTGTTACATCCTTTAGAACTGCTCTTAGAAGATATTAGAGGGTATGTTGTAATTTTGCAGTACAGCCAATGGTGGATACGATGTATTTTAGATGTAAATATAAACTACGAAGAAGTTAAGATACGTTTTCTACAGCCTCATGGACCCTCACTGTCATACTCGTACCCACAGAAGCCTTTGATATTGAAAGTAAATAAATCACAGATCATTTAGAAGGTTGAAGTACTAACAACAGGTTAAGATTTTTTCATACCGTCTAATGAGATAAAAATAATTAACAAAAAAATAGCACTACATCATTCCTAACTATTTCATAAAATTTTATAATGCTTATATGTTTAAAAAATTACTAATTCTGTTCATAACATATTGTAACAGAGTTAATAATCATAATTTAAAAAAATATTTTCTATGAAATAAATGTTATTCATATCTTGTAACTATTTCACATATTTTTTGCATATCAAAAGGTAAACCATTTTTTAATAAGAAAAATATAATACACTTGTAATGTTATTTTCGATACATTTTAGGAGACAAAAGTATGGGATAAATACTACTTTTGGTATGAATGATCATTGATTTATATATTGGTTTAAGAATTTTAGGCTTTTTTCTCAGTTTTCCATGTATATTGTATGAAATGTCTTAAAGGGGAAAAAAGTTGTACAGCATACCACTTTCAATTAATAAAAATTTTGGTTTGCAATAATTAATGTTTTTTTTTTTTTTTTTTTTAAATTTCTATGCTACAAATTTGAAAGGTGTAGAAGAATGTTGTAGTTAAAAAAAAATATTTCTTTCATAATTCTTTGAGACCACATATCACAGGTCAAATCAGGTTGCTTTGAAAGTTGACCTAGCCTCAGAAAGTCATATAAGGTATCAAATGAAAGGTTTATTGCAATGGTGTTTCAAATCTTTTTTTAAACACCATTTACTTTCTTCTAAAGTAAAAAAAAAGTAACTTATAAAATAAAAGTTCTTAAAGTAACTTTTTTTAAGTAAAAAAAAAAAATACAGTTATTTATATGTATGCAAGTTAGTGGTTTTTTCAGTGAAAATGGTATTTTTTCAAGTGTTTATAACTTGGACAAATTTCAAATTAAAAACTGTTCGAATTGTTTACTTTATCATGTGTGCATGTTCCACCAAATTTCATTAAAATAGTAGGGGGGTCAGTTCAAAAGTGATTGATATATTGTTCAATGACTCATTATGAAATTTTTCCTTTGCTAATATTTCTTTCTACTTATTATATAAATATAATTCAAATTTTAAAGGATCTTTTTGATTGATAGTTTCTAAATCAAAAAATAAAAAATTTTACTCTTATATGCTTCAAATATAGATTTTTATATATTTATTATTTGATTGTTACAAAATTGTTTTTCTAATAAAGCAGTGGTAAGTTTAAAAAAAGCAACATTTTTATACTGCCACTTGATGCACATTTGACCTAACTCTTAATACACAGCAGTAAATAATATGTAATCAAAAATCTAATCTATCATCATGAAAGTAAGTAGTCAACTATTCGAAAATATATTTCATGTAACATGAATTTTTTTCATTTCCAATATTATTGTTATTTCCACAGAATTTTTATCATTTCAATATTATTGCTTATCATGATGTGCTTAGATTCACAAATATATTATTACTTTTCATTACTTCCAAATAAATATATAATAATTGATAACCACATAAAAATTTTACCGATAATTTTTCTCTTGCCATAGTTTTATTAACTAGCGAAAATTTTATTTTATTAAAACTGCGGGTTACAAATTCATTTATAAAATGTTAGAAGTAGAAACACTTTTAATGTCGAATAAACATAATATATAAACACTTAAACATCAATTTGAACTTTACTCCAGAATTATTTTTTATGTTACAATTATAATGCTTAATAATTAAGTACAAATGTTAGGAAATATGCATAGGATGATTAGACATTACATGGCATAATTATTCTTTTAATTTAGATCCGAATTTTCTTTTCCTTACAACAGAATGTAAGAAAATTATATAAATATTGCAGCTAAGCTTTTATAAGAGAATACTTAATTTAAAAGTATTAAGAGCAAAGTATTAAGAACATACTCTTAATATCAAAATGACATACTTTTATTTAAAAACAAATAATAAACATAGCAAAGAAAACATTCATTTTTATTGTTACATTTATAAATATCTAAAAATTCGAAAACATTTTCGCCTAATATCTTTTTTAAACACAAATCTCCTCTTTTCCAGTGTCTGTTTACGAAATAAATGTAAACACAATCCATCAATGAACCAATTGTTTCATCACACCAAATACGAGATTACGCGAGAACACAGACAGGCGTGCACAAAATTATTGAAATTTTTATTTTAATTCACAATAAACGCGATAACTTCCCAAATTCTTGCAACCATGAGTGATAGTCAACAGCCAATCACAATGCGAAAAGCCCATTGATCCGACGTCATCATTTCCTTGTTGCCATTCTGTAGTAGAAACTATGGTTTAAAATTAGTTACCAATTCCTTAAAAGATAGAGACCCGTCGCCAATAACCCATTGTGCAGCTCTAGTGCGACGTAAGTGAATTACAACAATTGCAGCAACACCTCCGATCACCAACAAGAGAGAATGGGTACCTGATTGGTGAAATATGTCTCGCTGCATCTGAACTTCCTAGGTGTGTGTGTATTTTTAGAAACTTCGTGTTGTTGTTGTTGTTGTTGTTAATTTACGTCGTACTAGAGCTGCACAATGGGCTATTGGCGACGGTCTGGGAAACATCCCGGAGGATGATCCGAAGACATGCCATCACAATTTTGATCCTCTGCGGAGGGGATGGCATCCCCGCTTCGGTAGCCCGACGACCTGCGCGCGAAGTCGAGCACTTTACGGTAGCACAGTTTAACGAGGACCAATACCGCACACCCTCGTTCCCTACGCAGATTGATCCAAGTGGTCACCCACCCGCACACTGATCGTAGTCAGAAACTTCGTGCAAGATTATAAAACAAAAAAATATCGCGCATGAGCGAATCGCATTTTGTGCGATCGCATATGCGACTTGAATGCTGTGAAACAGTTCCATTATTTTCCTTCTAAAATCTCTCCAATCAGGTACTCCCTTTCTCTAGATTATGATCAGAAATGTGTATTTCATCAAACGTGAATGGTTCCTTAGCTAAGAAATTCTAGAATAGTGATTGAGCATATTTAAGTAAGCATTTTTACTGCCTGTACTTTTTCCTCGTGTGAGGAAATTGCTAATAGCAAGAATGCTTCTTAAAACCATTACTTTTCAGTCGTTCACTCTTGGTTATTTTCGGTTAGACAAAAATAGAGAGGTAAAGGCTTCATGGAAAATTTATAAATAAACAACATGAAGTTTCTTGAATTTATAAAAAAATAAAGCTTTTATATAATTTAAACTTCGTCAGCTTCGAAATTCATACATTTTTACATATATATTTAATTTCATTTTTTTCAAATCATGCCTCTTTTTGAATTCAATGTTCTACTAAAAGCATTGCCTAGAGTGAGTATTACCTATAACTATTTATACTCAAAATCCAAGTACGATTATTTGATTTATTCTGCATTGTGTGTTGTTGGGGGTTTGAAAATCTTAGTCAATTGTCTTAAAAAGTTGAGTATCTTTTCACGTTCAAACATCAAGAAATTGGAGTTGGGACTTCCGACAACAACTTACAAAATGTACTATTGTATTTCTCATTGCTTAACTGATAATCTCCTTTTGACGAATGCTAAATATTAAAATATTGTAATATTGAACACGATAAAAGAAGATTATAGACTGAAATTTCATCAGTGTATCTATATATATTTATCTAGAAAAATAAATTAAAATTCAAAATAAGTTATTTTAATACTTAATGTGTGTTATTTGGAGAGATTGCCATATCGTGATTTGTGGCAGAATAATCGCCAAGTCTTCTCAAATTCCTGGCAGCAGCCCGTTAGAAACTAAAAAAAACATCACAGAAAGGGACCAATTCAAAGAGGTATGGGATATTTCTGTATTGTGATCTGTAGCGCCAATTACAATTGGCAAGGTGCTAAATAGTTTAAACGTGCAATTTTATTTTTTTTTAAAAAACCTGTAGATTTTTGCCCGAGGGGGTGGCTATGAGTTATACCTTTCGATGGTCCCTTTCTGTGATGTTTTTTTTTAGTTTCAAGCAGGCCTCTGCCCGGAAGTTTCCAAGATTTGGGGATTATTCTGCCACAGATTACTATACGGAAATCTCCACTTTATGTCCTTAATAATTATTTCTCATTAAAATGTTTATTTACATTATTTGATGATAGGTTTTGCTCAAAGTACTCAAATGGAGTAAAAAAATGCATTAGACACATTTTGTATTTAAATTATATTTTTAAAAAGATAAATTATAGGTAAAATGTTATTGCAGCGCAATGTTACCAATTCACATTTCTGTACTTTCTAAATAATCTACTTTATTATGAAAGTGCTACAGAGGTACATGCATAAATAGTATGACTGCAAACTTGATATCAAATAATCAATATTTTTAGAATAATTTGTGTATTTTGTTGTACATTTTGTATGTGTTCCCAACTTTTATGTAATTTCTGTCCTCAGTGTGAAAAGTGCTAAAAGATTCTTTAGTGTGAAAAGTGCTAAAAGTGTCCTCACTGTGAAAAGTGCTAAAAGATTACTCTACTATATTATTTATTACAGACTGAGATTACTGCTGCCTTAAAAAGAGTTGGTACTAGATTATTAGATGAAGGTGTAATCATACATAAAATAGAAAATCTTGGGCTCAAAGATTTACCATATCGTATGATACAAGATGGGCAACCTTTCTTCAAAGGCCAGTAAGTAAAGTAAAATATTTAACTGGATTCTGATTAATTCTAGAATCTAAATTGTTATTTCTTTTACATATATATCAGGGCTCGAAATGAACGGTGTTCCGTTGGTCCGTGACCGCTAAAATCGAAGTCGGACCAGCATAAAATAATAAACAGTGGTCCGCCGGACCACCATCCGCCGCAGCCGATCTCCGTTTTAAAAAAAAAACTAGCGTGCGAGATCTCCGTAAAAAAAAATTTAAAAAATAAATAAAGCTAGCGAAGTTAAATCTTGTTTCGCGGATGCGTCACATGGAGAGTTGCTGAAGGAGAGAAATAGGGGAGGTAGCGGGGTGGGTTCATGACGTGCACCATCCGTCGCAGCCTAGGGTCAATTCGCAGCCAATCTCCGTGAAAAAAAGGAAGCAAGCGCGCGTGAGGAAGGCGAAGTTAAATCTTGTTTTGCGCATGCGTTACATCGGCGCTGAAGGAGAGAAATAGGGGAGGTAGCGGGGTTGGTTCATGACGTCATTGTCAATCGACGACGCGGCCTGATGATGTTTCATTATTTTGGGCTCTCTCTTCGTAAAAATTTATGATTTTAAAAAAAAAATCATGATTTTTTCAATCAAACATTTTAATTTTTTTATTTTTTATTTGCAGCTAATAGGAACGCGTAGATGGGCTAGTAAAGTTTTGTGCGGACTAGTAAAATGTTTTAGTTACTGGTCCTATGGACCAGTAATTTTTTTAAAAAAATTTCTACCCCTGTATATATATGTACAGGTAGTCCCGTATATGTTGCCTCAAACATCTAGTAGCAGTTAGGTTTGCTATGCGAATTGCGTAGCAAACCTATAACCAGAAAAGCTATTGTGCGCTGCTAGAGGTGCTTCCTTAATATGAACTGTTTCTTTGTGTCTCTTTAAAGAGTGCCTTTGTTTTACTAAAATATCTTAACTCCATCTTTGTTAATTGTAAAAATTATTGTCAAAAACTGTATTCAAATAGTCTCAGAATTAGCAATTTTGTTATAATTCAATAATTTAGAGATCTTGTCAAATTAGTTGCCAAAACATTGAATTGTGCTAAAACAGTTTAAACTGAACCTATTTGAATGCAATTTTTAATAATAAGAAGAAAGCATAAATAAAAATAATTTAATGTTTATGTAAATGAAAGTAAAATGTTCAAAGCTTTATGGAGTAACGGTTCATAATAGAAAAGCAAACTTCAATGTATACATTGACATTTCTGAACATTGGTTTCCTGTGCAAAAATCGTTACATAATGTGTCTACCTTCCTTAAAAGCTTGTTACAACATTTACAGAACAGTTACTGCATACACTACCCTACAATAATTGAAAAAATGCTGCCAGGATTTGACAGTTTTTTTTCCTTTAAATTTCTTAAGAAATACTTTGAGGATTATTTCATGCTTTCAGAAATGTTTTGTTTAGCAATTTCTCAAACTTATCACTAAAGTTTGACACTTTCTTAGGTTTGTAGGATCAGCAATAAATTTTGAATGAGAAAAAAAAGATGTTTTTGAACAAGCTATGTCAAAAAAATAAAGCAATAAACTTCTTTTGATTACTTTCATTATTGTTGTCAATTAAATTAAACAAAATTTTGAGTGCAATTTTTAATTAAAAACAAAATTACTATTTTAAAATTTGAAAAAAAGTTTTACAAATTGTACAAGATATGAGCCTTTTAAGCAGTTTTTTCATGCTGTGCATGCCCGGAAAACATTTTTAAAGAAATTCACACATTTGTTGTGAATCATATTTGTTTGCAATCATATTTGGTCATTTTGGTTGTGAATCTAATTTGAAATCCACTTCTGAAGTCAATAATGCAAACTTCAAGTGGCCCAGGTTCGAATCCCAGCAATGGCTTGTAAATATGGAGTCTGCTTCGGGCTTGCACCCATCCCAGTGTGAATGTAAAATAGTCAGGTTTATAATTACAAGTCACAGTAGTTGAACATTAATACTCATAAAACCAAAAAAAAAAAAAAAAAAAAGTGGATTGACTGTTCAACACCAGTTATAAAATAAGGACAATAATATTGTGCAGGAAACAGATACTATAATCAGAAAATTATTTGGGACTTGTTTAATATTTTTAAGTGGGAAACCAAGGATGATGAACCACACTCAGTTCGACACTAAGCAAATTTGATGTATAACAATATCAAATTGATGAGATTGATGCTTTCATAAGATCACCAATGGATATTAGAAGAATTATGAAATGATAATGACAGATCATTCACTAAAATTTGTTTATTTTTATTAAAGTTTGTCCTATTTTAAGCTTCACTCATTAAAGTATATCTCACTTGTGCTTCAATTTTTCTCAAACAAAGCTTCTTACTGACTCGTCTTGGCACCCTTATTGATGATGTGAAAAGTGTATTATAACTTTTTAGCTGTTTACAGTCATAATTTTATTCTAAAAACTATTACAAAACTTCCTAGACAAAATCATACATTATTTTTAAAATGAATCAACTCAAAATATTTTGCTGAATATGAATTATGTATTTAATATACATATCAATTAAGCCCATGTTCTATTTAATTTAAACTGCACTAAGTGTCAACAAACTTTTGTCTTGTGTTAGCATTCAATATTCTTTATGTGTTTTAAAAAGAATTCATATCAAGAGAAATAAAAGATTAGCATATAGATACAGAATATAAGATTTTAAACAATTCAGAATTTACTCAGCCATGAAACTTCTATCATATTACACATGATTTTACGACATCTTGGCTTTAAATTTGTGTGAATAACAACCAAAAAATTTTATCTTCGTTTGAGAATACTGGATCATATCATGTTATTTATCTGTCCACCGCACCGAGGCAGAATCGCTGCGACATTGTTGCATAATGTTCCGAAGTTCTTGCAGAAATATTTTTCTTTTGAAAAGTAAAAAATTTTACTTTTCTTTTTTACAGAAATTTACATGTAATATTTGAATCATGCATAATAATCACTTTTTGACTCTCTCAATTTACGCCGGTACTATCGCAAATCGATGTATGTTTCAACTTTCAATTGTATTTTCGGCAGCTATTATTATTGATTTTTACGTGGTTTTTAAACATACCGATATATTTCAAACAATATGAAAAATTCGAATCGTTCATTTGAGTATTTATTTTTTAAGGCAATAATTCTATCGAAATTTTCTTAGTTATTGCTATTGATTTCTCCATAGTTTTTAAATCCGATGTTTTTATACAATATCATTTCTTACAAAAACCTAATCTCGAAACTACGGAATGTATACTTTTTAATTATTTATTTATTGTGATGATTATTTACAAAATGCGAAGAGGTAAATAATTTGTACAACCCCTCCCCCCCCCCCCCAACAAAATGTGAGAATATCACCCTTAATATTAGAGTAAAAAAATTATTAAGTGTTCAATTAAGAAAAATTGAAGTCTTTTTTTATTTTTTAAAAAAAACACATCATATTTGTTATTTTAAATTAATAACATACATGTTTTTTATTATTAAAATAATCTTGCGGAAAGATATTAGTGCTAGAGAGTTTAGTCGCAGATAGCTCAAAAAAATTCTGCTACAAGGATCCAACACATGTATCAATCATCATTTTTATCTGATTTATATTTATATAAAATTCTAAATAAAGTAAAATCAATAACAAAAAAAATTTTGCTCACCCAATGGTTAAATAGCATTAACACTTAACAGTAAGTGTGCATCGCAAGAACTATGGTAGGAAAGTGTAAAAGAGCTTCTCAAATGACCTAAATAAGATTGTTGTTAATCTATAACATTTCTTTGCTTTTTAGCCAATTTATTTTTTACTTCATGGGTTCAATGAACAGTTTTAAAAATGTTGATGATATCTGTAAGCGTGACTTGGACCTTCTAAGATTTGGTTTTGCCAATGCCTATAAAGATCTAAATCAAGACTGCAGTCTGCAAGAAGAACTACTGCCTCCTGCTTATCGAGAAAGTGTTCAGAAAATGATGAACCAAGGAAGAAGATATAAACAACTCACTAAACGACATTATAAACATGAAAGAGACTATTCATTCTTTGATGTGTATATGTAGTCAACAGTAATTGTAAACCCGATGTAAGTGTAAACCTCATCTATTATCTTATAAAGCAAAAATAAATAGCAATATTATAACATTTAAAGTGACTTATTTCACTGGCTTTAACCTTGTCTCAATTGTGTATAACATTAAAACCAACCCAGATTATCAATTCCTTTGTTATCCAATACCTCTTTCGACACACTTTAAATGCGTTCCGACAAATGCTTCATCATTATTTTAGCTGTCACCTGATTGATTCATTTTTGGACCTTGTGACATTAAAACCTACATTTAATTACTGCAGTGGCAATTCCAAAAATTTACCATTCGCTACAATAATAGAGATGTTTAAGCTGGCATTGCTAGTTTACTTACCTGCTTACTAAAAATTTATCAATGATCAATCAGTAACAAATGGTAACCAATTGGAAGACATTTCATTTCAAACTAGTGTAAACAAACATTGTCATTACCATTGTTCCATCATGTGAGTGATTTCTTATAATCTAGTGATTTTATTAAGACTCTGACTGAGGTATCTCGATCAAACAGAAAACAAAATATTATCAATGAATTTTTTTATTGATGTTGTACATTATTTAAAATACACTTGTAAGAATTTTTATTAAACTTCTTTTTTAGTCATTAATTGTTTTAATTAGTTTACTGTTTATATACTCTTAAAATCTATTTAAATTACCAACAATTTCTCATATTAATCAACAATTTCTCATTTTTCCAACATACCCTTGTCGGATAATCAGTGCTATATTGTTAATTCTTTGAAATAAATTATGATAAACTGACAAAAGATAGTAAATTATGCAACTGTTCAACATTGTTTATCTATATTTTTCATTTCAATATGTAAATAAATAAACTTTTTTTAGGTTGATAGAAATTTATAATTGCAGCCCACGCTGACACCTCTTCTAAAACCACTTCTTAACTTTTCATAACATATGTTTTGTGAAATGTGTAAATTTTTATTTCGGAACTAGCTAGCGAGATATATTAGACATAACACTTATTTGAAAATTCGGCAACTAATATATCATTAATTCCAAAAAAAAAAAATTTATTTCAATATATACATCTGTTATTATGTTCCTTATGATGTTTAATTTGTCAGATTTACTCATGCTATAAATTTTCAAATACTCTAATCAAAATAAACTTAAGTGAGCTAGATAACTAGGCAAACCTGATACTGCAAGACAAAATTTTATGTAAAATGCCAAAAAAATACCAAAATTTTAAAATATATGTTTTTTTAATTACAATACATAGAATAAATTGTGAAAAGGATATGCATTTATAAAATATTCCATAAGTATTTCTCATTGAACTTTTAAATTCAAAATAAATGAACCAAAATCAAGAATAAAGAAATAAGTTTCTCCGATAACTATTCTCAACAGTGCAAGTTTTTTTAAAACAATAATTCAGCTTCTTTTTATTCATTTTCAGCATATGCTTTAGTCTTTTTTTTTTTTTGGTTTATGCTATGAACTTTTGCTACTGTGTTCAGTAGCTACTGAACTTTTGTTTATACTGTCAGGGCTCCACCAAAAGAGGCTCAATTGATTAAGATCCCTCTAGAAATAACTTTAATAAACAATACAGTATAATGCAAAGCTGCGTAACAACCATAAATAAAAACTTTCCATCTCACCCCCAAACTCAGCATTAAAATCACGTGGAATGATTGATGATCTAATCAGTGATTTTTAGAAGTTCATTGAAGTAAGAGGTGGATACTAACCTCCTCTGCTTCTGTACCACTTTTTTTTTATACACAATACCAACCCTTAGGGGACCGGTTTGCATTATGGCTATGAAGCCAACCTTTTTTGTCTGCATATTCTTTGTTATATATATTAGTTTAATGGTATAAGAACTAGTTGTGGAAATCAGTGTTCTAAAAATCAGCCTAGCACCGAAAAAAAAAGGAAAAAAATTTAAAAAAAATTCACTTTGGTCTCACATTACCATGGATTCTGAAAAAAAAAATAGGCAAATCCCCCCTAAGATTTCAATTAATTTTTAGTTTATTCTATTTGGAGATTACCATATGACAAATTTATGCGATTTGAAATAATTCAGGCTGGGTGGCGCAGTTGGTTTGTCGTCGGCCTTCTGAGCCCAAGTCTGCGGGTTCGATCCCCGGCCCAGACGCCGGATTTTCGGGATGCAGAAAATCCTCAGCGGCCATGTCGTATGATTATGCGGCATGTAAAAGATCCCTGGAGTGCCTTATTGGCTCTTGGCATTTCCGGCAAAATTAAATTCCTAGTGTACTTTAGCATCCAAATAGAGTCTCGGTGCTGCCATCGAGTGTGGCAGAAACTAGACGTACAAATTAACATGACCAACGGTATCTCACCCATTGTGGTGGTCCTGAAAGAGTGGATGCCACCTCTGGAGAACACACTAGGTCTGCTCACCGGCAAGACCGATAATGCAGCTCATTGGAAATAAAAAATAAATTAAAAAAATAATTCACGGTTTCAAATAAAAATCAAAAACTATGCATAGTTTAAAAAAAAAAAAAACTCCATAAAGCTTTTATAAAAACCAGAGTTTTCTGTCAAATCATTAGTTGGGCATTTTCTGTGAAGCATTTGCCTGGGAACAATACTACAGAACAGTTTCATGTAAAAACACCACTTTCAACTCTTCATTATTTTACCCCTATTCCTCCCATTGAAAATGAAGTTGTTTTTTTAATATAGAGAAGGGTAGTTTGATTATCTAATATAGACAAGTATATGCCTAAATAAATTTAAAAGTAATACATTTACAAAGTTTTAAACAGACAAAATACACTTTTTAAATTTTTTTTATTTAAAATGCCATATAAAACAAACAATTCTTTTGTGACAATTTAATATCTTAATGGAATGAATTAATGTGAACACAAAAATATTTAACATTACAATAGTAAAAATGTAAATTTTGATTAAATAGCTAAAATATAATTTTTTAGCTCAGTATCTCATGAAAATCAGTGATTCTTTACAAGAAAATTACATTTTTATCTAAAAAAAATATGTTTATCCTATATTAACATTGGCAATTTTACAGAGTGTTGCAAAAAAAAGGGAACAAGTAATTTCAATGATTAGTTATAAAAATTTGGCATTTACAGAGTTTCATATTTTACCTATGCACAGTTCATGTTGCCAATTATAGAGTATTTACTTTTTGAACAACTTGGAACATAGAGAGGACATCAGTCTTATAAAATCTGTAAACATTACATAGTTTACATATGACGTGTGTTTCCAAAATTGATACCACTCTGGGTAGCACCTTTGTTAGATCCATACTGTAGGCTTATAACACCTTGTCCAGCCTTCAATTGCTCATCAGAGAATTGGCGCACATTGGCCTCTGCTTCTTTTGGTCCAATACTTCTAAATCCAAATTTAGATGCCTGTTGAGAAAAAAAATTTCGTATTGAATTAGAAATAACTAACGTTACTACAGCGTGTCCCAACTAAATAAAATCATCTTAATTTTTTCTTATGACTGGTTGCCAGGAAAACCAATTAACAAACATGTACCTATATTATTAAAGTATATCTAAACATATATTTACAAGGAGTTCCTCACTTCCTGCCACTTCTGATTATAGCCAAAAGATAACCATATTTTTATCTAGCTTATTTGTGATGTTGTAAACCATTTACCTATCCCAGGAGGACAATCGAAGAAATGTTAAATTCTGTTTCAGTGATGACAATCTTAATTTCTGCCACAGAGTGATGCTGCTTTATTGTGCATGGCGGTAGCCCTCCAGATTTTCTTGGGGGAGAAGGTCGTGAGAAAAGGCAGGACATTCATAACATGTACCTTATTATACGAAAACCACCTATATTATAATTTTGCCGCATAAATGAAAACATTCTCTTGCTGGAAATTCAGACTTGGGTTGATAATTTTTTTTGTAATCAGTAGCTTTCATACGTCTTGAGATACATCCGTTTTGGCTTTAGGCTCTGTTATCAGTTAACTTAGCTATATCATGAAATAAAAAATTGACTAGTTGCCCATTGGAGGAGACTACTAACAAAAACAATGATTGATATCTTTTTTTTTTCCTTCTCATTTCCACAAGTTTACCAAAAACTTTCTAGTTTATTAACAATGTATAAAATATTAATTTTTTTTCTTTGAAGTGAAAAAACAAAAAGTAATCAGAAATTTTTTCAAGTATTACAAAAGAAAAAATTCTGACTATTGATTTGAAAATTGTTTCTCAACTGCTGGTCCGTGGATTAAAATTTTATTAGTACAGTACAGAACCCGTTATCCGGAAATCAGAAAACCAAAAAACCGGAACGAAATTCCATATATTTTCTCGCCATTTTTAAAAAAAAAATTTTTTTTTCCTCATAAGATTTCACGATTTTTCTTTCTTTTTTTAAAGATGTTTACCTTACCATCATTTTGGAAATAATCATTAGTGTATTACTTCATCGTTTTTTTCTTATTTTTAAGATTATTTCCAATTTTTTTTTTTTTAGTTGGGTTCAACAATAAAAAAACTGCTTTTTGTAGCGATTCAGAAAACCGGAAAAATCAGTTATCCGGAATAGCGATGGTCCCGACCGTTCCGGATAATCGGTTCCCTACTGTATTAATATAATTTTTCTTTCATATTTAAAAAAGTTTTAGCTCAAAATATTTTTACAGTAGAGAGTATTCGAATGATCAGAAACAAACTGGTAAAAAAATTGTGTAACTGATTTAATTTTGAATATGTAAAATTATACCTTCAGTCCAAATTATTAACTTTACCGGTCCGTGATAAAACACTGAAATATTTTACCAGTCCTTTGCATAAATCAGGTTGAGAAACACTGGCTTAGAATATCTGTTAGACATATTCATAGAAAGATGAAAAAAATATAGTCTCCAAATGTTTCATTCATTTTCAGTAGAAATGGGTCAATCTTAATGAAAACATAAGAAAGTGGGGGGAGAAATGACCATTTCTTTTATGAAATATTTCTGATGACTATGATTATTTATCTATTTAGTTGATAACTAAGAAATATTTTTCTAATAACCCTCCTGAATCAAAGAAAAACTTTATTTTTATTCAGTGTATCAAATAGCAATTTTTTTTTCTTCATTTTTTAGCTAAATGTGGCAGGCTTAATATTGGATGTATAAATTATTATAAACATTTTTTTTTTCAATACAATCGAAATTTAACATTATGTATTAAATTTTTATAATAATTTAAAACGCCATGCCTTTTAACCAAGTCACTGAAAATTAGGTATAATTACCTAAATTATCAGACTTGTTATTTATCAGCTATATCAAGTAAGATTTACATATAATAAAAAACTTACAATAGTCAACAGCTTAGCATTATAAAATGATCTGTGATTAAAACTATAGTAGTTTTCGCAAATAGTTTTAATCCACTTCACTGCTAATTATTAAACAAACTCTTTAATAATATCACTGCTAATTATTAAACAGAGTAGTATCTAAATTCTCTAACATAGACAAAGATATATCACTGTTATTTATCTTTAACTAAATAAAATGAAAGTGTAATCTACTAAAATATTTTTTTTAAGTATTTTCTATAAAATTAATATTGAATACATAAACATTAATATTGAATAATCGCTAGACCTTACAGAGCTACAGAAAAAAAAATTTCAGTAACCATTTTTCAGTCATGTTATTGAAATAAGTCAATTTTTTTTAAATTTCATACTCTTGCTAAATTTTTATACTTTATCTACACAATATAAGCGTCCCTTAGAAGAGAGTAATTTCTGTGTTTAAAGAATCACTTTAATAGTCATTTATTACTGTTTAAATGAATGATAATTTTTTTACTCTATGATTGATTTGAACAGAATTTGGGGTAGCTAAAAATGCTTGACATGGATTCTGTTTTATTTCTTCTTTTATTTTGAATAAAAGTTTAAATGTTGTTAATTATTAAAAAAATTTTTGAATATCAGCAGGACAGAGTCTCTAGTAACTTAAGAATGTGGGGGCCCAGATCAAATATCCCACTTAGACAATCTTTATGACCGCACTGAGAATACAATTGTACATTAAATATTACATTAGTAAAAATATTAAAATATAAATATTAATGTTTCTGAATATTAAAAAATAAATGTATTTACTTTTCTTGCAAGAGATTGCAAACATATAAGGACTGAGGTAAGATTCTGTTGTTCCCACAAATCTACAGTTTGGAATGTTTCCTCAGCTGGTACACCCAATTTTTTCACCTAAAAAAGAAAATATTTAATTTTATTTGCACTAATTATCAGATATTTAACAATTTAAATCATGATTTTTATTTAATTTTTTCAAAAACAATATATTTATTTAAATAAATAAAATCAAATAATAATGATTAGTATATTTTATCACACTTTTAAAAAAAATCTTTAGCTGTGAGAACAAAAATATATCTCCTACAGTAATATTTTTTTTTATATGAGCTTATAGGGCATTAGTTTTGAGGGCATTTCCTGCATTTTGTATTTTCTGTAAATAGAAGAATGAATTTGTATACAAAAAAAAATTTGTCAGTTTATATTTAAATATTATTTAGAGCTTAAATGTTACTAACGTACTGAACTAAAATTAGGCATTTTTTCGGTATTATATTTCTAGTAATATTAGTGATTTAGGTCATCTTCAATTTAACACAAAATACGTAATACATAAAAAAAAGTAAATAATTTTTGTCCCTTCTGAAATTGAGTCAATTTTTTAATTATATAATTATATGAATTTACTTTTATACATGAATAAATAATGTCTCTTAGAATAATTTAATGAAGATTTAATAATTTACGTAAGAATAGTTTATATAAAAAAATTATTTAAATTTAGAAAAATCCATTTAATCCTATCTAAACAAATAGAAATTTTTCTTCTTTTTTTGTCGGTACTAATGCATAATAGAGGGTAAAAATTTCTTGTACTAATAATTCAAGATAGTTTGGTAGCAGAATGTAATTCCTATTATTTTCATTTAATAGTTCGAATATATTGGTAGCAGGATGATTTTATTTTGATTGTGTAATTGTAAAATTTGAATAAGCCTTAAAGTACAGATATTTAATTTAAAAAAACGAAAGAAATTTAAAAAAAACGAAAGGCAGGTGATTAAAAAAATTGCTTCTTCCAGATTGATGCTAAAAAAATTAATCACTTGACTTGTTTTCCTTTTAAATGAAGATTTTTTTTAATATTAACAAGATTTACTTAAAAATTATTGAAATTAATTATTTTTCAAGATCATTTTAGTAACGTAAGTAAATTAAAAATTGCCCAATACTTTTTTTTTTTAATAGAACAGACATTTTCTTAAACTCAAAAATAATTACTAAATGAATTTCAAAAGATACCTGTTCGAGGAAAAGATTTATATTTTCCATACACTTGAAAGCCATTTTAGTATTATTGATTTTCTTTTCAGGAATGGAACCCGGTTGCAAAACATTAATCAATCTAAAAATAGAAATCAACATTATTTATTAAAGAGTCGCCATTAAACATTATTGAAGAGTCAACATTATTTATTAATATAAGAGATTAACTGATTACCATTACATTACGAAACATTGAAGTGAAAAAAAGTAAAATTACTTTTTAAATTTATTAGGAAGGACAAAAAGGCTATTTTTATAGTTATTTATATTTATATTCTATAACGACCATGATGCACTTTAAATGTGAAAGAAATAATTCGAACTTAAATCTAAAAAAATATTTTGTTAAGAAATAAGGTAATAGTACCATTTATTTCATACGTTATTAATTATGAACTAGAAAAATTTTGATCTTGCGATTATGAAAACTACAATTGATGAACTTAATTGAAATTTTTATGACTTATTTCAAATGCTAACACACTCAGAAAAAAGAATATATTCGATGCATGCTTAGCTTCTTTTTTTTTCCATTAATTTAAATCAAAAATAGTTTGAGAAAGAAATTGAAGCACAGTTTACCTGCATAAAACTTGACCATCCTTAAGTAGTTCATAAAACTTTTCTCTGTCGCCAGAAGTATCTATATCTTCTAGTTGCATAACATCTTTCATCCATTCTAGGGTTTGACCTGCCAAAGCTGTGTCGTACTTTGATTGAATCTATGGAAGAAAATATATTACATTATAGAGAGTTGAAATATATATATTGTTTTAAAGCTATATAAAGTGATCGGAAAAACTACTATATTTTTGTAGTTAACTACAACTACTTTGTTATAAATGTAATTAACTACAACTACTTTTTTTCTTGAATGTAGTGACTACAAACTACTTTGGAATTGTAGTTACTTACTTAAGGAGACGAACTTCGGAAGATAACTTAATTTACAACCATGTTCAAAATGGTTTTGAATAAGAAATTGGCTTACATTAAATGTAAGGGAATAATTTATATATTTTTTATAATTTAAATTTTTTTTTGATATTATACAAATTTTTTTTATATTTACCCATGCATTATCTGTTTTAAATAAATAATAAGTACTATATTTATTTTTTATTCATCTGGTTAAAAAGCTTTTACTTTTTTCCTCACATGTGATGATTTTCAAACAACTTATCAATTATAAGTTTCGAAAGCACTTCTGTAATTTGAACTTTTTTTTTTTTAACTCAGCTCAAATTACTCAGTTTATAACTGTGTTATTTTATACTACCACACCATTAAAAAATTTTTTAACCTTTTCAAAATTATCAAGAGAATATCTATAAATAAAACTTTCTTTTTATACGGGATTTACATTAAACTAAGAGTCATAGATAGTCCCTGGGGTCGTATGGATTTCTTTTACAAAAGATAAGGAATGAGTCAGAGGAAATATGTAGGCGTTTTATCAATCACTTTATTGACATTCATTTCCTTTCGCATTTTTTGAATAATAATTCTTACTAATAAGCTGAGCTTTAATCAGCATTATTAATTAAGTAAAGAAATATGACTGCATGCGTTGACAATCTCTATCAAAAAATAAATATTGATACGAGTAAACATAAAAGTTACAGATATTCCAAGGATACGAATGGGAAAGAAAAGAAAAAGGGATCAATTTTTTCATAAAATTGATGTTCCACCATATGTTCTAGAAATGAGCTCTTGCTCCCTCTTGGAGGTTCGAGCCAAGAGAATTTCAATCCGAGCCAGAGATACATAGGATTACTTTAGAGCCCTAGCCACAGATTTTAGTCAGATAAAGACCAAATTTTACGGTCTCGTCACTTGGAATTTGATGTCTAAATAAGAGATTTAGTAAATTAAAACCTTTTCTACCGCTAACCTGTAAAAAAAGCACGTTACTAAGACTCCACAAAGCAAAACGTATATAAAAGAGAGCTATACCACTGGAAAAACACTTCTCGACAAATGCTATTTTACAAACATTAGTAATTTAAAATTTAGAAAAAAGGAAAAAGTAAATAATGAAGTTTCAAATGCTGAGGTTGCTATATAAATAGGCAAACAAATTCTGTTATGATTACTTCTCTACGACGTAATCATGCCTCTTTTCGATATATTTTTTTTTTAAATTACCATTTGAAACTTTTGAGTTTACCCGATTTCACTTTTACCGCACTTTACCCTAGAAAGGGAAACAGATTTTGTCACGAAAAGTTTCTCTCGTGATAAAGCGTCTTCTTATGATCCATTTACACTTCATCTGATTTCTTTTTTAATTTACAAGTGGTACTACCTTATCGATGTTGCATAAAACAAAAAAGATTCCAGTCTTTTTGTTTACATCCCTTGTTTTGTGAATTATTGAAAAGAACTGCTCATAATTTCGTGAAATAGGTATCCGATTCTGACACCATGTTTTCCAAGCAGTTTCAGTTTTATATAATCAATTAAACATGTGACGATTAACTGTAACATCCGTTATACAAGTCTTGTGCAGCATCTAATTTCACGATAAATCTTTTTATGAAATGGGCTGTTTTTACGAAAGAAATTTGTTGCGAGGAGTCTGTTAATAAACCTATTTCTCCTTAAATGATCCTTGCATGAACTAAACATGTATGTATATAACTACTACTGGAATGGATATTTGAACACTATGATTTCTTTTTCGAAAACTGTGATATGATTTGTCAAACATAATAAATTTTCTTGCATTTATCTACGCAAGTTTTTTTGTCAATTTAAACTTCACTTCCTGTGGATTTTCTTTCTTCGATACACTTCATTCTATAACAGTTTGCCTGTTTAGAAGAAGTTTGATTCAGTTAACGAACACTTCCCAAATGATTTTATCATAAAAATGTACCCTTCATAAGTATTTTATTGTAGAAATGAACCCTTCACAATATTTTTTTACTTGAAAAATGAGCCATTCAGAAACTTTTTATTTAGAAAACAAGTCTACGACGCCTTCAGTTCATAATTTTAAATTCCTTGAATCAACGAAATTCGATTCAGTAAATTATAAAGAGATTCTTCTAAAAAAAGGGGGACCTTCCACAAATTGTCTGAATAAAAATCACTGATGTTAGTGATTTTTTTTTCCACAAAATTTGAAAAGTACCGAACTGTACTGTCACAAATTATGGATAGATTTTTTCACAAAAAGTCTTAAAAATAAATATTTTAAAAAAAACGACTTCTGTTCCCCATTTTTATTTGAAGTAACTTTCAATTTTCTCATGCCACCTATATAGTACATAGGAAAATGCTTTAGCAATTATAGCAAAAAAAAGATTACTTCACAATTAAAAAAAAATACTTAAATCTTGTTTAGATTTTAATAATTTCTAAAGGTTACTTTAATTATTAAATTAATCTACTTGGATATGAATTCTAGGAATTTCGTTGCAGATAAAAGAAAATTATCTCTGTTTTTTAGTATATCGTGAAGTAATGTTTTCATTGTAAAACAAACGTTGTCTATTTTTCAGATAAGATTCTAACCGTTGGAATGAAAAAGATACAGATGATAACAAAAGGAATTAAACTAAATATTTATTCATAGAAATATTCTAAGAAATAAATTACTTTGTACTTTACAGTGTTTGATATTGCTGGACTGTTATTAGACTTTGTGGAACTTGAAATATTTGAAGCGACAGTATTTGCTTTAAAATGTTTTTTTTCTTGACAAAATATTGGTACATCTAATATATCGACCTTTTGCTGAAACCCGAGACTTAATTAATAAATTTTATTAGCTATTGTGAACATATTAATCAGCAAAAGACTCAATACGATTATTTTAAAAATACGGAACAATCTAGATTTTATTTAATACTTTTAAAAATATCTAGCGAATGAATGAAGAATGAAGTTTTTTTCATCATATAGTTTTATTAATACACTGCTGGACAATTGCTAAGGACGGATAACACTATCATCCATAGCAACCACAAAATGAAAGGAAGCAAAATGTGGAAAATAAGAATAAGTGCGGGATATAGTAAGAAGAGGTATGCGTATGCAAATTTTTTTTCCACGTCTGCTCATCACGTGGTAGCGCTGATAAGGGCTTTAAAGGTTTTGACGCGTGTGGAGAGTTGTTGTTTCAAGTCAAAGTTTTACAGGAAAGATTTAGTTGACGTACTTGAAATTTTCGGCATGTCTTCCCGATATCACTTAGATGATTTTAAGCGTAGCAGAATTATTGGAAAGATCGAAGAAGAGCGAAAAATAACAGATGTTGCCAGGGAGTCACAGCATTGTTTCACGGCTGTGGAAATCCTTTAAAACTACTGGAATGTGTAGTAGGCGGCACGGGGGAGGTCGTGTTAGAAGTACGACGCCTGCAGAATATAGATACATCGTCCTATAAGCGAAAAGGAACAGGCGCACCACAGCTCAGCAGGTGGCAAATCAGTTTCTTGCTGCCACAGGAAAGCAGATCTCCCGAAAAACTGTTGCCAGACGTTTGAGGGGATGTGGACTATACACCCGCAGACCTGTTGTGTGTGTCCCATTGTCCAGACAGCACCTTACTGCCCGTTTGCAATGGTGTCGTGGGCATCACAATTGAACTGAACAGGACTGGGCATGCGTACTGTTCTCAGATGAGAGTAGATTTTGTCTGCCATCGGATTGTAGACGCCAAGTGATCTGGCGCGAGAGTGGTACTGGTCATCGCCCAGAAAATATCCAGGAAAGGGACCATTATCCGACATGCAGTGTCATGGTGTGGGCCGGCATCATGATCAATAGCCGAACGCGCCTATATGTGGTTGCGAATGATGCTATGACGGACCAACGATGCATTGATGAAGTTCTACTTCCTCATGTTCGTCTTTTCCGTGGTGCTGTCGATGATAAATTTGTTTTTATGGACGACAACGCAACATGTCATCGAACACTCGCTGTTCAGGATTGTCTAGACAGCGAGGGTATTCAGCGCCTCGTATGGCAATCACGTTCTCCAGATCTAAACCCCATTGAAAATGTTTGGGATACTTTGGGGAGGCAACTTGCTGGTTGAAACTATCCTCCGACAAACAAGAACACCCTCATCCGTGCACCGACAGAGTAATGGGATAAATTGCCTCATCAACTGCTGGATAATGTTGTGCAAAGTATGATACGAAGTGTAGAATGTTGCATCACACTCCACCGCAGACATATCCCGTACTGACACCTTTCTTCAAGTTGCCTGCTGACATTTAGATGCATTGTTCCATTTTTCTGTACGCAGCATCAAATGAACAGTTTTTTTCTTTCAAATATTTCATAGCTTTTGTACTTTCCAGAACAATAAATATTCTTTATTCTAATGTCTGAACAGTGTGGCAACTATTTTTTATCCTACTAGGCCTCATGTCTCGCTTAATGTTATGCTACAATGCAATTTGTGATCCGTCCTTAGCAATTGTCCAGCAGTGTATTAGTATTAAAATTGGGTTTTATGTCAGTTGAATTCACAGGTCTAGAGCGGTATTTTAGTCTAGTTCTTAATTTTAGTTCATGCTTAAACAGAAAATGAATTAAAATACGATTTAAAATAAAATAAAAACGAAAAAAGAAAATAAGCGTTGAAAATGGTTATCAGAGACACATACTTCCTCACTCTTGAATTAAGCTATTTTTATTCGATGCGAAATACTAAAATTTCTCACAAATCCATATATCCTTTTTATAATTCATTCATTTTATTGCTGTAAAGAAACATTGTTTTTGAAGTTTCCTTTTTTTTCAAGCATTTTGATTAAATAATAACATATAAGTAACAAATATAAAAATAAAAAAGTGGATTATTAATTGAAACGGTCAAAGGGAGTCGTATGTAACATTTTAACGAAAATAAGTTTTTTGTTAGCATACCGAGTCTAGAAAATACCGAGTAATTTTCTAGACAGTCGAATCCATCAATTTGGATGAAATTGAAACAATCTTCCCACAATAAATAGTTTTTTTTTTTCTTCGAAAGTGCAGATTTGTAACATACCCCCTTTTAACACTGACAGCTTCAATTGAATACAATTTCAATTACAGGTTTCGAAAATCTTGACTTGCTAAAAATTTATCAACTTTCGGAATACTTGTGATCGTATACGGAACCATAGTGTTCCGCGGAACACCATTAGGGAACCGCTGGCCTAGAACAAAAGCAGCTTGTGTATGTAATGTCCGAAGGCAAGAGATATTTTTAAACATCGAAACAATAACAGAGGTAGACGCGGTCGCCAAAAAGAATTGAATTTACAACCAACTTTTCTCATGATTTTAGAGATAGAACTTTAACGGAAATGAAAACAGAAATGATTCGAATAACTTCCACGCTCCCAGCTTGCGGATGTGAGAGGGAGAATTATGGTTGAGGAAGAACATTATTAATGCATTAAACAGGGTGGACGCTGACTTCGAATTTCGTGTAGGCTGTGACTGAAATAGTTGACAAAACGATAAAAAATTGTGTAGAAAATTATTTTCGCAAAGTATGCCCGACCAGTTTATCGATTTTTCGCCTCTCTCTTTTTTTTTTTTTTGACACTTCAAGTAAAGTGTTTTAATAAACAGAGAATGGCGTCAAGAAAGTTATCAATCGTTTCACATCGAACTATTTGTTTATATTCTATCATAAGTTGCGTTTTTTTTCTTAAGAATTGCAAGTATTCTCGAAGAAAAAATGTTTACTTTTGGTTATCATAGATCCTAAAAGTTATATTTTTTAAATCAAACAGTTAAGGAAGATTTCCTTTTGTGATGCAAGAAAATATAAATAAAATAACTAGATAAATGCATAGGTGGGGCACACACAAAAATGTATTGTTCGATTTGAGATTGCGTCATTTTAATCTAAACCTCCATTTTAATCCTTAACGTAAATAGAATAAAATGTAGATGTATCTTTAAGTTTAAAAATTAAGTGCAAAAAAAGCATAGAAAATCAAATTGAAAATCTCGATGAGTCATAATGAAAGAAGTTACGTTCTCTTAATCAAACAGTAAAGAAGGATTTATTTATTTTTTGTGACTGAATTAAATTAAATAAAATAACTAGATAAATGAATAGGTGGGGCACGCACAAAAAAATGTATAGTTCTACTCAGGTTGAGTTGTATCATTCTAATCTATAACTCCATTTTAATCAGTAACGTGAATAGAATATAGATGTATCTTAAGTTTAAAAGTTATGTACAAAAGAAGCGTACAAAATTGAAGTGAACATCTCGACGAATCATAATCAAAAGAGTTATAATCTCTTAATCAAACTGTTAAGGAGGATTTCTTTTTTGTAATTCAAGAAAATATAAATAAAATAACTAGATAATTGCATAGATGAGGAACGTACAAATATGTATACTTCCAAAATTAGATCGTATTACTTCTAGTCCAAAGCTCCATTTTAACCCTTAACCTAAATGGAATATAAGATTAATGTATCTTTAAGATTCAAAAATATGTGCATACATCAATTAAATTAAACTTGATTTTAACCCTTTGACGCAGATGGGACACCTGTGTGCCTTCTTTTCTGACTCTCGAATTAGAAGCTAAAATGTATATTGGTATTTATTAATTATAAAAAAGAAACTGTCTAATAGTTACGAAAACAAATCTGTTAAGATTATCGAAATAAAATTTGTACTAATATATTAAATCCAAAAAAGGAGTTTGAAAAAAAATTTCAGCCATATTCAAAAATTTATGAATTGATTTCGAAAAATTAAAGAAATTTCTGTGATGAGTATTTCTCTTAGATTTAAATAACTGCAAATGAGTGCAAATTTTTAAAAAAATACATTGTTTGGAAGTGAGCCACGTTGCAAAGATTTTACCTTTAACGCTGAAAAAGACTCCGGTGTTTCATGCTGTATTGCATACCAACTGATTATTAAAATGCTGAATATACAATATTTTTCACTTATTTTAATTAAATTTAATTAATTTATTTCACTTATGTAAATAAATGCAAAATAATGAAAAATGCACGAAGAAAATTTTTAATATTCTGTTTCAAAGGGATAAATAAAAAGAGATATTTTTAGGTATAATTTAATATACTCGTATTATCTTTAAATAGAATAAAAAATTAACCACATTTAATAAATAGTAAAAGGAAAGTTTGCTACCATTTTACGCAATTTATATATAGAAAACTAACATTCATAAGTATTTGAAAAATTCTGAATTTAAATCTTCTGCTGAAAGCATTTCAAATAAATTTAAACAATCAATGAAATAATATATTTTGAGGTCTGATTAAGCACTAGATAAAATTTCTGTTTCATAACGACATTAAGAAAAATAAATTAGTTAATTTTGTGAGCGATATTTCATTTTAACGAGTAATTTTAAGCTGCCTCAAGATTGCGAACAGTTTATAATATAGTTTATATTTCAATTTATAAGAATTGATACGATTTATTAGGTTCTTTGGCATAAAAAATGTCTCATCTACAATGAAGTCATTGCAGAATAGCTCGAAATTAACTTGCTTTTAATTTTTAAATTGTATATAAAAGAAAAAATTCATGGGTTGAAACGGCTGTTAGATAGCTTGTCTTTTTAAGATATTGAGAGAATAATCTTGAAACAGCAACTTGACAAACAGCCAAGCTGTGGCTAAGGGAACAGAGCGCTCACCTTTCAATGAGGTAAACCGAGTTCGAATCCCAGCAATGGCTGGTTCGACACGAATGACGCACCCGGCTCGCACCGACTACAGTGATGACGTAAAATATCCTCAATGGTAGACGAATCATGGGTTAGAGTCCCCTCTCCATCAGGCTAACCGTGGGAGCTTTTCGTGTTTTTGTTCTCCATGTAACGCAGATAAAAGTTAGTTCTATCAAAAAGTTCTCCACGAAGGCAAATTTCTCCTAATACTTGATCCAGGAGTTCCCTTGTCTTCTGGATTGGAAATTAAGATTTCAAAGCTACCGTGTTTAACATTAATAGTTGCAGGGATCTGTTTAGATGAAATTTGGGTCCGTTAACGGACCTTCACAAAATATCTTTTTATAAAAAGGACCCTTCACGAAATAATTTATCTTTTAATCGGACCCTTCACAAATTTTTTATCTTCCTTATTGTTTTGTTAATCGAATAAACCCTTCCCAGGAAGGGGGAGGGAAGAAAGACAGAAGTAAACGAACTAAATTTTGTCTTCGGCAGACGCTTCTTCCCTTATTCCTCCGAAATGAATATTCTGCGTTCAGCAGTATAGGCTAAATACCAAATATTTATATGGTGCATCGCTAATTTAGTATTTACAATAACTGTTTATTTTTGAAAATTTAATTTTTTTAATCATAATTTTACAGTGTTGAGCATAATCTTGTACGTCTTTACAATTTAAAAACTACTTGAAAAAGTTTTTTTTTGCAATAACCGAACCCTATTTGCACAAATTCACAAAAGCGGACTCTGGTTGAAAGAATGTGACTTAACGTTGATTCTATATTCACAAATTACGAGTCATTTTTTCACAATTTTACAAATACGGACCTTTCACAAAATGTCTGGACAGATCACTGGTAGTGTAAACCCGAAATTGGTCCAGCTGTTCAACAACGGTTATTAAAAAATAAATAAATAAACAGCCATTGCCATTACAATGCGGCAGGTACATCGGAAAATGCAGAGTTATAGCTCTATGGAAAGCTCCGTATATAGAGTGTTTATAAAAAATTTTCAACAGAATAAGATAGATTATCCCATCGTAATTTATTTTCTGAAAATTATTCAATTACCAGGAAGTTGAATAAATTATTTATAAATCGCTCGCAATAAGATCAAATATTCACGAAAAAAGTACTAATATGGAAATTATTGTATAGGACACGAAAATAACGAATTATGGTAACTCGACTTGACAGTTCGACCCACTGACCCAAGTGAATGTTTATCTCGCACCCCTTGTTTATCCTTGACACTGTGACGTCATATGAATGTCACTTTCCAAAAAAATAAATAAATAAACTAGCTTAAGACTTCCAGGAAAGCCCAGAGTAAAGCTATTGCGTCACAGACATTTATAGTGTGTGTGTTCAGTTCTTCCTTGATACGCTGCATGAAAAATTTTTGTTTATTCATCTGTCCTTTTTCTTTTTTTCTCATCCTCGTTCGAAAAGGAAATGAGCTGTAAATCTCACAAGTGGCGAGAAAAATGGCGGGAAAATTTAGAAGATAAATATTTCTTACTCAGCGTAAATCAATTGCCAAACTGAAGCACTTATTTAGCATTTGTATGTGTATTAAATTACGAGAAAAAGCGTGAATTATTTATATTTGTATTTTCATAAATAATAACTGAAAAAACTCAAGGGAAAATGCTTGTTTATTTATAAACGTAAGCATTTTGACCCAGACGAAAGCAATTACTACGAAAACTTGTGAAATTAATAAATAAATGGATAGATTTCTGAAGGCGAATATTTCTTCAGTTCTGTTCACTTTAAATGCTTTATTATTTCATTATTCAGCATTAAAAAAATATATGACGTTCCCGTAAACACCACCATTAATAAATATTTTTTTGAATCCATATTAAAAATGGAGACAAGAGGTATATATATTGGGGGTCACAAATTACTACTTAAATTTGAAAAAAAAAAAACTTTTTTGAAGTAAGACATAAGAAAGGTGAGTGTTCGGACATCCACACCTGTTGAATTGTATTTTGAAATTTGAAAGTATTTCTGACAATCATCATTTAACTCCTGTTTCTGACATCCTCAATTAATTCCTTAGATTTCGAAAGCTTGTTTTTTTCTTTTTTTTTCGTTTATATTATAATGAGTGGTCCCCAATGTGTACAATTGTCTTCATTTTTCAAAAGGATTTTTAAAACGCAAATCAAGTGTGATCTTTACGGAACACCTTGTTTACGAAAGTCAAATACAAATGTTTGTAAATAATTTAAGCTTCATGGGAGAAATGTGAACATTTATAGATTACCTATTTTGTGCATTTCATGCAACAACTTTAACCTTTTTTTTAAAAAACTAAAATAGAAGTTATGACTGTATTTGCGTACAACATAACGGATTAAACGGCTCACTGAGTGCATCGAATTAATTCTCAACAAAATAATTCGAAAAATTATTATTTTGTTTGTATTTGCTTAATTTCAAAAATTTTCCCGAAAGTTTTCATTCATATTTCAATATTTTAAAAACAATAATAATTAATGGATCTTCTTTTAAAAAGTGAAATAAGTCATGGAAAGCAGAGATTCAATTCTCAACTAAATTACAGAATTAAAACAATCGCAAAAAATTTTTCAAAGTTATCATAAATTAAAACTTGTAAACATTAGAGGGTAATCGTAAAAGTTTTACTTATTAAAGCATTACGAAAAGAAATAGGAACTCATAAATATAAATATTTCAAGGCAGTAAATTTTCTAGCTCTATGAGAAATTGTTCTCTAAGCCTTAAACTTAAAATAAAACGAAATCTTTCAAATTTTCGCTTTCTCACTCCCTTTGCCTGCTGCAAAACTCCTACGTGGAAGCTTCGCTGCAATTTATTGAAGTTGAAGGAAAAACAATTATACAGTATTGCTTAAAAGGGAATCGCGTTATTTTCACTGATTTAACTTTTTTTATCATTATTTTTGATTTGTGTAAATTAGTTTACCAAGTTTTTATTTTATTTATTAATAATTATATTTTAAATATATATAATTTTTAGATAGCTTATAGCAGAAAATACATTATTTTTAGAAAATCTGAATGCGATCATAAATATCTCTTTCGAGTATTTTTCCCCTCAGCATTAAAACTCCTCATCTTAACTGAACAATTAAACTGAATTCCAATATGATATCCTGTACAAATTAAACTTACTTTCAAATTAAGATTTTCAGATGTAATTCCTAAGCGTAAATAAATTAGTATGCATATAGGCCTGGTGTTTATTAATTATACGTTATTTATTTCAAAAAATGAAAGAATGAAAAGAAAACAGCAACTTTTAAAAAAAATACTTTTAAGTTATAAATATTTTCTCTTAACTTTAGAACAAGTATTAAAGTTTTAAAATAAATTAATGTTAATTTTATACAATCATTGTACAATCATAGCTTAAAATCATTTTCTTTGTGAAATTGAGTCAGACGTTTTTGAAAATTTACAAAAAAAATATAGGAATGCCAGTGAAGCAGAAATTAAGTTTATATTGCAATAAACTGCTTACGAAAAACAAAATCTAAAAAGTATAGCACCCTTATTTTAAATTAACCTGCACATTGTATAATTTAAAGAAACAGATTGTTTGAAAACTTGGAACAACAATGGTGATTTTTCAATGCTTGTAAATTATGGTGATTCATTTAACATGCCATCATTTATAGAATATATTCTATAGAATTTGTCTGTATTTTACGTCAAAACAAAACAGACTGAGGTATTTTTTAAGGTCCAAAACATAAATTTTATTTCTAATATTGATTAAGAAATTTGTATTTATAATATGGAGTATTAAAAAATAAATTAATACTTTTTTGAAGTTAATTTTATTATGACCTGACCAAACTAAAAAACTGGTAGAAACTTTATAATAACAACATACACCTCATTATCTTTCCAATAATTTAAAAAAAAAAATTCTGTTAGAGAATCTGTGTGACGATTTCTCTTTTTAGAATATTAAATTGGAAAGGTAAAGCAGGAAGTTTTCAAATGTTCTAATATGAAAGTTTTTTTAGTTTTCGCAAGACGCTGGTCAGCTTATTTGTAAAGACAGCGTTATAATTTGACTCTAGAGATTCTGGACAAGGAGAAAATATAGAAAGTAAAGATCCATTTTTTTTTCTCTTTTTTAATCATTAATGAATTCTGATTATTTCGTTCAACCAGTGAACATTCATTTCATAACTATCCAAAATTACGAAACTGTAAATGTTTGATTTTTAAACACTCATTTCACAATAGAAAGAAATCCCAGCTGTCAAACTTTTCAAACTTCATGACGATAAATTTCGAACGCAGACGATTGTGTTCGGAAGAAGAAACCACTTCTACTGTGTCAGGAGAGCATCCCATTAAATTCCTATACGGTTACGTGGTTATTTCGAAACACCTGAAATGTTTAAAGTCGCCGTTACACGCCTAAGGCCACTCAAGCGAAAGTTAAGCAGGAAAAAAAAATTATCTTCATCCGGCTTTTAAGAAATGGCGCGAAAAAAACAAAACGGGTTTTCTGCACTCTTCTGCGTAGGAGGTAACTAATTCACAAAATGAAAAAGAAAAATTTTTTTTTCAATGAACTAATAATTTTAAGTATTCTATTGTTTAGGGAAAAAAAGAAACAGCTTAACTATTTTTCTTTTTTTCTTTTTTTAAACTGGAATTTCAAAGAAACATATTGACACATTAATGAGGAAGGGTAGATTTGAAAAGGATAATTGGAAATTCCAAATTGCAACAGCCATCTTCTCTTTTCATTCATTGTTTGCAAAATACTGCTCCGCTGTAATTGCGATTAGTCCTACACGAGAGCGATGGAGAAAAAAAAAACAATTGGTGCTAACGAAACTAAACTAAACTCAATGACAAAAATATTAAATGGGCGACAAACTACGCCCGACGCGAAATTAAAATTAAAAAGAATTATCGAACAGGAAAGGGTACCACACCTCGAGATCTCGAAATCGTTAATTCCATAGGCCTAAGGGCCGGGATTGCCTGGTTGATAGGGCACTGGGCCCATAGCCAACAGTTCGTGGGTTCGATCCCAGCCGGTCGAAGACTCCCCGTGTAGTAAATGGTGACTGATGCACGTTAAATCTGTCGAATCATAAAGTCCTCCATGTTCCCATAACAAATCAATACTTCTGGGGATACTGATCCAGAAGTTTCCTTGTCTTCTGGATTGGTTCAAAATTACAAGGCTACGGAGTTGAACATTAGTAGTCGTAAACCCAAAAATTGGGTCGGCTGTTCAACAACGGATATATAATTCCATAGGCCTACAGCCGTGGCCCAGGGGATAGAGCGTTCGCCTTCTAATGAGGTGAACTGGGTTCGAATTCCAGCGATGACTGGTTGATATGAATTCCGTACCCGGTTCGCACAGACCACAGTGATGAGGTAAAACTATGGTAGACGGATCATGGTTAGAGTCCTTTAGCCGTCAGTTTAACCGTGGGTTGTTGTTAATTTACGTCGCACTAGAGCTGCACAATCGGCTATTGGCAACGGTCTGGGAAACATTCCGGAGGATGATCCGAAGACATGCCATCACAATTTCGATCCTTTGCGGAGGGGATGGCACCCCCGCTTCGGTAGCCCGACGACCTGCGCGTTACGGTAGCACAGTTTAGTGTGGACCAATACCGCACACCCTCCGTCCCTACGCAGACTGATCCAAGTTGTCACTTACCCCCACACTGACCGTAGCCAGTGATGCTTGACTTCGGTGATCTGCTGGGAGCCGTGTCTTAACGATCAGTCCACTGCGGGACAGATTAACCGTGGGAAGTTTTCGTGGTTTTCCTCCTCAGGTAGCGCAAATGCGAGTTAGTTCTAAGAGAAAGTTTTCTACGAAGGCTAATTTCTCCCAATACTTGATCCAGAAGTTCCCTTGTCTTCTGAATTGGGTTCAAAATTACAAGGCTACGGAGATGAACATCGTAAATCCTAGATTGGGTCGGCTGTTCAACGATGGTTATAAAATAAAGTACCATAGGACTAATTCCTGAGATCCTGTATTGTGTATCAATTATGAAAAAGGTCAATCAGTTCTAGAATCAAAACTATGTACTCATAAAACTATATATTTTAGATCCACAGAGTAAAATTGCCCACTCCCAACAATAAATCTCAAAATAGTAAAATGCTGATTTATTTGACGAGTGAATTGACTTTTGTTTAAACAATGAAGTTTTAAATATTCTATTAAGTTTTAAATAATTTTAATGAAGTTTTAAATAATTCATTAAACATTGATGTGACAATCTAAAACTGAAAAAGGAAAAACTGTATAATCTGATTAACTTGAAACTTTTCGAAAGAGCAAATTTTGATATCTGAATTCGTAGTTTCAATAAATCAAGACATCAAAATTTAGGAAATCAGAACTACGGTGGACTCAAAAGAAATTTCGTCAACAAAATCCAATGCATTTTTAATTTATTAATAAAAAATTTTAATTTCTGACGATAAAATTTGAACAATCTGCTAGTTTGATCAACTGAACTATTTAAATCAACAAGGAATAAATAAATATTTATTTACGTCAAATGTATTACGTAAGAAAAGTTTAATTGTGGATTTAGTGGATTAGTTTTAAGATCAAAACAATTTTATCTTTTAAATTTCAATACAGTTTAAAACATCTTTTGCAATTTAACATAAATTAAGCATGATTAACAAAATAAGGTTATTTTAGATAGTCTTGCAATAAATTTTAAGCAGAATTAAAAAATTCATTTCCGAATTTAATTACGTAGCAGGATGTGTCATTATTAACTGTCATTTTAGTAATTTTGAGAAAAAATCCGCTTTAAAAATTAAACGAAACAAATAAATTGTAGGAAAAAAAAAACATTTTTAATATTTTTCCCATTGAAAACCGAATGTTAAAGAGATAAGGCAAAAGAATCAAAGCTCTTAATTACACCATTAAATTTATAAAATTGGAGAACTTGAAGCAATATAGTGATATGCCACATTCTTTCCTAAGGTAACCTTTCATATCTAAAACTTCATAGTATTGTTTCCAGATAGGTATTTAGCAAATATCTTACATTTCCACTAAATGATGGACAGTACATAAAATTATCTTATTGTTTGCTTGGATTCTGTAAAGATTTTAAACAGAAACATTCTCTTGAAATACTCATGAAGATGTGGTTTATCATTAGATTTCTCATATCCTTCAATTAAAAAAAACTGTCTTAAGATTTTCAAGCTCATAACAAAAAATACATTTATACATATTAATAAAAGATAAACCTTGAAACTGATTCATGCATTTGTTTCAAATTTTCTAAGTATACATTTTAAAAATTAAGATGTTTTTTTTTTTTTTAAATTCAGAAATCCAATAAAATCAATACCAAAAAATTGATAAAATACTAATATTTCAAAATAAACATATTGTCACTACATTTCACTTAAATATTAATTTTTACGAAAAATACAATTCGTTAAAAAAACCATTAAATCATTGATACATTTTTGAATCATAAGAGTTAAACATACAAAACAAACATCAAAGCTAAAATTTTTATCTAACGCCCTTATCCTTAGAGGAGATAAAAAGATAAACATTACTTTGCTATGGGCTTCAGCAGCTAATCCAGATTTGGTAGCACGATTTTCAGCCATTTCAATCAATAACCGATCACTTCAACAGAAATAAAAACAACCAAAAAGTGTAATAATTAATGTTTTCTCGACTTCTTATCCTTGTTGAATGAGATGAAATGATGAAGTGACAGTGAGAAATTTCAGTAGAAATCGACCGGCGTTCTTTGATCACCAGAGGGCGCAAAGATCGATATGGAAGGGGGGATGATAAAGCAGGTGGCTGGAATCGTCTGCTCGGTGAATCCATGGCCATAACGGGAAAACTGTGTGATTTGTATAACGAAGACGTGACCTAATGTCGTCTGAATCACTGATTGACCAAGGACTGCTGGAAAGTTAGATCAAGGGAACGCCTTTTTATTTATTCAACGTATGGAGCGTATGTTTGCTTCTTGATCTAGTTCGAAAAATAAACTCAGTGATGCAAATGAATTGAAAAAATAGGATTATAAGTTCAAAATAAAAAACGGAAAGGTTACACTTCGAGATGAAACACAATTTTACGAACTCCTAATAGTTTGAAAGCTTACCTTATTAATTATATAAATATAAAATATATGAAACTTAGTTTATTGTTATTGAAATCGAAAGAAATAAAAATGTGCGTACAGTTGCGTACAAAGCAAAGGCATCTGGGTGCCTGAGGCAAACTATTTAATTAGATACTTTTAAAAAGAAGAGTTTATTCTCTGAAGAGGGAAACAAAACCAAATTTAATTAAAAGAAATATCGTTGAAAAGATATATATTTATGAAAATGTTAACTTATATTTTGGATTAATTTTTCGTATAAATGTTAGTTAAGTTTTATATGAGTCTGGGTGCGTAGTTCGTATGGTAATAATAAATTTAATTTTCAATAATGTATGGTAAATTAATTTTATTATTTTCAACAAATCTAATAAATCAATGTAATAATCTCAAATCTAATAAGCATTTAATAAAAATGACTTTAATTTTTTTTTTATTAAATCTGTGGGGGAAATCATATTTTATTTTTCATAAAATGCTCTGGTTTAGTTAAACATGTAACAATCAAAAAAATTTATTTCATTATGAAATTCAATTCTGTTAATGGATTTTATTTTATTTTTTTAATAATCAGCCTTTGAACAGCCGACTCAATTCTGAGTTTGCAACTAGCAATGTAATTTTTTGGCCAACCCAGAAGACCAGTGATCATTTAGATGGAACTAATCCGCATTTGCGTTACATTGAACGGAAAAACCCCGAAAACCTCTCACTGTCAGTCTGATAGCAACGGGCACTCTAACCCATGGTCCGTCTATCACTGGAGATATTATACGACAGCACTGTGGTCGGTATGAGCCGAGTGCAGAGTTAATATCGACTAACCAAAGCTGGGATTCAAACCTGGGTCACCTCATTGGGAGGTTAGCTCTCTATCTTCTGAGCCACCACGGCTTAAGGTCATAGATTACAAATTTAGTCGACAGGCCATTCTATTTTCGTCAAATAATTTTCTTTTGTTTGCTCTTTGTCAACATCAGATAAAAATAATTTTTAAACTTTACCTCGTTACAAAACAGAGAGGCTAGTAATTTCCGGACTGTAGGGGGGGGGGGAGATAGAGAAGTGTAAAAACAGTAGTGTAAGAGAAGTGTAAACAGAGAAGTGTAATAAAATTTTAAAGATATTTTGAATTTCACAAATCAGGTTAAAAGAAAAAAAATTGTGGTTTCATTCACGAGTTTAGTTTTTTTAATTTGAAAATTTTTTGTTTGTTTATTATGGATACATGGATACATTTTTCTGAAAAATTGCTTGGAAACTAACCCAATAAAATATTTTCTTACCAGTTATGTTGTTTTGGGATCTTGGCATACAAAGGCATACTCGGCATACTACTTTCCTGCTTACTTTTGGCATTAAGGGTACCGCAAGAGAAATAGTTTATAGCAAATGCTCGATCACCTCTATTGGTAATTTGAAATTTTAAGTTCAGATAAACCTGGAGAAAACAATGGAGTTTCAAATGCTGAAAAAATGTATTCAAAATATCAAAATGTAACCAAATTATGACAACATAACTTCCCCACAGCGTAATCTTAACTAACTCTGAAATAATTGGCATATACGAGTATATACTTATGTATACAGTAAAACTACTCTTTGTTCCACAGTAAAGCAAAAATGACCTTTACTAATATAATTATGTTTAAAAACAAATTTACCAATTATGAATAGTAGAACTGTCTTAAATAAGTAAATAATCATGTTTTTTTTGTTTCAGTTTGCATTTAATCTTATATCATAAAACGTAGTTAGCTATGAAAAATTAGAAGACCTTTGTTTGTTTGAAATGCTTAGTTTTTTTTCTAAAATAGCTTATTTTTACTAATTTAACTTCCAACTCTAAAAATAAATCATTGATAGCATCGTCTTTAATGCACTCTGACTGCAACAAGAGGTTTTCGATCTCTTTCAGAGATCGTCAAAAAGAGCTCTTTAAATATGAGCCACTCACAAAGCCACTCACAATATTTTGAATACATTTTACTAAACTTATTTGTTTAGTTAATATTTTTTGTTTTGATATTTTTTTTCGTGTTTCATTATTTGATCTTTTCCGCATTTGGTGGAGAAATTTAGCGGGCGTTTAGGGGAGGTTTTAATGGCCTAGGCCTCTCCAAAATGTTTTCTAAACAAGGTAGATGGAAAAGTCGAACAAAAGTAGATGGAAAAAATTCTGTGCCTGCCTAAAGTGGTCGCAAATAGAGGAGGTTGCTACACAGAGGTGGTCTTGCTTGGAGGTTATATATATGTTACGCTTTGAAAGCATTAACATTGTAAATTCGTAGTATGGCGGTGCTTAATGAAAAAGTTTCAAGAACACGGAGAAATAATAGAATTTGGCCCAAAAATTAGAACATTACATGCTGGTGGATAGATAGAGAAGAGCGCGATTGACCTTGGAAAGAAGGTTTCTATATATTTCCGAACAATATATTTAAATATTAGTCTTAGTAACGTGGGACTGATCAATTTCCCAAGCTACTAAAGACACATCATCACATTTTCTGAGATTAGATCAATATTATTACTTTCTTTGTGGGATGTTGTTGTTGTAGTTCATTTACATCGCTAGAGCTGCACAATGGGCTATTGGCGACGGTCTGGGAAACATCCCTGAGGATGATCCGAAGACATGCCATCACAATTTTGATCCTCTGCAGAGGGGATGGCATTCCCGCTTCGGTAGCCCGACAACCTGCACGCTTTCTTTGTGGGAAAGGTTTTAAATGATTGGGCGTTAGATATAAGCCCTATTTATGGCTTATATTTAATGCATAATTTTTTTAACATTCTTTCAACTTTCTTCGTATTTTTAATATATTTGCAAATTTCTAATTTCATCATTAGAAATTTTATGGCTTATTCTAGGTTTCTTTGAACTGACTTTTTCTGCTCGTGAAAGGATTGTGTAAGTTCTTGGCTCTTAATTTAAATAAGTTTTAATACATATTTTGATGCAAAAAAGATACGCATTTTTCTTATCTAGTTTAATATTTTGTGCTTTCTGTTAGGCAATAGAAATAAGCTGGGGGAGTACTAGTTTTAAAACAAAAAAGAAATTTCTGAACATGAGTGTTAGACCACAATTCAATTGAAGTTTTCATTTATAAAAAAAATTGAAGAAACTAAAAAAAAAAAAAATTAATAAATCATTTTCTTCATATTTTTCACTTCTCGATTATAAATATATATTTATAGCCGCTATAAATAAGAGTCGTATTTTAAAAGTGAAAGAAAATAAAAGAAATCAAGAGGAATGTAGATATATTTCTTTCAATTTCGGAATAAAAATCGAGCTTCTGAGGAGGATTTATAATAGTTTTTTCTAAGAGAGGCTCAAGATAACAGAGGGGAAAATGGAATGTCTAGAAATCATCACTGGGGACACTTTTTTTTCTCTATTTACTGACTGATTTCGAAGGACCTCAGATAAGGTCGCAAAGTGCTTCTTTTTTTTTTAAACCTTTTTCTTTTCTTTTTCTGCTTTTTTACGGTTTTCCAATTTATGCAATATTTTTTCAGAATAATTAATCATTTTAAATCTGTTGAACGATAATTTTTATTTTTTATTTTAATGCTGTCGGTTTAATTCTTTATCTTTAATTGTTAGTAAATCCATTAATAAAGTAATTTTTTCAATTTCAATATCCATCATAGCGAGGCAAAAAACTGCTGAAAATATAGCAAACATCCTAAATTGACACCAGCGTGTTTTATTATTCTTTTTTCTTTTTATTATTATTTTATTTATTTATTTTTTCTTTTTGCCACATGACTCAAAAACTTTCTAACAACAATTTTAATTATTGATTATTTAATTCGCCATTGATTATTTTAGTTGTAGATAGAAGGAAAGTATTATTTTTTTTATAAAAAAAAATAATTAAAATAATTTTATTCAAAAAAGGAAAATCTTTTTTAAAAAAATCATAATTAATTCTATTTACAATTTATAACTTTTAATTAATTTATAATTAATAATAAGCAATTAAATAAGCGTATAAAGAACTAGTGTAAGAAGGTATTAAGTAGCCTATTTTCAGTGTTAAATTTTTTTCGGAAACATCTTATTTTTGTCATAATGTTTAATAACTCAGCATTAATTTCTTTTGAGTCTTTAAATTTCACAAATTTCAGTGGCTGAATTCTCTAAGGGAAAATATATTTGAGTGTTTCCGGAAGAAAAGAAAGTACTAATTGCATTTGGCAACAGACAATTAAGGATTAGGAATTTATAGATTTCGTCAATTAGAGTCTCGATAAAAGAAATGAAGACGAGGCGCACGAGTATTCTTTATATCCTACTGTCAACGTAAACTTTCAAGGATAATTAACTCAAATTCACAGATGAAATATCACTCAAAACCTTCCTTGACTCAGTTTGTCATTTAAAATTTACGGGGCAATATTTTCAAAGGATAAACTTTTCAGGAATAGTGAAAAAACAGCACGATTTCTTCAAAGGGAAGCAAAATTGCTTTAAATTTTGACAGCACTCAGAACTTGATAAGAGAACTTGGGGTCAAGAAGAGAGGTTAACACTGGGAAGCTATTCTCTCTTGTACGCTATGCATTCGTTTATTTATTCTTTTCCCGTAGATTTAATTTATAGTTATAAACACAAAACTTATAAATTCGTTTCTTTATAAAGTCTATGGCCAGAGCTGTGGTGGCTCTGAGGATATAGCACTCGTCAGATGATCCGGGTTCCAATCACTGCGATATCTGGTCAATACGAATTCTGCATCCGGCTCGCACCGACCGCAAAGCTGACGGAAAATATTCTCAGTGGTAAACGGATCAAGAGTTAGAGTCCCCTTGCCATCAGGATTATCGTGGGAGGTTTTCGTGGTTTTCCTATCCATGTAACGCATATGCAAAAATTGGATCGACTGTTCAATGACGGTTATAAAATATAAAATAAAAAAACACCGACATGAAACTTTTTTAGTTTTTTCATTAACATTATAGAAAACGCATGATCCAAGTTTGAGACTTGATAAAAACGTGTTATTTAACATTGGCTCCGATAGCTAAAAAATATCAAAATGAAATTTTTTTTTTCTGTGAAACTTTTTTTAATCTTATGAAGAACACGTGTACCAAATATTAGCTCTCTAACTTCACAAGAAGTATGCGAATTAGAGATAAGTAAGTGAAGGCGTTGCCTTTTTTTTGTTTTTTTATACAGATTTGAAGTATATTTATGTGTCGTAGCTATCGAAACCAATTATAAATTACATTTAATTAACAAAGAATGAAGTATGTAAATAAAAGCTGAATTTTGCTACCATTGTGTAAAAACCTCCACAAAAAGCATAAAAATGTACTGCATAATTTTTTTATTTATCATTATTCTGTAAAAAGAATTTTAAAAAAATAACTCTTTTTTTATCATGACATAAATCAGATTAAACGCTTTTGTCGCTCCTCTTAAAATAGAAAACGAATGACTCTGCTTACTCATTCTAAAGATTAGAGATTTCAAGAGTCCATTCAAGAAAGTGAAGAGAAGAATTCTCTGAAAAGTCAAAATCGCGAATTTCTTTCCTCACTTTCAAGCAACTTCTTGAGAGTTTTATCGTGTGACCGCGTGTGACCCTTTTTTTTCTTTTTATTCCTTCCTCTGCCTTATAAGGCATTATGTTCACTTCTTTTCTCTTTCCATAACTTATGGCCTCAACAACGAAGAGTTTGAGCAACTTCAAAATTAGCATGGATGACTTACTAGAAACGTTCGTTTCTATGTCACATGGTTCAGTACGTCACATTTTTTTAAAAGAGGTTCTAGTCTTTTGTGGAAAGTGAGCGTTGTCATTAATTGAATAAAAAATTATTATTAGATTATTACATAAAACTAATTTGATAATTCTGGCCATTTTTTTTCGTGTAAAGGTGAGTGATATATATATATGTTACCGGCAAAGTATGAAACGCCGGCATTCTAGAATGTCTAGGCATTGTATATAATACCTAGGTATTTTATAGAATGACAAATGCTATTTAGACAAAGTATGAAATAAGCGTCCTGAGAAGGTTATTATACAAATGATGTTCATTTCTCGAAAATAAATAAGTTCTTCTGTAAAAATAATGAGGCCATTAAAAATAAATTATTCAAAATGCGTAATGAAGAATGAAAGTTGTACAAAACATAATTTATGCCTGAGGGGAACAAAATGTTCATATAAAAAATAAGTTCGTTTATATAACATAAAAAATTTTAATATAAAAAATAAAACGTGACATTCGAAACGAATCGGAGATGCATTTTATATTATGCCTGTTTCTCCTTTAACATTCTATAGAGTGCCTAGGAAATGCGTGAAATATAAATCGTTTCATACATTGCTGGCTAGTTTTAAGCATTATATACAAAACCTAGATACTCTATAGAATGCTGGATTTCAAACTTTGCCGGTAACATATATATAAACGCCGTTGAACAGCTGACCCAATTTTGCGCTTACGACTACCAATGTATAATCACGACTACTTTGTAATTTTGTACCCAATCCAGAAGGAAAAAAGCCTGGATCTAGTATTGGAAAATTTTTGCTTTTGTGGCGGACTCTTTGACACAACTAAGCCGCATTTGCGTTACATGAAGAGGAAAACCACGAAAACCTTCCATGGTTAACTTGACGACAAAGGGACTATTAACACCCATAATCCGTCTACCACTCATGTTATTTAACGTCAGCACTGTACTCGATGCGAGTCGGGAGCGAAATTCGTATCGATCAGCCATCTCTGGGATTCGAACGCGGGTTACATCATTGGGAGGGGAATGCTGTATCCCCTGAGAAACCACGGCTCTTGCCATAAACTTCATCTTAAAGAAACGAATTTATAAATTCTGTCTCAATAACTATAAATTAAATCAAATAAACGAATGCATAACGCACAAGAGAAAATAGCTCCTCAGTGTTGACCTCTCTTCTTGACCACATCCTAACCTTTACTGCATCTCTCATTTATTCAAACAAAGCCCTTCGTTGGTAATTTTTTTTATCCTTATTTTCTGAAGTTATCCGAAAATTACCACTCTAATTAGAGGTCAGAAAATAGCTTCTTATTGATAATGAAGTTGATGGGACATATATTACCCTCGGTCTTATAAAGGGTTAATACCGCTCTCTACGTATAATTTTTGAATCCACGTCAAAATGACTTAAAACATTCAAACAGTAAAAAGTAACAACGGATATCTAAGCAGGAAAAAAAAGCTTTTTGAAAATCTGGTGAAAAGTGGAGAAGAAGAGATTAAAAACATCAAATTTATTTGTTTACTGGAAGTAAAAGGCGATTATCAGATACAAATTCAAGTTTATCTAGCAATTTAACAGGATTTGTGTATTTTTTAATGCTGCCTCCCTCATATGTGATTATCATCCAGTTTTATTTTGTGATGACCCTAATTTGTGATTTATAAATGGGATGACCCTAATTTGTGACGACAATCTTAAGTACTACTTTGTGGATGACCCTTAATATTAGTATTCTTGTAAAGCGTAAGCATAAACTAAGTAATCTTGTTGTTCAAGATAGTTTTCAAACTATTAATTTGGTAACGTCCTCACACGTTCAGTGTTTTTGACCTAGTCCGTCTAATGAGTTTAAAAAAAATAATTATTGGATATAGTAAAATAAACTAAATTTTCGTTTAAGAGAAGTAGCAAGTATAAGGAAAAGAAAAGACTGATATTAGCTGTTCAATAAAATAAGATGCGTTTGCATATTCATTTGTTATAACATCAATGCCTGATTCCAAACCTATGTGAAAAATTCATTTAGCAAACGTACACTTCCGTACAGTCTAATTTTATTTTATTTTGTAACCGTCGTTGAACAGCCGACCCAATGTTGAGTTTACAACTACCAATGTTCATCTACGTATCCTTGTAATTTTGAATCCTATCCAGAAGACAAGGGAACTCTTGGATCAAGTATTGGAAGAAATTTGCCTTCATGGCGAACTTTTTGATGGAACAAACCCGCATTTGCGTTATATGGAGAGGAAGACCTCCAGCGGCTTGTCTTACGGTAAGGGGATTCTAACCCCATGATCCACTAAGGATATTTTTACGTCAAAACTGTGGTCGATGTAAACCGGTTACGGAATTCGTATCGACCAGCCATCGCTGGGATTCTAACCCGGGCAACCTCATTGGGAGGAGAGCGCTTTATCCCCTGAGCCACCATGACTCAGTACCGACTAATTGAAATTGTTAAATGATTTCTGTAATCGCGTGCAGAAATAGCTCCTTGATATTGCACAGACAGTTTCGCAGTTATAAGAGAGATAGGCATGCAAATAGATTATTCCTTTTATTATTATCGGTACAGAGTATGTTACATCAAAAAAACCTTGTCAAAAATGAATTCAAATAACTATTTGGGATAACTAGCTAGTATACAAGCAAAAAACGCTTTCGAAATCAAGCGAGCCCCTATTGAGGAAGGCAAGACTGAAACATCAAAACCTTTTGGATTACTTGATAAACTTGAATGTTTTTTTTTCTCCCTTTTTCTTCAACTTCGGCTGATAATGACTGCCTTCCAACTTCTCTTTATTTTTTCCAACTATCAAGGGCGGATCCAAGCCATTTTGTACCTCAGTAAATAATATTAATGGTGAGAGGGATCACCTACAAAGAATGAGAATGAGGGTGATTTTCGGTGGTAATGGAAGTTTATTATTCATCCTATGTAACGTTTAGTTTAGATTTAGAAAAATTAAAAGAGTTTTTTTTTTTTTACCCCAATTCAAAAACTTGGTAATTACAATTTTTATTTCATTTTATTGTTGTTTTTTTTCTTTCTAGTATTGTGTTTGTTAGTTAAAGTAAAAAAGTAGTCAAAATTTTGATCGATGATAAGTTCTATTTGGATCTAAATTTTGCTTTCATGAACAACTGAAGCTTGCATTATCAAAAGGAAAAAAGCTGAAACACTTTCTCCACTGATAAAGAGATTGAAATTTCGATTGTCGATTCTGTTTGATAGTAAAATTGCAATAAATTCTACAGTCAAAAAATTATTGAAATTTGTGTAGGCATCTAGTGTAAAGAGCCAGTTTAGTTTTAAAATTCTCATAACAAGTCGGTCGGCGATAATATTTGCTCGCAGTGGTCAGGAATAGATTGAAACCTAATTTGTCATTAGGCACAGAATTGCAGTTGAACTTTGAGCACTCTAGTCAGTCATTACATCAGATACAGAGCTTCAGTAAATATTTGGGAGATCTATCTTGTCTGAAAGTTGTCAATTCCACCCTACACATATTAAGCGTAGTAAAATAATGATATTTACTGGAAAGTGTTCGTTATTACAATAGAGCCTCTTCTAATATGCGCTGTTTTGCTTCATGTTTTTTAATGTATGCATAATTAAAAAATATCTATATATTTCTCTTACACGGCGACAAAAAAAAGCCTCATTACAACTCCCCGAATGGCAACGCTAAAAAATCGACCAATGATTGCCGCTAAAAATGTAACATGCCAAATCTAGTTGAGATGGCTCAACATATAGCACTTTTAAAAACGGAAACTGAAATAACCAGAGAGAGCATTCTCACCAAATGTCAGGCAGAAGTGAGTAGTCTTTGTCGATAGATCTCTATTTTGGTATTTTGTCAAAAGCGCTTTTTTTTTCACGAATTTATATATTGCGAATTTACTTGACGCTTTTTTATTTATATCACGAATTTATTTGTTTTATTATTGTTATTAGTTATTCATTGAAAAATGAGTCTCAGTCGTGCTGTTACGCTTTAAGATTTTATACTATAGCACATTTCTAATAGGTTTAACGAATTACATGTCAATTATTTGAATTCAAATTTATTTTAATGACTTAGTATTTACTAAAAAGATGTAATTTTAAAAAAAAAGTTGTTATATGGATTTGAATGATTGTTTTGAATTCTTAGAATTTTGTGCATTTGCAATGTACCTAAGTTAGTAGCGAGCGAAACGAGTTTGGTTTGCGAAGCAAACCATATAAGATTGCGTAGTAATTTTTGGGGGTTGGCGAGCGTTAGGGAGTAGGGTCCGCAGCCCACTAGTTTATAATATTTCAATGTTTCAAATTCCATTTAGAAAGCTGTTTTGTAAGTTTTTTTTTCCAATGGCAGGCACTGACTATGTTTTGTAAGTAAAATTGGACTATCATTTAACTAGCGCAAACTTTTTTGCGCGAAGCACAAGAGAAATCAACATTATTTTTCAAATTTGTACACATTGTTTAATCTTAACTTCAATAAATCCTTAATTTTTACTTCATGGGCTTTTTGTTATAAATATTTCATAGTGGTTTTTGCTATAGTTTTTAAAAGGGACTTCTCATTTTTTTGCAATAAGTTATACTTGTATTTTGTCAATTTTTTACAATCAATTACTATATTAAAATACATTTGAAGGATATCCAGATTACTCTGGCGTGATCGTGATGTTGGTGAAAATGGTATACGTGATGATACCAAAACTTACGAAACCAAAGTGCCAAAACTTGTAACAGAATTAAAGAGAGCTTATGAAAATTATTTAACTTTGTCAAAAATAAATTAAATATTTCAAATTGTTTTTAAAAAAAACTGCTGTTAAATTTTAATAAAATAACAGTACTTAAATTTTGTTTCATTAATTGCGTTCGAATTTTAATTAATTAGGATTAGTGAAAAAACATTAAACAATACAAATTTTAAAACATGACTTACATGAAAGTGATAATGACGAAATTAAACGATAAATATATCAACCAGATAAATTTTTCACTTTTTTTTAATGCATTGAAAAGAAGTTTTTTGAGCTTATAAAAGGCAGGTAAAATGAAAATTTCTGAAGTTTTAAAATAATACTGGGCAAGCACACGTGTCGTAGAACTGTGCTGCCAAAATTAATCGGTGACGAGAGTTTCGTGATCTTTAAGACAAATTTGACAATTTTTGAAGATTTTTGATCTAATTAACTTTATATACACAATATCTCCAACGAAACCAAAATTTTGAAAGAGGAATTAGTTTTTATATAAAGGAGTGGTAATTAAAAGAACCACTAAGAGAGTTTTTTTTTTTTTTTTTTGTTCTTTTTTTCTTAATTTCTCGATCGATACCCAGTCGGTAGACGCCTAGTATAACCCACAAAAAAAATAACTAGATAATGACTTATTAAAACATCAAAACCTGTTTGATCACCGGTGAAAACAACAATTATTCAAATCTCTTTCAAGTTTCTTCAGGAATAATCAAACTTTTTTTTTTTCTTCTTCGATGTTTTTCATCGTTTGTTTCTCACTAGCCTTTTAAAAATTATCTTTATTTTGTTTCTGCTTTTTTTTTTTTTTATTGAATATTTATTTTCAATCGTTCATGTGGATCCTATTTTAGCATCATTGTATTGAATGCGGCCATTATGAAGTGATCTCCAAAACAAAAACAAAAAAAAACAAAAAAAACAACAAAAAAAAAAGGAAACTACAGGCAGTATTTTTTTTTTCTTTTGCAGAAATCTTAGAAAGGCTTTGCAGAATCTTTATCTTTTAAATAGTATTCCTCTCAACTATTTCAGCCAATAGCTAGGAATATTTTTTAATTAAATTTTAAACTTCAACACCATTCATCGATTTTGATTACATGGTCCATTGTTTTAGAAAGGCAATCTTATGTTTTACAAATCACACAAGAATTTACAACTTCTCCGAAAGTAAAATTGGGCATCAAATTTTATAAAAACAAATTAAGTTATTTAACACAATAATACAATAAATCTGATCAATATGAAATTATCTGCACAAATTATTCCAAAGCATAATGCTTTCCTCACCACACTTTTAATAATCTACGAAAATAAATTATTTGCAATATTATGTTCAAATAATAAAAAAATGTAGCGTATAAAATATTTTTAGTGCTAAAAAAATTTTCTGTAACCCTATTTAATTTTTTATTGTTATCAAATAATCTTTAATTTAAATAGTTATTAAATAATTATTAAAAAATTTATATTATTAGTTAAAAGAGCGTTTTCTATAAGCAAAACAATTGAATTAATGACAATTTTTAAAAAAAAAAATTATTTAAAGAACGGCATAAATTTTCGAGCCTTAAATATTTCGTAAACTGTACTAATTTTAAAAAAAAATTACGAAAAAATGGTTAGAGTGTAGAATATGCGGCCCCTTGAATTGGGCACTGTAACTTGAAGCTTTTACTGGCTATAAAATTTATAATTATTTCTATTAGTATAGCCATATTTATAATTATTTATTTCCCAATTTCTTATTAATAGAAAATCTCACTTTAAAATCATTTCAAGTTTTCAACAAAATAAAAAGGGCATCTTATTGAAAATTTCCACAGAAAAAATTCTTTTAAAAATTTTGGTGCTCTCTTTAATTATTTGATAAATTAAAAAAAAATATATTTTATCAGTATAAAACATTATGATAAAAAAAAGAGATAATTCATAACATTGTTGGCGCTACTAACTATATACTTCAATATTTAAAAAAAATGCAGACATCTATTGCAAAGGTTGTTAATATAAGTGATTTTGCCTGGCGTGGACCGCCACACCCGCTGGTACGCTACTGAAAAAAGTTTCAGGAAAAAAAAGTTCTAGGAAGTTCTGAACTCTACACATATTATACTCAAAGATTGTCTTACAACTCATTATATCTAAAACACACAAGCCAACAATCGCTCAACGGATTTTTTTACTTATCACTAATCACATGATTTAGAATTATTTCCTATCTTATACATTTTCTTTTCTTTTTTTTATTTTAATTGGCAACGTAGTTGCGCGTGCCTCCCCTTTAGATAACGGTTCTTTTGATTTTTCATAGAAAAACAGTCGTGGCTATACTTGAATTATAATTTATAATTCTACTGACATTTGTAGTAAAAATAAAAAGAAAATGATGGAAGAAGAGAAACCGACTACTCTTAGACTTCAACCGCCAAAGCAAAATATAGTCGATGCATATGCAGCACCGACTAATTTTTTGGAAATCGAAGTGGTAAATCCTCTTTGTCATGGATTTGCTCGAAAACGATATACAGATTACGAAATACGATTAAATGTAAGTGAAATTTTTCAAATTTCAAAAACGTATTTAATTAGTTAAGTTTTTTACTTTTTGTTATCCTTTCATGCAGTACAATTTTATTTTAAACTCCATTAAACCAATTTAGAGTCAATGTTGCATCAGGCTTTCGTCTAATCTTGAAAATAATAACATTTACAATTTAATATTTTTATCAAATTATCAAATATAATTTCTTTTAATTAGAAAAAAAAAATAAGCCGCATGACGTCACATGTTTTAGAATCGTTTAGTTTCTCTTTTAACTCTTATATTTTATGCTCGTTGTTGGCAACAGGCATGATTCCACCGCCCCCAATCAGATTTCTGTCTCTTAAATTTTCCTGAAAAATAATAGTGATTATTACTCACGATATTTGTACTCGTTTTATTTGCCTTACAAATTAAAAAATGATGGAAGAAGGGCCTCCTCAAGATGCTACTCGTAGACTACAACCGAAGAAACAAACTTTAGATGATGCTTATGCAGCGCCTGCTAATTTTCTAGAAATTGATGTGCTTAATCCAATTACTCATGGAGTAGCCCGCAAACGTTATACTGATTATGAAGTACGATTAAGAGTAAGTAAAGTAATTTAAACTATACCCAATCCATTCACGTTTCTTTTATTTGTCTTATTTCTTTATTTGCTAATGACGATGTTGTGACAAACAGTGTTAAGTCTGCTTTCTCGATGTTTGCTTTGTTTATGCTCTTACTGCAACAGTAATTTTGGTGTACAATTTTAAACTCTGAAAGTTAGTGTCATCATGAGTATATAGTTTGAGTAGAATTAAAATAGTTCCTTCTTTGTTTTGATGTTTAATGTCTGAGTTTTGTTGCGTGTTTAAAATTATTAGTTATCATATGTCAACATTGCTATGGTTTGACACCCTTCTGTGGGTCTTTGGAGTTTTATTTATCAGTTTTTCTCATCGGGAAATTCTTATTTTGTAGAATTAAATATTTAATAGTATTTGTACGATTAAGATGTATTTTTTCCCTTCCATATCCAAGGCGTGCCACTTATCCAATAGGGTTAAAAAGTCATATTTTTAAAGCAGACCTTTTTTATGAAATAATGATGAATGATTTCTGTTGTATGCAGGTGGTTGCTTTTTAAACATGAAATGTGTATATAGTTCTAATTACAAGATTTATAAGAGTAGCTTTGTGTGTAGCATTAGTAAAATTGTTTCTGAAGAATTCTCTATTTCTATCTTTGTTTAGAGATATGTACCTAACTTGAATGCATTAAAAGATTTAATGCCAAAAAAATCTCCCGTTTTCGGTAACTTTTGGGCAATGGTACGCAAGAAACATTATTTGAACTCTAAAGTAGTTCTCTTAACTTTATTAGATTCCTATTAGAATATTTATGATTTAAAAGCTGTAGTAAAGTTTTTTAGTTTCATGAATTATGTTGTCAGAAAAAACAATACTGGTATACCCAGAACTAATATATATCATTCTGGATTTATTTTAAGAACTGGATTACTTTTTAGCTGGTATTTTTGTTTCCTGGAAAAATATTTTGAGTGTACAAAAGAAACAAATTTGTTGTTAGAATTTATTTCTACCAATGGTGGACTAAAATAGTTGTTAACAGCAGTGTATCAAGCTATTCAATATTCTAAGTTGGAATGTCGCAAAGGCAATGTTGCTCTCTATGACAAAAACCTTTGAACCTATCTGCTGTGCGTTATCAAAAGTTTTGACATTTGTCTTGTCAAAGATGAAAAACAGATTTTTAACTATTTTTAAAGCATAAAATGCTTTAAAATAAGCTTTTTTCAAAGAGATATAAAATATATCAATTTTCTAAACAGTTTATAAATGTGATCTAGTTGAAATGATATTTATTTTTTGACTATTAATTATAAATTTAATATCTTAAGAAACTCAGATAACTGTAATTTCACTATATTTTATGTAAATGAGTTAAAACTTATTTTATTCATTTAAAAAGAACTGTTAAAATAACATTTATGCTATTTATACACTTTGGTTATATCAAATTCTATTAATATTCCTACTAATTACCATATCTCATGCTCAACATGCATGCAATTACAAATAAACATTGATTTTCATAACTACAAATATCATACTACTAATTTTTAAACAAAATACTCAAAAGTATGAATACTCAAACAGACTTATATATAGATTTTAAAAATAGTATATATTTAAAAAGTAGTCGGGAAAATCTCTTAACTATATGGTACTAGTTTAATAAATTTAAATTTAAGTTATTTTTGTAATGCTTCTAAACATTTGATTTTTTAGTTTTTTTCCATTTTGAGCAGTTTTTCTTTGTGTCCTGGAAAAAAGACGTTTCTTTGAACTAAATGCCAACCCTATTGTTGCACAAACTAGAGCATGTTTTTTTAAGTGTCAAAGTTATCTATTATAAACAATTAGTTTGAATTTGCGAGGTAACTAGTGCATCTTTGGTGGAGTGCTTGGAGTTTAGGTGTTCTATTAGATACAGATTTTACAGGTCTTATTTTCATATTTTATCGAATTTCTTTAACATCCTTTATTCAAAGTAGTAGCTTTTATATAGATATTAAGGAATTCTTTAAAAAAAATAATTTTTTTGCAAGGAATTTTAACTAGAACCTCAGCAATGCCGAGCCCCTAGAAATTTGTATCAAATTTTCATGTATCTCACTACCCCCTTTGAGTTTAGCTTTAGGCCTCTATACGAACTGTTACAATCAAGATCAATACATACTTAGTTTTATATTTTTTAGTATTGTTGTGTACAAGTTTTTTTGATGGCCTTTTTTTAAATCTTGCATTTTTTAATAAATATAATTTTAACCTAATGAGCATATTAATAATAATCTTTATTGTATCAGTTTCTCACTAAACGTTTTTGGAAGTGCAGTCCGGCCTACTGACCCTTTGATCTCTATAAATGTCATTTTTGTAAAAATTAGCCGCTCATGCCTTAAAAGAAAAATTGCCTTTTTATTCATACTCCTTTTTTTTAAAAAATTCAATGTTTAAATAATTACACACTTAAAATTATCTGTTTATAGGTTTAATTCTGATTACTGATTCAAATATTTGCTTTGTTAGGATTATTCTTAACTCCTTAAATTTTTATATGCCTGTTTTTTTTTTCAGAGGGAGGGTGATATTAATAATAAATTTTAAATAACTATTTTTTTTTTTTTAAATGCATCTTTAAATGTGTTTTTCTCATAATTTTTAGTTTAAAATGTATAAAAACCCTACAAGTTTATCAATTCATAATGTTTTTGTTTAAATTTTTTGAAACAAATTTATGCCCTGAGATTATCTATTGGTCTGCCTTTAATTATTTTTATAAACTACAAATTTTTCTATTATTCTGATAATGAGAGAATTATTTTTTGAACTGTACACATAAATTGTTAAAAGTATAATTTAAATATTTTTGAAGGTCAAATTCGGTTATTAAGTAATATTGCGCATTTTGATAAATTTTTACAGTGTTGAATGACAGTCTCATTACATTGTATTATTTCTTTTAAACTATTTTTCCTTATTAGTAATAAGACTGTAAATGTTTTTTAGACAAACTTGCCTGTATTTAAACTAAAGGATTCAAGTGTACGTAGAAGATACAGTGACTTTGAATGGTTGAGAAATGAACTTGAAAGAGATAGCAAGGTAATGTGAATTTATGTTGATTATTCTTCTAGTGTGACCTGTATTTACGCTGACCATAAATTTATGTTGAAATTTTTTTTAGAAAAAAACTTTCTAATCAGAGCCATTTAAAACCATTGGCATTTAAAAAATTTAAATGATCTGGTTCTTTAATTCTAAACATAAATAACATGTTGTGGGCAAAATATATTAGAAGTTATATTGACTTAGAATTTCAATAAACTTTTAAAAACGTTATCTTGAGATTTTCTTTTCTTTTTTCTCCTAACAAAATGTATAGGGTGTTTTGAGACTACAAAAATTTAAAGGGTGATTGGAAATATCTAAACATGTAATTTACATGGGGGGAGAGCAAGCGATGAACCATTAGGAGGTATCAGTTACTGTTACTTGAAAGAATGACACACCAAGCGCGAGGAGGTATTAATTTATTTATTTCTTTTACAGCATATGTGGCAAAATTGCAGAAACTGTTAAAAATATAATGTAAATTAAATGCATGTGTAATGCATTATCACAAGCAATCTCTTTTCTGAGGAGTTTTTATAATTTTGCCACACAAGCTGCAGAGATGCCAACTGCTTCGGTCGTGCCATAACAATTTTTTTTAAAAAAAATAACTAAATTAATACAAACCGAAATTTGCAGATTTTTGGCTAATTTTGCATACTTTTTGAACTGTGTAACATAACTACTGCAACAAAGTGGCGAATTGTATAAACCTTCGATTTATTTAGAAGTAGTAGTAGTAAAAACCTAATAAATTGAATTTATTAAACCAAGAATCACACATTAAACCAAGAATTAATAAACTACAACTCGAAAATATTTATTTGCTGTCCGGAGCAAGTTGGCAACTCTGAAGCTGTCAGAAAATTAATTTAGTATCTATCCATTTGATGTTTCGTTCTATAATGTGACAGTAACAGATACTTTGTTGTGACTCACTGTTTGCTCTCTATCCTATAGTGAAAAAAAAATTCTTTTAGATGTTTTCTATTACCCTTAAATTTTTGTCCATGAGCTTAGAAACACCCTGTATACTACTCACATTTAAAACATTTTTATGTTTATATATTTCAATGTATTTGCTTCTTATATTATGCCAAATTAACTAATCTAATAAATGTTGTACACAAGTTGCATGTAAATTATGTTTGTCCTATTTTTTCTTACACTGTATCACAATTCATTATGTGTTATTTATTAATTATGCATTTGGGCAACTATAGCTGCCAACTTGTGTTGCCATTGAAATAGTTGTTACAAGGTAATTGTAAAATAATAAAATGGAAATTATTTTCGGAGAATTAAGCTATTTTGCCAAGACTTGAGAGCTTAGCACCGATATTAATAGATTATATTTGAAATTTTTATTTATTATGGTTGGTAGAAATTTTTTTAACTTAAAAAAAAAACAGATTTGTTAAAACATTGATGTTGCCATCTCAAACAGAACATTTCCTTAATGACTGTGTAAGTTAACAGTTATCATATGTTAGTTTCCTAACACATTCAACGATATCAAAATTATTTCAATTTGAAGTCAACAGGATTTAAATGCCACTATATATTTATGCTGTTTTGCAAAGTAATTATCGAAAAGTCTTTTAAAAAGCAAACTTACTTTATATAGGTATATTAATTATTTTGTAATAATTTTAACTCTTTAAAAATATAAAAACTATTGTTTTGTTTCTTAAACATTTTTGATTGCGAAAAAAAAAATAGTGTATAGTTTTAAAACTATTTTACTACTGCCCAAAATCTGTAGTTGGATCAGCTTAGCTTTGTAACTCGGTGCTTCATTTTTAAATTAATACTGATTATTGACAGAGATCAGACATTTTCAACTACTTTTAACTGACAACCAAAAAAGTTTAGCACCGTATAACTTAACATTCGTGTAATAGGCTGTCTAGACCCTATTAGTTTTTATACTTGTTTAAACAAAGTTAAGAAGTTTTTCAGCAAGGAAAGTCAATCAAAAAGACAGCTCTAGCAAAATGTCAAAAGGTTTATGAATTCATATACTAATTTAGAAACCTAAATGTGTTCTATTATTAATTATTAACAAAAACTTTCTTGTAGGTGTAGAACTCAATTTTGTACCTTTTCTTGAAAATTTGTTTGTTTGTGGTACAGAATATTTTGTTTCTTTTTCGTTTGTGAATATTATATGAATTATAGAAGCAATAGAATTTTAGGAAATTGAGATGTGATTTTTATCATTTTTTTGTATTGGAAGGTTGTTTTTTATAAATGATGATCCAATAAAATACTTAGACTAAAGAGTAAAAATGTATTGTTTCCTTTTAAAACATGATAAAAATGCTACATTTGCAAAAATCCTGTATTATCATAATACTTAAACATATTCTAAGAATTTATACTTTTAATAAAACTATATTGTAAGGTTCTGTATTTATTTATTTAACAATCGGTTAATTTTCAAGAAGACTGTCATAAAGTGCCAATTTTTTTGTATTACGTATTTCATTAGTGCTGTAACTAGTTTAAAATAAACTAACTATCTACAATTACCTTAAAAATATCCTGGTACTGCCATCAGGTGTGTAGAATGAGAAATAAGATGTTTTCCAGGCAAACGATATGAATTAGTTTTATTATTATTGGCGCATTACTACTTGACACTCCAGCCCGTCAATATCACTGGAGCGAGAAATAGCGGCGAAATCTCGCCCCATCATTTTCACGGGAGTGAGAAGGAAGGTGTTAAGATAATTTCACTCAAGTTTTGATAATATGTTTGAAATAAAAGAAATAAATGTAAAAATATGTTTTTTTATTCATAGTTGAAGATTTGAATAATTAAAGAATTAATGGTTAGAATTAGTTACAATATAAAATGAAATTTTTTTTTCTTTCATGAAAATAATTGCTCTGTAGTAGGTAGAAAGAAAGAAATGTAGAAGGTGTAGTATTGGTAGGAATGAAAACACTAACAATAAGAATTTTCATAATAAGAGTTAAAGAAAAAAAGAATTATAATCTTCAAATATTTGCGCATCTACCTGTTTATTTAAGTTTTAAAAATATTAAAACATCCTGTAACAGCCAGTTGTTGAGCAGGGGTTCATGGGGGTTAAAGCTGCATAACCTTTAGACCTATGGCATGAATGGTAGCAATGCAGCGTTGATCAGTGTTTGCTTTAAATTGCCATGAAGAGGAAGAATCTCAATCTCTTTAAAATGAGAACTCTGTGTTTTAAACAGTAAGGTATCATCACAACTCTTTAATTATATGCAGTGTTCTTTTGAAGGGCAGCTTGACCCTGCTTGCCCTTTGATCCCCATAAATGCACCATCTTTGCCCTTATTAGTAAAAATAAGCTGCCATCCCTTAAAAACACTGTACTTTCATTCATATTCCATTTCGAAAAAAATTATTCTCTGTTTAAATAATAATTACACATTGATAAAATTATCTGTTTTTGCATTTAATTCTGATAACTATTACAACAGGGTTGCCACTCCACAGGGAGAACCAGGAAAAATACAGGGAATTTAAAAATAAGCTATAATAACAAAGAATTTTGAATTTTTCCTTACAAATTGAGAAAAAAACAGATTTTTTTTTCTTATTCTTGTCTTCTAATAAACACAGACCTTTCAATCAAAGTGCAATTTATAGGATATTTAAAGATGATAGTTCAGCTATATTATATTTAATTTATTATAGCATTATTTGTTTTATGTTGAGCTGTTTCTTCTTTCTCCAAGTTTTTCCAGCAACTGAAACTAACATCTTTATTCTAATATAGTTCATAAGAGTGCAGTGCATGTGTGTTTACTCTAATATATTGTGTATAATAGGTGCAGGGAAAACACTTGGAAATTTTTTTTTGCAGATATCAGTGGCAACTCTGTACAAACATTTACTTTGTTAGAATTAATCCAAACTGGTTAGATTTTTATAAGTATTTATTTATTTTGGTGGGAGATATAAACAAATTTGTAAGTGATTTTTCTAAATAAATGTGTGTGTGTGTGTATATATATATATATATATATATATATATATATATATATATATATATATATATATATATATTTAAAAAAAGCCCCTTTAAATGTTTATTTTCACATAATTTCCCATTTAAATTATGGAAGAAAAAAAAAAGATTTCAGTTTATCAGTTAATAATTTTTTGTTAGTTTAGTTTTATGCACAGAGATTACCTTTTAGCATGCCTTAGTTATTTGTTCGTTGTTTAGCATAATTGTTTTTATGAACTTCAAATTTTTCTATTTTGAAAATGAGAGAAAATTACTTTTTGAAGCATATACATAAAATAGTATGAGATTTAAAAATTGTTGAGGATAAAATTTAGTTATTACATAATATTAAAAGTTTTGATAAATATATACAATGTTAAGGGAAGGCCCTTTCAAAACTTCAAGTGCTCTTTTTACAAAAGAAGTGCCATTCTTTTTTTATTCCTATGGAGAAATCAGTTGAGCATATGCTTACGTAAAGCTGTACTTAGATTATAATCAAACTACTAAATTTTAATTTCTGTTAAAAATCTTCTGCTCTAAACTATACCCGTTTTGTGTGTCACTATTTTTAGTACTTTTTTGTAAGAAAAAGTGTTAAAATTAGTTACCTAACTTATTAGTTAGCAAAACTTAAATCTTAAAGATTTGCCACTCTCCAGCTATCATGAGAACCTTTCTAGTCACCAGGCTTGAATGCCTGTCATTTCGCATTGATTAATTAGGTGAGTAATTTCAATTCTTCCCGATACGAAATGATTTTACTCTCTTGTTCAGATTGCGGCAGACAACCTTTTACTCTTGATTTATCCTTATATTAAAATAATTTTAAAAGAAATTAATGTTTTTACTGCAGTAAACAGCTAGCTTATCTAATTTTTTAAAAATTTTCCTAGATTGTTGTCCCTCCTCTCCCTGGTAAAGCATGGAAAAGACAACTTCCCTTAAGAGGAGATGATGGAATATATGATGAAGAATTTATTGAAGATAGAAGAAAAGGCTTAGAAGGCTTCATTAACAAGTATGCATTCTATATTAATGTTTGACAAATAAATATAAATATTGTTGCATTCGTAGTCAATTATAGTTGAATAATCAATATTGTGCCAAACATTAGTGAACATGGAATGGGTATTTCAGTTATACATAAAAAATAGCATTTTGAAAAAATATTGACTTAAAAATTTTGCAAAAATGAATTGTTAATGAGCTAAATTTTATTTTAATTAATGAGAAATTAAAAAATAAGTATTTAATTCATTTAAAAAATTTTAAATAGAGTAAATAATGAGTATAAAATTCATGGATTCAAAGCAATGCTAGCAAAGATAGTAGGAGTGATTGAAAACCGTGAAACTCAAAATGTTAAAACACTAGTTTGATGCGGTTCTTATTACATTAGCATCAGTTTTGTAAAGAAACAAAGTTCAAATGCAACTAATTTTTCTTATCTATTTCATGCAAATCCATCTGTGGACACACTGAGAAAGTCCCCAATGTATTCAGCTTAATTTCTTTTTTCATCAAATTTTAAAATCGTAGATTTTGATAATTTTCTAGCATTTCTTGAAATATTCTGTGTCATGAAAAGTTGAAGGTTTAAAGAAAGAGTTATAACAAAAATAAGATTATTTATTTAAAAAAAATTCGAATTTTTCTTTCAATATTTAGCTTTTTTTTTTTCTTTTAGAAAAAAAGTTATTCGCGAACATGAATTGAATGCTTCAAAATTATTCTCCTGAAAGTAATTACTTCATTTCAAAACTAAATTATCACAGGATTTTAAAAATAAGTAATTGTTAACTACATTTTTAGCAAAATAGTCGTAGTTTATTACAAAAATAATTTTGTTTTACCAATCTGTGTGTGTTATGACAAATATAAGAAATTCATAAAATGTTGTCTTGACAGTTTACATCTCCGCATTCACATTACTTTCTGAAAATGCAAAACTATACATGATAAAAAAAAAAAAACTATTCATATGTTAAAAAATCGATTTATTGATAGGCTTTTTTTTAAATCTTTGTAAATTTTTAATCATTTGTTTTAAATGCCTCCACATTTTCTTTTTAAATTTAGTATTTTTTTTTATTAGCACATAAAATAGCATATTTCTTTTTTTAACTTTCTTATTTTGGAGAGAAAAAATTTAGTATTTTTATTTTTTTAATCAAAAAAAAAAAATTCTGAAAATCCATAAAAATTTCTTGTAGGCTGAGTTAGCATATTTTATGTGTGTTTTACTCTATAGTTGTTAACTATTAATTAAAATTTAGTTTCAAGTGAATTAAACCCAATTTTTTGTTCATCTTCAGAGTTGCTGGTCATCCTTTGGCTCAAAATGAACGCTGCCTTCATATGTTTCTACAAGATCCAACAATTGACAGAAATTATGTTCCTGGTAAAATTAGAAACACGTGAGAATTTTTTTACGAAGAAAAAATGACATTCTACTGTAAAAAGTCCTATGATTCAAGAAGTTGTGTATTCTTTTTGGCGGGACAGTGTATTTTCTATTTTTTTTTTCTTTGGAAATATAATTCTTCATGGAGACATAAGTTTTATTTGGCGTTTATGAAATTGTTGCTGTTAATAATATTTTTATGAACTTTACAAAAAAGGAATTGTTTATTTATACAGCTGTGCTAATTTATTTAGCTATCTAAAAAAATCTCACTGATATTTGTGAACATTCCATAAAATGATGAAAAAAGATCTTACAACTTTATCCTTTTTTTTTATGATTGCATGCTATTCTGAAACATAAGCAATTACCTATTTATTTGTGTGAAAGAATGTTGTCCATTAAAATGTTAAAATGTGTTGCTAAAATATAAAATATATTTATTCATAAAGTTTTTGTCTGCCTGCATAACAGTTCTTTTTTATAACTGTTTGTTGTTCTATGATTGTTGTACATTTTCTTAGCTGCCACAGAGTTATAAACTACATATACATATAGTAAATAAATATCTTTTAAATCTGCTTTTCTCATTAATTAATGTAGTCCCATAGTCATTTAAACTAACTTCAATATCGCAGTTATGATTTCTGTTAAAACAAAATTTATTGTATTTGTAAAAGTATTATGGTAGACCTGAAAATTTATTATAAATAATTATTTTCAGGTCTAAAATAATATATTCAGGACTATAATAATAATTTAGAGGCCATTTTTTTTCTCAAACCAAATGAGTCTGTGGCGGATATTAACAAGTCCTATTTATTTGTCACTTTTTGCATTTTCCTTTTGCTGGGATTATATATTTTTTACAAAAAATTCATATTAGAAATAATATACAGCTATAAAAAGTTAATTCATCAATAAAAATAAAATGTGACAAAAATTAGTGAAAAATACTGACTTTAAAGAACTTGTTTAAAACATTTGGGGAGTTTGCCTTATTATGAATAAATTTTTTCTACTAGGTTTTGAATAAAGAAAAATAATGCTGTACAGTTCTTCCCTGTTGTACTTGAATCTTTATTAGCCACAACCCTAGATCAATTACCGTATTGGCTTTGTAAGTTTGATTGTTTTCTGAAATCTTGGAAGGTCATTAACTCTCTTTAGTTTGTACCAGTTTATCATTAAAGAAAGAGTAAGATGAACTAGAAATATGTCTGGTAAATTGGTTTGACTAAGCACATTATTTAAAGTTGACAATAACTTTGGACGATGTTACGGTTCAGCGTGAGGCATTATTTTAAACAATGTGGGGTAATATTGTTGGCATATATATTTAGATTTTTTGAGTAACTTCTTTAGTATCTTTTTGTGTAGGCTTGGTGACTCAAGGCTTGTACCCCTTGCACTATATCTATATTTTTGTACGAGTTTGACCTATCACTACGTAAATCCCAGAAGTATAATGTAATTATCAGTGAATATCGTTCTTTTATCTTCAATTTATTGGATGGTTTTTTTTTTTCAAAGGAAAAGTTTTTAATTTTAATAAAAATCAAAATTTAAAATTCCAAAAATAAGCTAAAATTAAATTTAGTTTTCAAAATGTATATTTATTTCCGCTGTGCAGAATTTAGATTAATTTTTTTTTATTCTGTATATTTTTTCTTAAAATAATTTTATTTAGTTAAGTATTTGTATTCAAGTAACTTGGATGGTTGAATGATAAGTTCAAGAAGTTTGGTTTTATACAATGCTAAACCAATCATTTGCCAGGTGATTCAAGTGCAAGGACATTTCCCTCATCAGTGCTAACATGCATGGGAAATAAGTGTACAAATATGCATGGAGTTTTACTATATCGTTACAGGATAGTAATTTTTTCCCCTTGCAACAGTACTATTTCAATAGGACTTGGCTACTTTTGGCAAGGAATTACATGCAAGATTTAATTACCATTTTTATAGTACGTTTTTGTCTGCTTTCTAAAGCACTTGAGACCTTTCAGAATTATAGTTAACTCTTAGTAGCATTAAAAGGTTTTTTATTGTCTTGAACACTGTCATTTTACTTTTCTCTACTTGTTTATGATAACTCTATTGTGCAATATTATGTTATAGTTCCTCTCCTTGTTTGTTCTGTTTAAGAAAAATTTTAAAGTATAGTACTTATTTGTTTAGTCAGGAGAACAGTTGAAAGTTTGAGTTCCTTAATGTTAATTCCACTTATTGTGCTTTTTGTGGTATCTCTAAAACTAGTAATAATTCAAATAATTCTTACACTTATGAAATTCATTTAGTGAAAGGTAGTTTTATGGAAGGAATAAATTTTTATTATTTAATAACAGTAAAAATTTGAATTCTAAAACATACTCATTTTTACATCACCCAGGAAAAAGTCAGGATTTTTCGCTAACCGCGATCCGGAAATCCTGAGTCCAGAAGTTTCGAGAAATCATGGATCACATTTATGTATAAAAATTCTTGTATATTTTATTTAAAGACATTAGAACTAAAATTTATGCTTGGCATCTCTTTCATTTGTAAATATTTTTTCTGGTAGAATAATAAATGTGATTAGAGATATAAGTAAACTTGTACAAAATAATTAATTTAAATTATACTGCATATAATTTATTTAGAATATCATGTTGTGAAAATATCAATGCTTTACATTTATAAAGACATTAATTTTTTTAAATGTGTCATTAATGATTTTATTTAAGAAATTTTCATGATTTTTGAGTTGGGCTCGCAATCTCCCCTGGTAACCTTAAACTGCTTATTCAAAATGACAAAATTTAAGCGAAATTGGTTGAATAGTTCTCAAGAAATTAAAACTTATATTTTTGACGTTTTATAACTTAAACTATTATACCAATATCGTTAATTCTTTTTAAAACTGTTAATAAAGTTATAAATATACGTCTTGCAGTTAAAAAAAATTTGACTAATAATAACTGCCTGGTTTTTAATAAGTTTACAGCCTTTGATTTTAAATTATGACCAAAAATGTGAACATTGAAATTAGCATTAAGTAATCCAAGTTGCAATTGATTTCCAGACTAAACTATATTTTCTTGATTGTGGCTATTCCATAAATGGCCAAAATTTCTAATCCGACAAAAAATGTTTGTTTATACTCGAAGAAAAAACATTTCTGTGTCTGATTTCATTACTTAACAGTGTATTAATTAATCTTTTGAACCATTAGATTAAAATACTTACAAATCCAATTGTTAAAACAAAAGCTATTCAGGTTAATATAGTTTTTTAAATTAAATTTACAAATAGATTTTTGTAGCACAAAGTATAATCCCCAGTTATCAAAGTATAATCCCCAGTTAGCTCAATTCTCAGTTAAAAAAAATTTTAATCCTTGATCTATGCATTTTAATTCATTTTTTTTTTTTGACAAGTTTAAGTTTATAAGCTGTGGCACAGCTACTGAGCGCTAATTAAATTCATTAATCTTTGATCTAGAAGTATTTAAATTTTATTTTGGAATAAATAGAAATTTAGGTATATCTTTCATCATTTTCCTACAGTCGTCATGGCAACATAGTCATAATAGCAACAAAGTGATAGGAATTATGTTCTATTGTGCTTAAAATGGCAAACATTCAATATACATTTGAATTGATATTTTATTGAACACTTTTATGCATCTATGATAAACCTCACACTGTCTACATTGTTAGTAATGGTTTGATAAAAATTAGTCTGCAAACTACCTTTATAAAAATTTCCCTAGAAAAGTTAATTCCTCGGATGAGCACATACTTCCATTTTCTCAAAAAGGAAGAACAATTCAGATTGTTCTTTCACTTTTGTTTCAGGTTTTGTCAAACGGAAATTCTTCAACACAGTTGTTATAAAAAGAAACACTTGTAACATAGCAAAACCTTCTCCCATGCAAGCTCGCTTGCCTATAAAAGAAAGAAAAATCAATTCAATGAAATAGTAATCTCCAGTGCAAGTGCATTGCTCATACATTTATATTGTTTGTGTGTAAATACTTATAATAATGTATTATGTTCTTTGTGATAACTTAAACTTTGTTTTCTCTCCTTAGGATTTTTCTTTCATTTACTTCCTTATTGTTATTTAGTTGCCATGCACTTGTAAAAAAGGGCATTCGTGCTTTAGTTATTAATTTTTTACGCGCTCAATTCGCGACAATTACAATTCAAATCCATATTAAATTATGATCCCTTTTTCGGCAGTTATTATGGTTACTTATCATTTTTCAGCCATTATATTATCTTTTTTGAAATCCCGATATTTTAAAAACGTTATTATTACTTACATTTCAAATTGCCCATTTTAAAACAGTTTATAGAATGTGCTAATTTAACTGCAAAATTATTTGTAAGTTCAACTATCCCTTTGAAAATAAGATTTTTTTTTTTAATGATAAGATTAAAAACTTAGCATATTTTCGGTTTTTTAAAAGCTATGCAGATTTTTGTGAAATGCAATACTTTTTGTGATAGGGGTTCTTTTTAGGGTGATATAATGCCTTTTGCAGTTTCTAGCACCCTGCCCTTTTTAAGGTCTAGAATAAATACATACATAATTTTCAAATACATAGTGTTTATTTTATAATAGTAATCTGTTCGTTAGTATTTTTTATCTTTCTCTGATTGATTATATATTTTAATTGATAAAGTTTTCTTTTATTTAATGAAATTCAATATTAAATATTATTTGCAGACTTACAGGGAAAAGTCAAGGAATTTGAAAATATCTTCTCACTGGACACCATATCGATGCAATTAAATGAATTAATTGTCACCAGTCAACCCTCATATTAAAGGGGGGAAATTTGAAAATATGGATGTTTTAGTGTGCACTGATTGGGGGAAAATATCTTCTTGTAAGTGAATTCTTGAATTAAACATAAAAATGAAATGTGGGATTATCAATCTTAAATCACAAAATGTGTTAGTTAACTTCTGAGTTTCCACAATGGCACATCGCAACAAATGTTTAAAAAAATTTACATTTAGAAAACGCCTTTGACAAACAAAATGTTGTTATGCATATTAAATGTTATAAATTCGATAAGATTTTAAACATTTGTATTTCCTTTAAGCAACAATTAGAATGGAAACAGCATAATTTTTTTAAGTTTCGCTATGGATCATGTTTTCTACAGTAGGAAGCGCTGCAAGCTCTTGACTGCCTATACTTCCAGGTAACTGTTTTTGGTGTATTTTGAAACCATTTGGCTCTCAACGTGATCATTGTGTTTTGAGACACTCTTGAGTATTATTTCTTGTATTTGTTATCTGATTTATTATTTGTGTTTAAAGACGTAAGAATTGTCATTTGAAAAAAAAGAACCGTTATAAAACACTTCTTACCTTGTTAACAATTTACCAACCTTCAAAATTTCAATCTGAATGATAATTTGCAAACTGAACTTAATCTCGATACCTGAACATTATGCCAACACTAACGTATGAGGGTGCACGACTTGCACCAGGAGTAAAGCAAAAATAAACAAGGAAAAAGATGCTAAATTATAATAAGTTATTGAACTTTACTGCTTTGATTAGAATTAAACTTGTAATCTATAACTGAAGATTTTTACCCATCATGTTTGTATTAAAAAGAAATTACTTATTATGCTGAGATATTAAGCTTTGAATAGCGTCAAGTTTATAATCTGTACCATTGGAGATTTTTACCCATCTTGGGTGGGTGATTAAATCTCACCTATTCCAAATAGTGACAGAAGATCTGGTTTCTTTTGCCCATCCTTGGCAATAAATCTGGACGGTTTGAATATCTCAGGTTCATCATAATCATCAGGGTTCATGTGTGCTGACCAGAAGTTATAAACAGTAATGGCTCCTTTTGGAATTCTGTAACCACCAAGTGTTGTTTCCTCTACAAAGTAAACAGCATTAGATTTTTCAAGATCTTAATAATCGCTTATGTATTCAATCTTAAGTTCCCATGGTAAAGTGAGATAGAAAGCTTTTTTTTTTGTCGTTCATTGAATAAATATTGGTCTTCGTTAAACTGTTCTACCGTAAAGTGCTCGACTTCGCGTGGTCGTTGGGCTACTGAAACTGTTGTGCCGTCCCCTCTGCAGAGGATCAAAATTGCGATGGCATGTCTTCGGATCATCCTCAGGGATGTTTCCCAGACCGTCGCCAATAGCCCATTGCGCAGTTCTAGTGCGACGTAAATGAACCGCATCATTGAATAAAATGAGTAAAGTTAAAAATTTTGACATTAGTAAATGCTATGAAATATGAATTCTTGGTAAATAGTATGTTCAAAAAATGAAGGTGAGACGAGAATTTATTAAAAAATGATTATAAAAATAGCATTATTCAACCAGCACGAGTTGCGACAGGCTGGGATCTGCAAATTGGAGCGTTGTGGGGATTCTTCGCAGCAAATAATTTATTATGTTCCATGAAGCGCCGTGCTCAGCCGCTTAATGTTCCAAATGAACTTCTGCTGGAGTTGCAGTCGAAACTTGCTATTTCTGGCTCTAAAGACAGTCAAGTTATGATGACTATTTCACAAAATCGAGGAAATAAATAACATGATCGATCACTCGACATTTCGAAATAGATTGCCTTTTTTTATTTTAAAAAAAAAAAAAAAATTATAACAGATTCTGATTTAATTTATAGATTTTGATAATGGACGCATTTTTCAAAACTTACTAGACTTATTTTTTTGTGTGCGTAAAATGGAAGAAAGGAGTTACAACTGCAAAATTTTCTTATTTTCAAACTTCACAGTTTGAAAATTTTATATTTGACGTCGAAGAGGACGTGCTTGAAAAAAGTCGACTGTTATTTCCAAATAGTTATTTTGTAAGTGAATAAAATTTTAAATCAAGTAATATCTTACCAATCCAGTTTCTTTGTTTTTATTTATATAAGCAAATAACGTAGTTTTCATTAATTTATAGATAGGATCAATACCGATTTTTCAAAAATTAACTTTACAAACAATACTTACTACTACACTCCATGCTTGCCAAGACGGTGAATACTCCCGATGTTCTGAAGACCTCTGAGATGTAGGCATTAGTATAAGTTAGTTTGCTCTTGTCATCTAGTTCGGGATTTCTATCTGGACCCACCACTTCTAAGAGCTCCTGATAGACTTTTTCTTGCTCTTCCGGATTTACAACAGCAGCTTGAATAAAATTGCTAAGAAATATCGCCAGAGCCAGCACTCCATCACCCACAATTTGAATCAAAGATTTCAACAGAGCCTTATCTGAAAATAACATCGTTTAATAAGTTTGCAAATTTAAACATACATTGTTTGAGTTGCTAGAAATGTATGATATTCGGCCTATAGTGTATACCTAGAATCGACTGGCTAAATATGATTAAACATACATTGTATGAGTTGCTTTAAATGTATGATATTCGACATTCTAATTGTATACCTAGAATCGACAGGCTAAATATGAAATGATTAATGTTTAACAAATTTCCAAGGGATTCTTTAGAACGCCAAAGTACGAAACGGTTTAATATTTTCAACATTCAAATTAATTTCATTAAATGACTAATAAAAAGCTTACATACATTTTATACAACCCTCAGGCAAAGCATAGAAAAAAAATTTTTTATTTTGTTAAAAATCAATCGGAAAGTATGATGTATGGAATAATTAATTTTTTTCACCTTGCAGAGATCCGAACTACTTCGCTTTCAGCAAAAGTTTTAATAAATTGGTAGCGAATTAAATAGTAAAACTTGCAGATTTTTTTAATACTATTTTTATAACCGTCGTTGAACAGCTGACCCAATTTTTGAGTTTACGAATACTAATGTTCAACCACGTAGCTTTGTAATTTTGAACTCAATCCAAAAGACAAGGGAACTCTTGGATCAAGTATCGGGAAAAACTTGCCATCGGGGAGGAATTTTTGATGGAACTATGCGTTACATGGAGAAGAAGACCACGAGAACCTCCCACGGTTAGCCTGACGGCAAGGGGACTCTTACCCATGATCCGTCTACCACCAAGGATATTTCACGTCAGTGCAAGCCGGATGCGGAATTCGTATCGACCAGCCATCGCTGGGATTCGGACCCGGTTCACCTCATAGAAAGGCTCTATCCCCTGAGCCATCGCGGCTCAAAACTTGCAGAATAAGGATGATTACGCCAACTCTTTAATTTCGCGCGCAGGTCGTCGGGCTACCGAAGCGGGGGTGCCATCCCTTCCGCAGAGGATCAAAATTGTGATGGCATGTCTTCGGATCATCCTCCGGGATGTTTCCCAGACCGTCGCCAATAGCCCATTGTGCAGCTCTAGTGCGACGTAAAGTAACAACAACAACAGCCAACTCTTTAAAAGTTTTACCACAATATATTTGTAATAAAGTTGCATTTCATATGATACTTAGAATTTTCGATGTGTAGTGGTGAAAAAATTACTTAAAAGGATAAAATACTGAACTAAATAAAAAAATATCTGTGTGCCTGAGGTGGCTTGCTGCTCTCTTTACCCATTCATTTTGAACTTTAATGTGATAATTCGATGAAGTGGTAGGAATGCAAATGGATTAAAAGGAGCATCCTTGATGTCAGATGAACATTCAGTTATGACTATGTAGTTATATAGGACGTGGCGATTAAACTATAGAGTCATAAATAATTTTAAAAAGTTCATCTTGAGCGATAATGCAGCTTCTATAATGAAGATGAGGTTATGTACCTTTAATTGTTACGTCACAGCAATCGGCCTAATGACCTTGTCTTCTAGGTTATCTAGGTTGTCTTCTAGGTCTATTAGGTTTTCAAATACGAAGCTTTCGTTGAAGTTGGCTCCCAGCAAGAGGTTGCTTTTTAGTAAAATTTTATGTTTAATTTGGCTGTTTGTTTATCTATTGTATGGCTTTTGTTTATCTATTGTATTGTATTTGAGGTCATGGTGCATAGTATCATTTATAGCGTTCGTTATTTAGTATTTTATTTAAACATGCTATTAATTTGTTCAGCTGAGTTTAGGTTGCATTCGTCCTCACTGGTTAAAATGAAAAATGCTAATATAAAAATAGTTTAAATTTTGTAACTTTGAAAAAAAAAGAAGCGAAGTAAGTTGGCATGCTTGCCTATGTATTCGACTGATTAACTAATGACTAATCGGTAAAGTATGAAACAATTAATGTTTTACTGCTGAGACATTCTATAGAATGAGAAATGCAAAATCTAGGAACTTCGATACAGGGATTACGCTAGAATATAGTAATTTTATGTTTTGTCTAAAAACAAAATGCATTCTACAAAATAATTAAGCATTTAACTGAATGTTGGTAATTTGTACATCGACACTTACGTATCCATTCCCAAGTCAGAAAGAGTTTAAAGCTGCTTATTTAATTATAATTTGCAAGCATCGTACTTGCTTTATATTTATTTATTTCAAAGTAGAAAATGTTTTGGTGACTAAGGAGTAAAAAATACCTACCTGTAAAATATTCAGCTGTGGGATCTTTCTTTAATTCTCTTTGCTTTTTTTCATAGTAGAAAGCATCAATGCAATCACGTATATTATTTTCATCGTAAGTTGCTTTGCGCCTGTTAATTACCGTTGTTAACATGTCAATCATGGTCATATGAACTTTTTTAGCTTCCTTTACATTCATATGAAATGGGAAAAGAAAATACCTATAGTAAAAAAAATGAACATGACAGTTAAAATTTATATTTTAACGTCGTCTTCTACTTGTTAACTTCAAATTAAATTCTGATTTATTTTACTAACACTTGGAGATTTATTTCCCATTTTTTGAATATTATAATAATATTAAAATAATTATGTAAGAACATTAAAATAATTTAGTAAATCTCCAGCTACTGCTACCAATCCAAAAGTTCAATAATAATCTATGATCAATATAATTAATCGCTTAATCGACAATGTTCCATTCCTTTTTTTCGAAAACCCATTGATGCAAATAATAGATGCAAGTACTATTGGCATGATTTTGGAAAAGAAAACGAAATATTTCGTAAGTGCCCATCAGGCGTAGGCTCTGTAATGATCAGGAGATGTCCTGCTTACAGTTGCTGTCGTTTCGGGGGAAATGAATTTCCGAGCTTACCAAAATGTCCTTCAAATGTCTTTACCAAAAGTCAACCTTTACTAAAGCAGAATTTTTTGGCAGAGAAAATTGGATATAGTAGGCAACTACTCATTCAAGTAAAATTTAAAAAATTGGTTTTATGTAAACATTGTTGAAACTTTGAAATGGCCAGCTAAGTCACCAGATTTCAACCCAATAGAGAACTTATGGAGTGGCTTAGCACTAAGAGTTAATGCAAATGGGAAGCATTTTGTATCAATGGTGTTGAAATCAAGTTAAACAGACCCGCCGAACTTCATGTCAAAAACTAGTTTAATCCATTAAAACTAGAATTGAAAAAATGAATCAATTGAAAAAATTTTGAGAAATGAATTTGAAAAAATGAATCTCATGCAAGCATCTTGCATAATTGTTCTTTGTGTAACTGTAATTGCACAATTTTAAATTGTTTTTATTATTTTTTTATATGTTAGTTTTTATGTGGACCTTAAAGTTTTTACTCTGGATGAAATACTGTCCCGCAGTGGACTGATCGTTAAGACACGGTTCCCATCAGATCACCGAAGTCAAGCATCACTGGCTGCGGTCAGTGTGCGGGTGGGTGACCACTTGGATCAGTCTGCGTAGGGACCGAGGGTGTGCGGTATTGGTCCTCGTTAAACTGTGCTACCGTAAAGTGCTCGACTTCGCGTGCAAGTTGTCGGGCTACCGAAGCGGGGGTGCCATCCCCTCTACAGAGGATCAAAATTGTGATGGCATGTCTTCGGATCATCCTCAGGGATGTTTCCCAGACCGTCGCCAATAGCCCATTGTGCAGCTCTAGTGCGACGTAAATGAACAACGACGACGACGACTGGATGAAATACTAACTTTGTTTATGCTACTTTTTTCTGGTAATTATAAATCAGGAAGATTTTATTTTGATACTCATTGTGGTTGCATAATTTTTGAAGAAGATCACGAAGAATACATCCAGGGTTACGACGGGATTCGAACCCGCCACCTCCACGCTTCACACTGCGTTTGACGGGTGATACCGCTCGGCCAGGGAGGCCCCAAAAAAGCAGTCGTCTATATGGCCTTATATGTATATCTGTTTAAATTATTTGTGTTTAGTGGTGGATAAAATTCTTTTAATTCTAATTTTATATTATCTGATTTAATAGCTGACATACCCTTGCTAATCTGATATTACACTAACGACCACTGGAAAAAATATTTTCTGAAACTACGGGGAACCGTAGTAGTTAAAGTGTCTATCTTTCAGTGATGGTGGGATAAAAATTGCCCAAGATATATTTGTAATATATTTACATAAATTGCAATATATTTATATCTTTAAGTGCTCGATTTTTATCAGTTATTTTGAATTTCAGAAAATATAAAAATAAATTAAATCATTCCCTTTTTTTACGAATGGATAAATTATTTCCACTTCAGTTTTAAACTCTTCAAACTCATCAAATACAGGGTAGCTAGAATTTCGAAAAATTAAAGAATGTTGACAAACTTTTCTCAAGACTGCTCAAAGTTAACTTCTACCTTAGTTTTATAAAAATCAGTTTCTAAGTTTTCACACCACTATAAACAATATGAAAATATTTTTAACAGATATAAACACTTCAAAGCATGCATAATTTTTAAATTTTAGTGACCAGTTTAAAACAAACTTTAGGCAATGCTTAGTCAAAATACGTTAGGTTTGAAGAGGTTAATGAATTGCTTTGACTCTTTATCTAAATAGATTTGCTTTTGCATTATTCCTTGCTTATCCTTTTATATTCCCCACATTTATGATGAAGAAATAGATACCCCTTACCCAGCAGGGGCTTTGTAATTTAGTAGATAGGTGAATAAGCATACGATAACCACAATTCCGAGAGATTTTCTTGTTTAATAATTAACTTCAAATTTTCTGCCCCCACGGGAAATTAAATAAAACATATGACAGGGATATTTCCGTAGCGTGATCTGTTGCGTCAACTACAATCGCCAAATAGATTTTTAACTTGCTATTTAAAAAAATAATAATAAATAAACATGTAGATGTTTGATCAGCGGGGGTTACGAGTTTACACCTTTCGAGTTGGTCCCTTTCTGTGATGTTTTTTCTTTTAGTTTCTCGCGGACCGCTGCCCGGAAGTTTCGAAGACTTGGCGATTATTCTGCCACAGACCAGGATACGGAAATCTCCCCCATGTATAACTTTAGTTGTTGTTGTTGTTGTTCATTTACGTCACACTAGAGCTGCACAATGGGCTATTGGCGACGGTCTGGGAAAGATCCCTGAGGATGATCCGAGGACATGCCATCACAATTTTGATCCTCTGCAGAGGGGATGGCACCTCCGCTTCGGTAGCCCGACGACCTGCACGCGAAGTCGAGCACTTTACGGTAGCACAGTTTAACGAGGACCCATACCGCACACCCTCGGTCCCTACGCAGACTGATCCAAGTGGTCACCCACCCGCACACTGACCGCAGCCAGTGATGCTTGACTTCGGTGATCTGATGGGAACCGTGTCTTAACGATCAGTCCACTGCGGGACCCCATATAACTTTAAGAATTAATTTTAAAAAAATCAACTTTATTACTACATTTAAGTATAAAAATAAACTCTTAAGCTATCAACTATGTTACAATAAATCATTTAATTTAATGAAAATACATACTTAGCGAAGTATCCAACAAGAAGAAGGTTTACGCTGGTTTGGCTCATTAAGTTTGCGAAATATGCATTGCAAAAATCTGTGAGCTCTTGCTCAGTCATGCCGTCATTACCAAAGAGTGTTTGGCGCATTATTTTGTTGCATTTCGTCAGAAGTATTCCTGCGATGTCAACTGGTTGACCATTCGCTTTCCTGAGATCGTCAATGGTTTCTCGAACTGTGTCATAGATTGGACCAGAGAAACTCTCCTTGATAGTTGTCATCCCACGCTCTCGGAATTGTTGAACGAAGAACTTTCTCACTGTCTTCCATTTTTCTCCTTTCAGACTGGGAACACCTGGAAATTGACAGTTACAATTAGAAATAGTAACAAAAAACGGGACAGTAGTGCAGAAAACCGAAATTTTGTAAGATAATAATTAAGCCAAGCTCAACAAACTAATTGTAAATGAAAAAATAAGCATTGGCAAAATTCAACGAGTCTTTTTAAGTATTTCATTTTGTTTTCTAAACGTTGTCGAACAGTCGATCCAACTTTGGGTTTACAACTTCTAATGTTCAACTCCGTAGCCTTGTAATTTCGAACTTAATCCAGAAGACAAGGGAACTTCAGGATCAAGTATTAGAATAAATTTTGCCTTCGTGAAGGACTTTTTGAGACAACTAACCCCCGGATTTGCGCTACATTGAGACGGAAAATGACGAAAATCTCCCACGGTTAGCCTGACGGCAAGGGGACTCTAATCCATGATCCATTTACCACTGAGGATATTTTACGTCAGCATTGTGGTTGGTGCGAACCGAGTGAGGAATTCGTATCGACCAGCCATCGCTGGGAATCGAACCCCGGTTCATCTCAGTGGAGGCGAATTTTCTATCTCCTGACTCACCACGACTCTTTTTTTTAGGTATTAAAAGAAGTACTTAATTTTCTTGCACTAGAGCTGCTCAATGAGCTATTGGTCTGGGATACATCTCTGAGGTTGATCCGAGAAGACACCATCACAATTTTGAGCCTCTACGAAGATAATAGTTTATCCGTTTTGCTAGCACGCGACCCACACTCACACTATACGATACAACAGTTCGCGATACCATACACTCTCGGTCTCTTCAAAATCTGATCAAATTGATCGTCCTTTCTCTCTCACTGATCGCAGACAGTGATGTTTGACTTCGATGACCTACTTTGACCCGTGTGTTGAGATGAGTCATCTGTAGTGCTGAATCTTTTTAAAGAAGATAGCATACTGAATAGAAAATAAGTGACTAATATAAGTGAATTACAAGTAAATCCAGATGGTGTACTAATATAAGTTAATATAATAATATAAGTATATACTAATCCAAGTATACTGAGGTATACCAGGTTAATAATATACTAACATAACATAAGTATAATAATAACCCAAAATTTAACAGTAACTTAACTCAGATTTCAATAAGTTGTTCGATATTGATATAATCCGTGATAATTCGAATTTCAACCCAATTACCGCCTTTTTATGCTCAGACTGCATACTATCAAAATATGTACTATTAACTTTATCATACAACTCTACTCAAGGGGATCTCCCCATTCCAAAGATGATTTTCACTTCAAAACTAAAGATTTACTTCTTTAAGAACTTGATTTGTTGTTGCAACATACTACAACTTCAATGATATTTAGGACCTCCTAGAATACGACAAAACAGATTCGATGAATCGGTTAGTGGCGCTTCGCACCAAACGCTGAGATAACCCCAATATCCAGCATCCAGCAATAGAACAGTAATTTAACAACTAATTTTACTCTTGTAAGAAAAAAATAATTTTTTTTTTCTGATGATCCCCACTTTTTCTCGTTGTAGAATTTAAGTACCTGGGTTGAGAAAGGATTTGCATATTCATTTTTAAATGAAGCTTTAAAGTGAAATGCATAATGGTAAATGGCCAATAAAGTTTATCAAATGGTTAATGTAAAAATTTGCATAGATAAATATTTTGTACAGATACATATACAATAGACAAACCTCCTTCTAAAAAGTAGTGAATAAGGTTAAAAGTATCCGGCCTTTCATAGAAACAATCGGATTTAGTTATGTGAGCTTCCTTGACTGCTTTAGTTGTTCCTAAATGAATGAGCAAGCGTCCTGTGTAGGTGAAGCTGAAGATATCTCCATACTTTTTTCCATATTCCTGAAGTTGCAGATGGCATATGTCATGTCTCAGAATCGGCCACAAACCGAGGTAAGGAACTCCTGTTGGTCCAGGAGGTATTCCTTTCGTTTTGTAGCGATAATACAAAAAACTTAGAACAACAACTGCAATGGCAATGTAGAACGAGGATATATTGTTGGCAAGTTCAGAAGCGCTTAGTTGCATTGTGCGAGTCCTAAAAAAAATTGAAAACAGAGCTTAAGAAAATAATTCTAAAATTATTTATTAATGTAAAACAACTATGCTATTTACTTTCAAAACGTAGGAGTTACACATTTTAAGGGGTCAGTTGTCCTTTAAAATGATTAATTCTAGCTTTGAAACAATACTCGAAGCAAACCTAACCTTTAAGTATCGTTAATACAGGTTGTTAACAAAATAATGCAAATACTTCTATACTAAGTCTATGTAAACTAGAAGAAGTTAATTACAGTGACATTGAAAAACGATACTAAGTTTACACGGATAAGGAGGACACCATTTTTAAAAGCTTCAAACATGATCTTTTAAATTATGCCAACAGATTTGCCGTGTAAAATCTTCCAAAACATATGCAGGCATGCCAACTGCTCCGCTTTTTGCAAACGTTATAATGAAATAGGTAGAGAATTAAATAGTAAAACTTGTAGAATAAGGATAATTACGCGTACTTTTCATAAGTGTCACCACGCACGAGAGGACTGCATCATGATCATGATCATCAAAATATATCTGGGCACCTGAGGCCGTTAGCAACCCTTTTCCCATCCATCTTGAAATTTTATCTTCAAGGTGGCTCTTTTTGGTAATTGGAAAAGAAATTGGAGTGAAAAGGAAATTAAATATTTTGTGCTTTAGATAAAGATGCGTTGCTACAAAAATAAGCTGCTATTGACCTGAGATTTATGTCTTCTCTCATGTTTTCAAAAGTAAAAATTTCATTAAATCCTGCTGTGGTACAATTTATGATATTTTTTTTTAAAAAAAAATTGCAATTTAGCTTTGCAATATGATAATCTAAAAAAAATCTATGTTGAGATCGCAATGTATGTTCTTATTTCGGATAAACCATCTTGCTTGTATTTTTTTTCGGAGTATTTTATTCTTGCATCTTTTGAGTTTCTCTTGCAGTTATGTGGAAATGTTACACCAAGCTGGAGATGCGTAAGTTAGGATAAGACAGATCATTGAGATGTAGAATAAGCGTTTAAGTCTAAGTTCTAATAGACAGGGACAGTGATGACGTATTTTATGACGTCAAACCCCGCCTCCTTCCAAACGTGTTCCAAACAATTTTTCGAACGAACCATTTCAATGGCATTTCCTATGTGAATTTAAGACGGCAAGATTTTTAGTTTATTATTGAAATAAATAAATTTATATAGCGCTTCTAAGGGACTTATTCCTAATTTAAGTAGTTTTCTTTATACGGAGTATCAGTAGATTTTACGAGTTAAGCGCATTAAATGCTATAAAAAAAAGTTTCAAAATGGTCAAGTTATCTTTAATTTTGATGTATAAAAATCTAAGCGTCAATATTTTTAACTCTTGTTTCATGTTTAAAATAATGTCTTATTTTATTTAGAATTTGTTACATATTCTTGACCTACATCTAATTTTTTTCTTTAGTTATGGATAGGCATGCATTGTTTTAAAACGTTTTGTTATTAATTTTTAATCTATCTTTTTAATATAATTTAATCTATAATATATAATTATATCAATACTAATATGTCTGTTTATTTAATTATGTCTGATGATAAAATTTGTAGTAATTGTAAACTTTGTTTGCTTAAGATTTTCTGATTATTGATGCTAATTCTCATAAGCTTTAGTTTTTAACTACTAAATAGGAATAAATTATGTAACTAACTTATTTAATTTTAAATCTGCGCAGAGTTATAGTTTAAACTCAGATTTATTTTGACTTGAGATTTTATCTTGTTTATATTTGTCAACATCATCATTAATTAGTTTTTAACTATAGTTTTATGCATTAATTATTTGACAAAATTAAGTTACCTTATTATTAGATAATAAGGTATCTATTATCTAATAATAATATTAGATTATTTCTTAACGTTAGTAGTGTAGTGCTATATTAATGTGTAGTGTTATCATAGTACAGTGTAGTGGTATGTTAAAAGGGTCAATATTATGTTTAGTTTCCAGAATTTTAATATATAGAATAGCTAAATTATTTTAGAATTTTAAATTTCTAATTTTCATTTTAAAATGTGAGAGGAACAATTTTTTTTTAGGTGTTATATATGAATTTATCTTAAAATCTCAGATTCCTATTTTGTTCGATAAGAAAGTGCAACATGAATTTTTTTAGAATTCTTTAAAACATACTTATCCCATACATAAACTTTTATTTAACATTCATATTTATTAATCTATGTATTCACATAGATGTTTAAATTTTACTTATTTAATAATATTTATTTCGCATGCATTTCAAATAAATATAATTAAAATTTTTAAGAAATTTTTTAATTTAGAAACTTAATTCTTTAATTTATGTATGCATATTTAGTTATACAGCTTTTATTTTGGCAAATGTTACTGTTATCACTTTTCATAGAATAAAATTTGCATTTGACAGTCTAAATCAAAATTTTTTAAATTACCTTCATAGTAATATTCTATTTGTTGCAGTGAACGTAACATTCAAGTCATCCATATTTATTTCATAATTTGGTTGTAAATATGTTTTAAGACCTGTCAACTCTTTTGTTTATATAATTTTTTTTTTTTTTTTTACTTCCTATCATTTTAGTAAATTTGCCAATTAATTTGAGCTATTTTAAAAACTTGTATCTAAAATGCTTTATAATTTTCACTAATTTATCTGACTTTATTCATGCTTCTTACATAACTTTTTAATTTGTTTTAGAATTCTCATAATTATTTACAATTAATAAGTTGTCTCAATATTATAAAAAAAATTGATTTAATATAAACTGCTGTTTGTAGAAAATGCAACACCATGAAGGAATCATCAGAATCAAATGAAATTCGCAGCAAATGTCAATTATAGGATATTATGCAAATTAATAAAGTTTCAGAGCCATCGCGCGTGCGTGGCGCGCGCAGCGCCCTCTGAATTGATGCTGAAAGCGTATAAATAAAGTGCTGTAGCGGGACGTTGAAAATAGTCTATGATTATTTGTTAGTGGCAAACGTTTAGTGAGACCTGAGTATGCCTCCACGACGGAAGAATAAGAAATTCAAGCAACTTACGGAGTTTGAACGAGGGAGGATAATCGGCCTTCGAGAAGGAGGATTTTCCTATCGCGCAATAGCAGCTCGTATGCAGCGGAACAGTTCCACAGTGATGCGAGTTTGGAAGCAGTGGACCGACGAGCACCGAACAACTCGAAAAACAGGCACTGGACGACAGAAGGTGACGTCAGAGCGCGATGATCGACACCTGCTCCGCATGGCGGTGAATGATCGCACAGCTTCCTCCAGGCAGCTGGCAGCACATTGGTCTACTGCTACAGGTGTACAATTGTCGGCTTCGTCAATTCGTCGTCGTCTGCTGCGCCGTGGATTGCGTGCAAGGGTGCCATTATACAGGATTCCCCTCACGGCGGATCATCGACGGCTGCGTCGGCAGTGGGCTCTTGAGCACAGAGACTGGCGAGCTGATTGGCACCAAGTTGTCTTTTCAGATGAATCACGCTTCAATTTGTGGACCCATGATGGCCGTGTTCGTGTTAGACGTTATGCCGGTCAACGCTGCCTTCCTGAGTGTATTATTGAACGACATAGTGGTCGAACACCCGGAGTTATGGTCTGGGGTGCGATTTCGTATCATGGACGATCCAATTTGATACGAATTGAGGGTAATCTCAATAGCAACAGATACGTCCGTGAAGTGCTACAGCCCGAAGTCGTTCCTTTCCTTCAAGGCATCCCTGGAGCTATCTTTCAGCAGGATAATGCACGCCCACATGTTGCGCGGACTGTTAGAGACTTCTGTTCAGCACAACGCATGCAACTTCTTCCTTGGCCTGCTTATTCGCCGGATATGTCGCCTATTGAGCACGTGTGGGATATGGTTGGTCGGCGTCTCACTCGTGATCCGCGTCCTGCAGTTTCCAAAGACGAACTTTGGTTGCGCATACAAGCGATATGGAATTCTCTTCCTCAAGCAGATATTCAACATCTGTTTGACTCCATGCCACGTCGTATAGCAGCACTTATTGCAGCGCGTGGTGGCTGCACCAAATACTGATTTCGGACGCTTAATTTGTTTCTTTTGTTTTGAAAATTTCATCATTTATTTGTATCAGTACAAGTCGTTTCTGCATTAAATTTCATTTGATTCTGATGATTCTTTCATGGTGTTGCATTTTCTACAAACAGCAGTTTAATATACATATTTTAAGAAAAATTAAACATAAATTAGAAATAACTTTTTCCAAATAATAAAATTCACAAATTTCCGATTTCCAGATTATAAATACAATTTATATGGTAAACATTAAATACAAATTCTCTCAATCATATATACAAAAAGTTTTCATAATTATTTGCAATTAATAAGCTATTCCAATTAATATCATAAAAAGAGATTAACGTAATATTAATATATGCAACACTTTTCCTTGCCATGTCAGTAGTTAAATTCGACTCTATATTAATATATTCAAAGATTTAGTTGACCCACTTTTAACTACATGAGAAAAGCCATATTGTTTGCTCCGTTCAAAACTTTGTTTGGAACGAGGAGAGCTAGTGACGTCGTTGATGACGTAGGACTAACCCTGTCTATTTAGAGATCTGAAGAAGGATATGTAATAACTGTTATAACCGTAATAACTGCGCTGTTGATAACTGTTTTGACTTGATCTTTCCAATTAAATTTACTGTTTCTGACCAGAACAAGATATTTTGAGCTTTTGACAATGGGGATAGTTTCGTTAGAGAAAACAATTTAATTTTTTGGGTGGGTGGTTTTTCTCTTATGTTGAAAAATTAGTAGTCCCGATTTTTTCCTGTTTACTTTAAACTTCCAGTTTAGAAACAGGGTTTCCATTTCCTTCAGCTTTTCTTGGAGTTTCTGAAGGGCAATGTGGTTTTTCGATCTCAATGTCACGAGATGACAGCAATAAAGTTACATTTTATATAATACTTAAAATGAAAAATATTCAACTAAAAATAACTTAAATTTCGTTTGCCACTGGAAAATATTTGTTTACAAAGAGGAGCAAGTTGACATCTCTGCATTTGTTTCTAAAAAAAGATTGCTTATATAGAGTTAGTATAAAAGTGTTTCCTTTATTTTGTCCAACCCCTGTATTTCACAATAATATACTAAGATTAAAACATTTAGTTATTATGACTTCCTAAAACAAAAGCGAGAAAATCAGATTTGGAGGGATTGAAACTAGGATAGGTTTCGACAGAATCCGCAGAATTAACAACTTTACAACTGAAGCGTTAGTTGCAAGGAATGAAACAGTTGAAGAAGATGATGTAAAAGACGTACTAGATACTACTATATGTACAAAGGTAGAAGAAGATTATGTAAAAGAAATACTAGATACTACTATAAGTAAGAAAGTAAAAGAAGATTATGCAAAAGACCTACGAAATACTACTCTAAGTACAAAGGTAGAAGAAGACGGAAAAAGACGTCACCAGATGAAATTGGAAGCAGAATTGAATTTTCGTAAATTTTCTCAGAAAGTATTAATACACATTGTATAGTAAAGGTTAATAATAAGCATAGCTACCAACTTGTAGCCGTTAACCCCTTCCTTCTCGATCCCGTGATATTTCCGGGCTGGAGTGTTCAGTAGTAACGCGCCAAAAAGAAAAAAAACTGATTTATTTCTTTTGTCCGGAAAATATTTTATTTCTCATTTTACACACCAGTACCAAGATATTTTTAAGGGTATTATCAGAAGAGATGAAAACAATAAGAGGTGTAGGAAGGAAACTCGGTACTACTGTGCAGATTGTGACGTTGGCCTCTGTATCTCATGCTTTGAAGTTTATCACACAAGAAAAAATTACTAATCTTTATTTATATTATACGTAAGTTTAATAGAAAAAATTTTAATGCTTGAAACACATATTTTTTTAAATTTTTCCTGCTTGCTGGAAAACCAACATTAAGTCATAGTAAACCTACCCTAAATGTTGGCGCTTCCTAAAAATTTAATTTTTTAAAATTTCAAGCTAAAAACCAATCAAAAATTAAAAATAAATATACATAATTTTCAGGGATAAAAAAAAATCGGCACTTTTATGACCGTGTTCTTGAAAATTAACCGATCATTAAGGGTTCAGAAAAAATTTCTTAGTGGTAGCAACAGTATAGCGTTTTGACGCATTAAATCTTCAAGTTTAATCTACCACGACAAATCAATTCATAATTTTAAAAAAATATTTCGATATGATCGATTTGTTAATAAGTTTAGTTCTTAAATGTTTAAGTAGTTTAATTTTTAGAAAATAATTTCTTCTTTAACTATTGTTTCACAACCAGTTTTTAAATTTCTTTAACCCTTTCGCGCCGACTGTCACAAATAAGTGACAGCATAAATCCGTATCAATCAGGGTAAAAAGATAAAACTGGTAACCAAAGTAGTTCTTTAACAGTTTATTTGTAGGCGGAGTTATAATTTTTTGATTTATTTAATGCACCATTACTTTGTTCAAAATAAAACTATTTAGTTATACTTTGAATTAACATTGATTATATATATGATTAAACTAACAATAATTAAAGTAAAAGCAAAGTAAGTATGTAAAATTAGAAACGACTACATTTAAGTTACCGTTTTTTATTTAAATACAACTTGATTCTGATTTTGTGCGAATGCTTTTCTGAATCACCCGTCCCCAAGGGGTTAACGACCGTGCAAATTTACGGGTATAAATACATAACGTTGATTATTGTTTACCTGGATTGTTGTCGTAAGCCATTAACGCAAGAGGTGCTATTTTTCCTGTTTTCCAGTTGCACCATCTATGGCCAAGAATTCGATTTCTGAAACACCCGTTTATAGGGCGGACCCATTCATACATCCATTTATTCATCTACAAATCGTAATTTTGACCTGAACCAGAGAACGATCAATCTCCGATTCAATACCACCTGAGGTATAATTTGTTATGGAAATATGGAGGACTTTGTGACCCAACAGATTTAGCGTGCACCATTCTCCATTCACTACACAGGAAGTCATTGACCTGCTGGATTCAATCTCCCGTTCACACGAACGTAAATCCAGCCCCCTACCAGGCTATTCCGGCCACCGGGATATTTTTTTATTACATGTGGATATAAGAAATTTAGAAAAGATTTTTTTTTTCTGGTAGGAAAAAAAGAGTTCAAATCATTAGGTGTGTGAAATATCGGAAAAAATTACATAAATTATTCTAAAGATTACATAACTTGTCTACGTCAAAGAACATTAAGAGAAAATCTAAGGCCAAAAGACTTCAAAGCCTGATGGAAAGTAATTAGAAAAGATAAAATTGAAGAAAAAATTGGCAGAAGCTGGAAAAAAAATTCTCAAAATGCAAGTCAATGTTAGAAATTAAATAAAAAAGGACTTAGGAAAAAAATATAAATGAAAGTTTTTAAATTAATAATATCAAAAGATTTTAAAGCAGCTAATGCAAATTAAAAATTTTAAGTTTAGCCACCAGATTTTAAAAAATAATAACATAATTCCGTTCCCGTTTGCCAATATTTTAATTTAGAAACCAGAAAAAGTTATGAAAAAAAATATTTAGTTGACGATATATTGTTTTGGTTTTTTGTCGCTCACGTTGATTTTATTTTATTACTTATTTTTTTGCAGGGCAGTATAACTGAAATCAAGTCCTTGAAAAATTTTAGTAATGGTAGTAAATGAAGGTTCTAGAAGATATATTTTTATTTTAATATACCATTTTATCGTTAAGTGGCTTTGAAACTTGAATTTTCATATACTTTGGAAAACAATTTTTAGTGGTGGTTACACAGAAACTAAATATCGACATTTGTTTTATTTTCGCTACCACGTTTTAAAATTTATAAGACCCTCGGGAACATTGTTGAAATGGTTAAACCAGAGGTTCCCAAACTTTTTTTTCTCGTGGACCACTTTCAAAGTTTTACTATTTTCGGTAGACCCCCTGCTGCTACATTTCTACTGTATTCCCAAAACTCCTAAAAAATATCACCCTAAATTGGGGGAGTTACGAAGAAAAAAAAAGTAGCACATTTTCTTGTGTCCTAATTATTAAAATAATACTTGTGGTTATACAAAATTATAAACATTTATTATTACAAACAATCAACAATTGACAAAAAATCAACAATGAACTCTGAAATGTAAATCAGCAATAAAAAATAGTCATACTTTTAATGAGACGGATGTACTTGATGAATTGACAGCAAATTATCAATATTTGGCTTCAGTTTTATAAGAAGTAATCTCAAATCTCCCCGTTCTGTGATGTACAATCTGATCCTTTTTTTTTGTTAACAGGTTGGTAACGGCACTAAAACTTCTTTCGACAAGATATGACGAGGGAAACGCTATCAAAAATTGTCTCGCAATTTCCCACAGCCCAGGATATTTTTCGGGGATTTCTACCTGCAGCCAAAATGTTTGATAGCCTTTTTTAAATTTCACCTTCAGTTGGTGCTGAGCTCAAGTAGCTCCTCTTGTAATACCACATTCGCCTCTTCCGTTTCATCAAATGGGGTTATGATCCATGGTGGTATTTCCATCGTCAGAATATATTCAAATCTATTTCTGAAGTCATCATGTATGGTATTTAAATGCAAGCGGGAGCACGGGCAGCACTTTGCAAGTCTCGACATGTGGTGTACACTTGCACTATTATCTATTGTTATATTCAATTATGTGTTTGAACTGAGTCTCGAATATTTTTGAGTACCTACCTAGTGAATGATGCTACCTGCCTACGTTGATAGGTAAATCCAAGCCAAAATTTTTGTTCTTTATTATGAAAACCAGAAACTTTTTCGTGGACCCCCACTTACAACTTGTGAACCCCTGTTTTCTTTTCACGTCTATGTGGACCCCCGTGTGGTCTCCTATGGACCCCTCGGGGTCCACTTGGACCACTTTGGGAACCTATGGGTTAAACAATCTCTTTTCCGTTTCGTTCTTTCACCCTTGCTGTAACCCTGAATGCATCTTTGTGATGTTCTCTAATTTTATTCTTCAAGTTGACAAGAGCTATATTTCCCGTTAGCGGTAATATAAGATCAATGATTTAATTTAGAAATTGAATATTAATGAAATAAATGTTTTCCTCCTTCGGTAAAGTAAGCAGGAAAATAAGGTTTTTTATCATCTATGCATTCAACAAATGTTAAAAGTAGAATAATTTATTTATAAAATTTTAAAAGTCCGTAATACCTAGAGTACAGAGGCTCCCAAAAAGTGTTCCGTGGAAAGGCCAAAGAGGTTCCGAGAATTCGGACTTCTTCTTTTCTTCTTTAAACCAAAAATGATTTTTGAAACCTTTATTAGGTTTGCATCGATCCAATAAGCGATTATTTATTTACAATTTAGGTTATCATTTTTTTCCTGAAATTATTTAAATAAAATGTCAATAAAAAAATAGCAAATATTTAAAAAATACTTTTTTCCGATAACATTATATTGAATAAATTTAAAAAAGGATATTTATTTACAAACCATTGTAACAGTATTTCTCATCTATCTTTAATATTCAAAAATAAGTTACCAAATTCGGGGATAAAATATTATTTATCACTGATAACCATTCTCACCGTTTTTAACATTTTCAAACTATGCCATTTAGCTTATTTAATTCTGTTTGATTTATGCATACACCAAAAATTACTAGACTAAAATTCGAAGCAGATTTGAAAATTCAACTGTCCTATATAAATTTTAATACTGTTATAAATGACACAATAGAAAAATTTCATCGTTGGGCCCATGTGCATGGGTGAAAGCCCTTATATAGCAAGACGGAAAAGAGAAAAACCTGGTACGTAAAACATTTCATTCCAGCATTTTTTTCGAAAAAAATGAAATATCTGTAACTATCAAGATTTCTTTTATAATTCTGGCATATATATAAAACTGCTTCTTTTCCAAGATAAAGTAGATATTGTTGAAAAATTTAAAAAAAGAATAAGTAAACTCCTCCCCAAAACTAGCTATAACTGAAATGGTTTTACTACCAGCCTTTCCTCTTTTCCGTCTCGCTTTCACCCCTGCCCATGTGAAAGAAGTCGTGACTTCGATGCCCGCTGCCCGAAGACTAGAAGTGTAGTAAATCGTTACTGGTGCACGTTAAATCTGCCAGGTCACAAAGTCTTCAATGCTTCTGTAACAAATCAGTGTCTGTTATCAAATCTATTTCTTCTAAAATCACCCCTGCTTAAATTAAAAAAGAAATATTTCTTCATTTGTTGCTGATACCAAGGTGATAGAAGTTTGATGACTTTTATGTTGTAAATACTTCTATGGGCCGGGATAATCTGGTTGGTTGAATATTGGGCTAGCGTTCGTGAGTTCGAATCCCGCCAACTGAAGAATGCCCGTCGTGAGTGGTACACGTTAAATCTGACGGAGTCACAAAATCCTCCCTCCGTGTTTCCATAACAAATTAAACCTCTGGGGGTACTGAGTAGGGGATTGATTGTTCTCCGGTTCAGGTCAAAATTACTTTCTAATAGAAAGTTTCTATTGATGAATGAATAGATGTATGGCCAGCCAGGTGGGTGAGCGGTTAGCGCTCCTGACTGCGAAGCCAATGACCGCGAGTTCGAGTCCCGCTCTGGGCATGGATGTCTCTCTCTTGTGTTGTCCTCCGTTGTGTGTGATGACTGAATGTGGCCCTCCCTATGAACGGGTTTGTGGCAGTGTGGCGTGGGCAATGTTACTCGCCTCCGTGACTTTGGTTCGCACTGGGTAACGCGAAATGAGTAACAACTCTGGCATCTTCTAAGGCGAAACGAATAAAGTTCAGTGCCTGCCATTCAAAGAAAAAAAAAGTTGGGTCCTCCCTGAAAACGGACTGTGACGTCTGTTTGGCTATAGACGTATTTTTGGCAATATATGGCGCAACTGAAAAACAAGAATTCACCTTGCTGTTATTGGCAAGTGGCATTTTTCCCAATAACAATTTTTTCCCTATTAAATTTATAGTTTTATTTCCGGTTAGTTTATTAACACTTGTTAATGAACTTTTTTTTTTTTGAAGTCAACGCACCGCCAAAAGAAGTTTGGTCGTTTAGGATTGCGTAGCTGAATTGGGAATTGCTGCTTTAATAGATATAGTATTTCTTAATAGTTTGAACGAATATTATTTATTGTTGCTATAAGGAAAACATATACATTACAAGATTCAAAAATCAATTTCTCAGTCAACCCGTATCTCACGAAAAAATAAAACATGGCTGTTTTATGAGAAAATTTAAGTGAAAGAGGAAACTGGAAACATGTATTATGATGTATGCACCATTATGCATTCATTATACGATAAAATTATTAAATGTGAAGCAATCGAGAAAGACGTTTAGTCGTAACACACGTGGAACATTTTCTTTATGATCCGCTAAGTTGTTTTACTCGGTCATATGACCTCGAGAGGCATGACTCATATCCTAAAAAAAAGAAGAACGCAGCTAGCATTTGTTTTTACTCCATAAATAGCTAAAGCCCAAGAAAACCTCTTCAGTATCACGAACTACGAATTTAAATACCAACAACATTAATCGTATAGTAATTATATAATTAAAATCTTAATTTTATTTTTTAATCATCGATCTACTACGAATTTAAATACCAACAACACTAATCCTATAATAATTAAATAATAAAAATCTTAAATTTTACTTTTTAATCATCGATTTTAAACTCTTAATCCTTTCGACGAAGAATTTCTGTTAAACATATTTTTCGTACTTTATTTCTTTATTTTGTATTCATTTAGATCAAAATAAGTGAAAAATATTACATTCAGCATTTTAATAATTTATGGTTCTGAAATACAACATGAAAAATCGGTGCCTTTTTCCGTGTTAAAGGTAAAATCTTCCAAACAATAATTTTTTTCAAACTTGCACTTATTTATTATTGAAATTTCTTTTAATTTGCAAAATAAATTATTGATATAAATTTTCAAACTACTTTTTTTTCTATTTTCGTACAAATATAATACCGACAATCTACAATCTAACAGATTTTTTTTTTAAAAACAATTAGACTTTTTTTATGATTAAAAAATATCAAAATACATTTTTACTATTAATATTTAATATTATTATTGTATTATATAATATTATTATTGTATTATATAATATTATTATTGTATTACATAATATTATTATTGTAATTAGAGCATCAGAAAAAAAAGTATATAAGAGGGTCACCGGTGTCCCATCTGCGTCAAAGGGTTATTTTAATGCAATTATGTTTTTAAGTTATAATTCCACCAACTTCTACTCGATTAAAAAAAAAGGAAGGAAAAAAATCTTTTGAAAATGAATAATTTATTACTTCAATTTTCCCCCACCGAAATAAAATTCCTAATACTTTCTATGAGAGTAGAGATTTAATATGCAACTACAAATCTAATTCCATAATGTTAATAAACCTAATGAAAAACCTATATCCAGGGTATAGTTAATGAAAAAATTACTTTATTTGCAAATAGAACTAGATATCATTCACACCACACTTCATAATACCCTGCTTAGACTTCAGTTTATTTTTATTGCATAAGTTAATATTTAAATTAAATTTTTAAAAAATAATAAATAAATACTAGTAGCAAAAGCAGTAAAAAAATTCTTTTAGTAAGTTTATAATCATCATAACATTTTGGTTACTTAAATGAACGTATCTATAAGCGAAATCTTTTTTTTAAAAGCTTTTCATTTTTCAGTTAAAGATTGAGAACTCTTGCAAATCTTTGCACTATTATAATTTGTTATAGACGGGAACTCTTCTTTTTTAGAGATGATCCTGATCTATATCCGGCAAAACTTTGCAATACTTCATAATTTAATTATAACCACAGCTACCATAAATATATTTTTTAATAATTCAATGAGCTTATTAACACGTTCACGCCGGGGTGACCCACCGGTGGGTCACGCTAGATTGTCTCATCGGGCGGCGCAACGGAGTAAAAACTGGTAACAAATAAATTTCATTTTTTAGTTTTTTTTCCGGGTATAATAAAAATCCATAACTACCAATTGTTTTTAACGGATGCAATTTTTATATTGAATTGCTTCTTCGCCGTGATAAATCTCCTTACAGTAAACTGTTATTGTTGAGAATAGATTAACTCCTCCCGAATATTATCTAATATTGAAATAGTTCTTCTACCAGTATTTTCTCTTTTCCGTCCTGCTTTCATACGCAACACCCGGCGTGAACGTGTTAAATATACTCCTTATATTAAGCAAATATAATTAATGTCAAAAGTACATATGATGAGCTTGAAGCGATGCAAGCCACACTTCGTGAAGACATTTGTTTGGTAGTTTCCATCGATCTACTTTCAATGATAAATTAAAAAATATATGCTAAAAAAAAAGTTGCTAATTTTAATCTCTTTTGATAGAATTCGCCACTTTTAACATTTTTAGTCGCCCGTGGCATCCATGAAATTGAAACAAGCAAAATCATACCATATCTTTAAAGTAATATAATAATTATAATAAATAGAAAGCTGCAATTAAGTTCTTTTTTATTTCTTAAAGTTATAACAGCAAAGCATTTCTAAAAACCTACCTCTTCAGATGATGAACACTAAAACGTGTATGAAACCTCTCTGACTTCCAAAGCGGATAGCCTATTTGTATATGACTAAAAAGGATAAATTGTGTTTTCATTTATCCTTGGCGAGCTGAAACTGAAGGCCATTTGCGGCGTGGGTGACTCTCGAACAACTCGCCATTGATATTTTTATTAAATCTTTTTTTTACTCATGTTCTTCGAGCAGTGACTTCAGAATGCATTTTTGAAAGAAAGCAAAATGCCAAATGAACGGTCAATAATGAGTTCAACATTTTCTATCCTGCTTATTTATAAGTTATTTAATTCTATGACTACATTGTGTCATTTAACTGAACCGATTACTCGCCAGTGTTCCAAGTTCGGAAAATAATCCTTTTTCAATATGATAAAGATTGATAATTTGATTGTTAGCATTAATTTTTGAATAAGAAAACTTATGAATCTACCAGAATATTTTAATAATGCTAAAATCAATATTTGATTTATAACTATCCGCGTTGTTATAATAATAAACCAAAATAAACGCTAAATGATTAAAAAATTTCAATTTTTTTAAACACTAGAGTGCTACCAGGTTAAATGTTTAAACGAAAATTTTCCTATTTGCATACCTGCCAACTTTTAATCCCTTCCATTATAATTTTTCCCAGTGGTAGTAAAATAGAATAAAAATTTCAATTGCAAGCAAAAAAATACGTTGTATTTGAAAAAACATCAGCTGACAACCATGATAGTAATGCATATTACTATATATGCTTAATTTTTTTAAGAATAGTGGTGATCAAAATCATTTAAAAATTAAGTTTAAAGAAGAAAATATAGTATATATTTACTACCACTTTAAATATCAAAATAAAATTTTACGCCAAATGCGTAAAAGTTGGCAGGTATGTATTTGGAACATGCCTTTTCATTAAAAAAACTATAAGATAGTTGTTGACACTTACATTTCATTGTAAGCAAGCATTACCACAGGTTAAGCAAGATATTCCTACGGGCGACTGAAGATTCAAAATTTTATTGTGAGAGTCTATGATTAGCAACTTCTACAGTTTTTTTTCTTACTTTACTATTGATGAAATAATTAATAATTGAACATAGACTTCGTTTTATTATTTTCTTTCTACTTTTTTCCTCTCATTCTTTTTTGAAATATCACTAATTTGAATTGTAAGTTATAGTGGTAGTTACAATTAAATGATAAAAGAAATTACGAATAAAAATAAATTGAGTTACTACCACTTTTTACATTTTTTTGTCACCCACTGCATTCCCGTATTCTGCAAAGCTTTGAAATTAAAGTAAAATTTTTATCTGCTATGGGTGTGTAATAAAATGTTTTTTTTTCTTTTTTTGTTATTTCTATAATTTTGTGGTATTAATCTTTATTATTTAGGACATAATTCATACCTGCCAACTCTTCCGGATTTTCCGGAAGATTTTATTTTCATATTTAAAGTGGTAGTAAATATATACTATTTTTTCTTTTATAAACTTAATTTTTAATGATTTTAATCACCACTATTCTTACAAAAATTAAGCAGATATATTAATATGCGTTACTATCATGGTTGTCAAATACAGCAGATCCCGATCAAAATCGAACGATTTCGAGGAGGTCGAAGACCTACACAATGTTACAACTGTCAAAATTATGGACATACGCAAAGCCACTGCAATGCACCTGCAAGGTGTGTAAAATGCTAACTATACCACACAGCCAAAACCACACAGCCAACTATACTGGGTGCGAGACCCGCCCCAGCAGAAGGAGCCCTCGAGCAACATCAAATTCGACGCCTAAACTTGCTCACCGATTAGTGTCATTAATCGAAAAATTACAGGAATTGCTCAAAAATGAAGAAGTGCTACGTCTTCTAAGGGAGATCATCGGGGAGTCATCTCAAACCCAGTGAGTTCTATTCTTATTTTCAAGACTCTCAAGTTAAATTCACTGAACTTTATACACAGAGAGAACATATACACAGAGATGCCAACTTGCTCCGGACAGCCGTTAATGAATCAAAATTAAGATTGGAAAACAATATTGAAAGACCAGAGGAGATGGTGCTGAATAGCATGTGTGTCATAAAAAAATTAGTTTGAACATTTTTATCTTCATTGCATGTCTACAATGAATTTTTTAAAAAATCTTGTGAACATGAGAAAAATCTTTTGTAGAAACTTGTGGGAAAGTTTTTTTTTTAAATTTGTTTTATTTATTTTTTTCACCTTTGTTTTTTATGTGGCTTTTGCTCAAATGAGTGTTTTAGAAACTAGACACAGTAATAAAATGCTCAAGCTTAAAATCAGTAATTAAAAAATTGACAGAGCTCAAGCAGCATGTTTAAGAAAGTGAGCATAACTTGAAATGCCTCTTTAGAAAATGAGTACAGAACGAAATGCGTTCCTTTTTAAACTTTTTTTTTAAACAAAGTTCACCAAACCAAATCCAAGGAACAACCATAATTTTTTCTGGTGGGTTTTAAAATCAATAATTTCAATGCCCTCAAATTTTCAATAAGTAAACTTAAAAAGGAAAACAGTTAAATAATAAACTACTTTTTAATACTGTTTTTTTTATTGAATAATATGCATTAAATAATAATTAATGTACACTTCACAAAATAAAGCGGTTAGGCTCGAGAGGACGTTTTTTGGCCGACTGATCATTACATGCTCATCCGAGATAGGGTGCTATATGACTATCAGGAAGTCGAGATAATCGTCTTGATGTATTGATGCGAGATTCTGGAAAGCCGATGATTTCTTTCTTAGGGAATTGGTAAAGTTATATTTGATCTACAACAACGACTGTTGTGTCCAGATATTGCAGTGACAAAGTTTTGTGCCACAAAATGTGATGCCTATTTGAAAACAGACTTATTTGTTTACTACTACCATTGGGGCGTATCACGCTAACTTCTACAATTTGTGTTTACGATTTGGATTGCAAATTTCAGTTTCAATAGTGCTTACGTCATCAATTATAGTGGGCGTCTCACGAAAACTTGAAATAAATTAATAGTGTGAATTATGACTACAAAAGCTGATTATTTGTGTTTATTTGCAAACATTTGTGCATTCTGAAACTTTTATGGTCACGGCACCAAACAGAGCTTCATAGTGCGAGTTGCACTAAGACAATTTTGTTTTCTTGTCAGCATAAAGTGTATGCCGAACTACAATTTTATTTACAGGTTATAATTTTCGTGCAGCGGTAGCTGCATTTATTCCAAGTAAGTGCAGATAAATTTATTTTATAAACTTTATAATTATTTCTGTACTTACAATAACACTATAATGTCTAATACAATTCAAATCAGTGAAAGTGCTGTTCCCAGCTGGGTAATGGACACTATGGATATACTAAAGCAACAACTTCAACAACAAACCGAACTCAACAAAACTCTATCTCAGCAAATAAATGACATCAAAACAGTTTTTGAAACTAAGATGACCACACTGCAGGAAAGTATGGATAAGATCCAAGCTGAAAATGATGAATTAAAAAAAGAAAATAGACATCTACAAAAAATCAACAAACTGAATGCAGAGTCAGAAATAATAATCCTAAGCAATCCCATGATATCCATAGCCACTCCAGTAAAGAAAAACAAAAATCGAAAGAAATCATCAACAAAAGCCAATACGAATGACAACCAACAAAAAACAATCAGTGACGAAGGAAAACAACAAGCAGTTACAAAAAGAACCAGATCAACCAGTTCGGAGGAAGATGAACCCACCAACAAAAAATTTCCCAATGCAAAAAATTTTATTCCAATTCAAAAACAACAAGCCAACACCACAGCAGCTCAAGATGGAGCCACCATACGGCAGACATCAATAGCGACCACCTCTAAGGAATGCCAGCATGGGGAACCGCCCGCTACATCCGAACCTAGGAGAAACCAACTGAACCAGCCTAATGACGTCATTGAAGAAGCAATGGAAGAAACAACAGATTTTCAATACCAGAGAGCAAGCAAACCCAGGATTCCACCGATAATAATAAAAGATAACAGCGTACAATGGCTAAACCTAAAGAAGAAGCTTCAAGACCAGCAAATAACCAGTTTTGAAGGTAAACACACAGGAGAATATTTAAAATTACATTTTTTCGAAATTGATATGAGACGTCGTGCCATAGATATACTAGATGACTTACAGATAAAATACCATACTTTCCAATTAAATGAAGAAAAGCCAATCAGAGTTGTCATTAAAAGTATTCCGGTAGAAATTACAGAAGAACAAGTGAAACAAAACCTCATATTATATGGATTCACTCCGAAAAAAGTTACGCAGATGACAAAATTTACTGAGCAAGGCAGGACAAAATTACCTCTACATATTATCACATTAGACAAAACGGAACAAAATAAAGATATCTTCTACCTAACCCGATTCATGGATCTTGTTGTCTCAGTAACGAGTTACAAAGGGCGCCGAGGACTCACACAGTGTCATAGATGTCAACAATATAACCACGTCCAGGCCAGCTGCAGACATACACCTAAATGTTTGAAGTGCGGTCAGGAGCACCTAACTCATCTCTGTCAGAAAACCAAAGATACTCCAGCAACATGTGCCAACTGTGGTGGACCACACCCGGCCAACTACAAACAGTGCCCAAAATATCCGACTCTCAAGATCAACAGCTTCAACAATCAAAACAACAGAATTACTCCTGGCAGCACAAACAGCTATGCAAAAATCGTAAAATCAGCATATCAACCAAATACCAGCAATAATCTACAAACAGACATAACCATCATCAAGGAAGCAAAATCACTACTATCAGAGCTCAAGCTCTTTGTGAACTTTTTACAAAGCAACGAAAGCTTTAACATGTTCAAGAAAATCCAAAAAGCAGTTTACTCAGAGGAACAAGAAGCAATAGATTCAGAATACTAAGATCAACACTGAAACCAACCATCAATATTTATTTTTGGAACGCTAATGGTATAATCGAAAAACAGCATGAACTAAAAAACTTTATAATAGAACACAATCCTGATATATTCATAATAACAGAAACTCATCTAAATGCAACCCAAAATCTTAAAATAGCCAACTATACAGTCTACAGATGTGATAGAAGGTACAGAGGGGGCGGCGTAGCACTTCTAGCAAAAACCAACTTATTAACAACAGAATATAACTCAAAAAATGATAATGGATATGAGCAAATTTCTATTTTATTAAGCTACAGAAACAAGAACATCAAAATCACAGGAATTTATAATTCTCCAAAAAATAAATTAACAGATAATGATATGAACCTCCTATTTCCAGCCACCCTAGATACAATAGTTACAGGTGACTTTAATTCCAAACATCCAGTATGGGGCTGCAACAACTTCAATCACAGTGGTTCAAAATTGAAAGATCTTATTAGCAAATATCAATTAACAGAAGTAGCACCAACAACTCCAACTTACATTCCAAATCGGATTAACCATAGTCCGGACATACTAGACTTCGCAATAACAAACATGCATGTTCCAATGCTCGCCTGCGCTCATAACCATTTGTCATCAGATCATCTGCCAGTTCAACTGCTCGTTGGGGAAACCATAGAACAATCTGAGAAACCAAATTATAAAACTGACTGGAACCATTTTCAAAATACTCTTACAATTAATGGAACAGACCTACCATCCTTGGAAAACGAAACTGCAATAGAAAACTATATACAGCAAATCCAGAATGAAATAACAGATGCTTTTAAAAACGCTTCCACAGAAACCAAGTATATTGCTCATCATTACAGATTACCACCTGAAATAAAGAATATAATAAGATTAAGAAACTCGCACAGGAAATGGTACCAAAGAACTTACGACCCAGCACACCGGGACGCAATAAAACAACTCAATAACCAGATTAAAAAACACAGTAAAAAATATAAAAAATAACTGTGGCAGGCAAAAATCGCCTCCCTCTGCACTACCAACAACTCTATATGGAAAATGGCCAAGAAACTGAAAACAACTCCTCAAATAGACAGACCAATAAATGAACCAACAGGCGCAGCTTACACAATATCAGAAAAAATCGAAATATTCGCAGATTCACTTCAAAATCAATTTTCACCAAATATCAACTCTGACCAAAATCATCACAATATCATCACAGAAGAAGTTAATAATTTTCAAACTGAACACCTCATCCCAGAAACAATAAATTCAACCAATAATCAAGAAGTTAGCTGCATCATACAAAAACTGAAAAACAATAAAGCTCCAGGTGAGGACGGGATAAAGAATAAGATGATAAAACTATTACCAAACAACTACATCTGCAAAATCACGCATATTTTTAATGTCTGTCTTGCTCATAATTACTACCCACAAATCTGGAAAAACGCATCAGTCATTCTATTTCTCAAGAAAAATAAGAACCCAAGCTGCCCTGAGAGTTATCGCCCAATCAGTCTACTTAACATACTTGGAAAAATATACGAAAAAACCATCTACAATAGAATAAAACCACTTTTTACAGCCCTCCCCGACGAACAGTATGGATTCCGACAAAAACTAGATACCACCAAACAGTTACTCCGAATAATAGACTATACTGGCAGAGCAATCATAAATAAAGAAACAATAGCCTTCCTGATGATTGACATATCCAAAGCATTTGATAAAGTATGGCACACTGGTACAATATATAAACTCATACAGCTGAATTTTCCACCCGGCATAATCAAACTCCTATCCTGCTATCTTTCTAATAGAACATTTCAAAAAATCCACAAAGAGAAACATCACAGCCGGAGTACCACAGGGCAGCATTCTGGGACCGATATTATACATATTATACACTTATGATTTTCCTATAAACAAAGCCGATTATAACAGCATAACAGCCTATTACGCAGACGATACCGGTATTATTATTAAATCCAGAAACCCAAATCATGCTCTTCAAAAACTACAAGACCATATAGACGAAATAGAAGACTGGTGCTTAAAATGGAAAACTGCAGTAAATGCTGGAAAATCACAAATATTAATTATACAAAAAAGAAGAATTAAAATACTTCCACAACTGCAACCAAAAATGTTCAACATACCAATACCAATAGTTAAAAAAGCAAATTATCTTGGCCTTATAATCAATAGCAAACTCACCTGGAATGATCACATCAAAAGCACAATAGATAAAGCAAATGCAGCAATAATAGCCATACAACCATTAATATATAATCAGAATATGTCACTTAAACTAAAGAAGCTACTATATACAGCAATGATCCGCCCAATACTTACCTATGCCTCACCTGCCTGGACAACGATACCTCAACATCTACTGAAGAAATTAAACCAATGCCAAAACAAGATCCTTAGAAAAATAACCTGTGCAAGATGGTTCATCCGGAATACCAATATACATGCAGATCTCAAAATACCAACTCTATCACAGCATATATACAAGCTAAATGCAGATTTTTTCGATAAAGCCATAGAATGTAAAACAGCAAATTTTAATGAAATCTTTAAATTTGAAAATTATATCAAAGATAAAAACTACAGGCCAATAGCTGCACATTTCACCTCCGACGCCTCATATCATAACTATCAAAACAAATAATTTCATCAACTTTTCTGAAAATAACGTTTACTCATGCTGATACAATTCTGAACAACTCCAAAATCAAACAAACACAGTTTAGAGCAAGCTGCTCAATTTATTTTTGATTCCTTTTTAGTTATTCAAGCAAAGAGCTTGAAACATTCATAAAAGCAACTCCATTGCCTGCTCACCTCATTGCTCAACCAAAACTGTTATAAAATTCCAGATGAATGGGATAGGGGCCGCTTCGCGGCCCAGGTGCCCAATAAAATCAAAACACTAGGACTAGGACTTCACAAAATAAAAAAGGAACCCCTTAACACGTTGAGTGCCGCGTCAACCATCGGTGGCTGACACTGGGCTTTCCATTCAGGCCGCGTCAACCACCGGTGGCTGACACTGAAATTACATTAAGGCCGCGTCAACCACCGGTGGCTGACACTGAAATTACATTGAGGCTGCGTCTGCCATCGCTTGCTGATACTGACCTTTCACATAGGCCGCAAAAAACAGCTCACTGACAGCGTATAACATGATATAGAACTATAAAATTTACACTCTTTTTTGGAATTGCAGAAAATTTATTCAAAATTTACTTAATTATTGTGATTCTTAGCTTAATAAATTCAATTTAGTAGATTTTAACCACCACTATTTTTAAACAATTCGTTGTCTTATATAATTCACCGCTTTTTATAAATGCTATGCTCAACCTTTTAAAACTAGCAAAACCTGTCTAATATTTGCAATTTTAGTTTGTAGTTAATTTCAGTTCGGCCAGACGGGCAAGCCATGTAAAATTAGCGTGGCGTTCAACGTGTTAATAACTTTTATATGATAGGAATATTATGACCGGATTTTAATGTGCAAAGACGTAAACGCAATGATCAAGAGGACATAACTTAAGATATACTATTTGGCTTATGCAGACAAGATTTTAAGTTAATAAAGCAGTCGTAAAACTTACTTTAGCTGAATCGAAGCACTTTTTCTATTACGGCATTGGATTTTAGACCATCAAAATATAGGGAACGGCAGTTTCTGGCCAGAAGACTGGTCAAAATTTTGGTTCACTTAATATTTAATCTTACTTTTGGGTATTTCATCATACATATGGAACTATTTATAAAAATAAAAAAAAATCATACAGCTATAAAATTCTGATCCAAAGGCATTATTTATTTTAATATAAGAAGTGTTAAAAGTTTGAATTATGAGGTAGATTACCTTTTACATCATTTCAAACTATAATTTTAAAAGACGAAATTTAAAAGTTTAGCAGAATTAGTCGAATTAATCCAGAAGAAAAGTTTTGAAATTCCATTATTTTAATTCGATTATCCGGAAACTATTAGATCGGTTCCGTTGCATTTGGAATAATTTCTTTTTCATATTTTAATATTTAATCTTACTTTTGGGTATTTCATCATACATATGGAACTATTTATAAAAATAAAAAAAAATCATACAGCTATAAAATTTTGATCCAAAGGCATTATTTATTTTAATATAAGAAGTGTTAAAAGTTTGAATTATGAGGTAGATTACCTTTTACATCATTTCAAACTATAATTTTAAAAGACGAAATTTAAAAGTTTAGCAGAATTAGTCGAATTAATCCAGAAGAAAAGTTTTGAAATTCCATTATTTTAATTCGATTATCCGGAAACTATTAGATCGGTTCCGTTGCATTTGGAATAATTTCTTTTTCATAATAATTTCTTTTAATTATTTTATCAAAAATTGTTTTATTTTGATAAAATAATTCCATTTAATGTCTTCTTAAATCAAGAGCAAAAAAACAAAACAAAAAACGTCAAATAAAAATAAATTGTGGACTTTCGTTAAAGTTTCTCTCAAAAACTTCCGACATAAAATTATCCTGAACTATCTAACATAAGATAAAAATTTTTTAAAAGATTATTATTTATCCTGAGCAATCTAACATAAGATAAAAATTTTTAGAAGATTATTATTTGTAGAAGATTATTTTTTACATTATAAACTTAGATATTTTAATAAACTACAGAAGCTGTTGCATTGAGTCGTATCATTATTTTAACAATGATTATGAATATCTGTTCTCGAATTTATTAGGAAATAGTGGTACAGCACAATGGTGCAATTAGTTCACTCTTTATTTATTATATAGCTTGTAATCTTTTGTTAAAGTGTTTTATATGATGTTTTGCTTCAGCATTTATTTTAAAAAACATTAAATTAGATTTCGATCCATAATGAATTAGATCTCAATATATAAATGTTAGATAATAAATACAAGAATAATATTCTAATGAACATAATTTTCAACCATTAATTATATACGAACAATAAAAACGATAAAGCCTTGAGTGTCACAGACGCATAATTTTTTGATAGGGAGGGGGGAAAAATTAACAGTCAAAAATTTCACTAAAATTCACACATAAGAAAAAAAATTTGAGAAAGAGATTAATAATTTTTATCTCATTCTTGTTTTTAACTTTAAGTAGTTTTAATCGTTAATAATTCACAATAATTTTCTTTATTAGTTTCAAGTATTGAGTGAGACTCTTGTAAACATACAAGAAAAGATAAAAAGAAGTAAACCGTGAAGAAAATTGGGAAATTTGTTTGCGCATACAGCGCGAATGCTTCATAAAATTAGCTGTGTGTCACGTCTTTATTGGCCAATCAGATTGCCTTCTCCAGAGAACGTTGCTGAACTTTGAAACATGCTTTCATTAGAATATTAGGTTTAAGCGTAGCAACTTCAACTTTGATTTTGTTTGACGATTCAGTGTGTAAACAACAAATAGGCTGAAAACGTGCAACAAATTGGCTTCAAATATAAATAGTTAATACAGGTCGGTATTTTTTTTTTAAATCTCTGAAGATTTGATTAAAAATTTAACAGAGCCTCTTCATTTTGAAATGTGACTATTTTTTAGATTGGTATGATCCGTAAAATTAATTGATTTATTTTATCATCATTGTTTAACTTATGTGTAATTTATTGTGTTTAAAACTTAAGTTTGCACCAATTTTTGGACAAATTTAAATTTTATTAATTAACCTCCAATATTCAGCGTCTAATACAAGCGTATAAAATAACGTTAGCTAAATGAATGAGAGTTCAGAAGGAACCACTAAAAAAGTTTACTATAACCTTGTGTTTCCTAAATCCTAGGCTCATTATAGTGGAGTTAACTGTATTTCCCCCTCATAAGTTTATTTTATTTTTTATATGCTCAAATATGCCTTGTAAGTTTTGACTCATTCTCATTTTTTTACTTATTTATTCACAGCTAACTTTAAAATGAATCAAAATGGAAAGCCAAAGCCACTTAAGTTATGGAAGAGCGCTGGGATTAATGAAAAGAAGCAGGTAATTGTTATTCTTATGTAAAAAATTTATTGGACCTAAAAGTTACGAAAAATGTATCATTACTTTTTTTCTATTGTGTTTTGAATTTTTGCACATATACAGATGCAATATTCTGATTTATTTTATACCATTAAAATTTTTTATTTTATTATTTACTTATTGCTCTATCAGGAAAGGAGCATAACCTGCATTAAACATGCAGTTCCACCAATTATTGAAGTGCGGCTCATAGTTTTGATTGATCTTAATGAAAAAAGATCCTTTAATTTTTTTACTTTTTCAAAAATTTATTGAGGTGTAAATTATGAATGGTGCAAGTCATTGCTTTTAAAAGCATTTGAATTACACAGATTCCATCACAAGTCTTTGTACTTTTTTAATACCATATTATTCAAATGAAAATTGTTAGTATCCATATCCTTAATTTGAGTGACATTTGACTTATTTATTTTCATTTGTTGAAGGGTGATGGAGGTGGCTTTTAAAATCTCAATATTTTTAATACGACATTATAGTGATTTATGAGTTTCAAATCACATATTTTTATTATACCTTTTGCCTTGCAATATTTGTGCCAATTTCTTCGTCAACGCAAAGTTTTTTTTTTTCAATTATTGTATTCAGAGCTCATTCTAGGCAAGAAAAAAAAAGGGCAAGGTGCAAAAGTTTAAAAAAAGGGCATTATTATTCTAAAAAGGCAGTAATTTCTTTCTATGGGCTTTGCACGTTCTATTAAATAACATTGTCAATTAGTAAAAGAATTTTTTTCTTTTTACTTTACTATAAGTAGCAAAGCAATCATATCAATTACTAATATTTATTAATAATTTAATATACATATCGAGTTAATGAGCTAATTAGCTTAGTAATTTATTTAAAATGCATGTATAGATTAATAAAATAATAAATGTATGTTTTTGAGTTTCTGTAGTTGTGATTTAATAATTAATATGATTAATAATAATTATGATTTAATGAAAGTGGAAGTAACTGCAAACTTTCAAAAAAATGTGCAACAAGGGGGTGTGATGGCTATTTTTTCTTCTGCATATAAATCTGTGTATTGACAGCAATGACAAACTAAATAAAAAGAGTTAAAAATAACAAAAGTTTAAGAAATCCATTGTAGAGTTTGGGGAAAAAATAAAGAAGGGTTAAGGAAAGAAAAGGGCAAAGAGGATATGGAGTCTATTACATCAGGACACTAATTTACTTCAGGCGCAACAGGGTCAATTCTTTTGACTAAAAAGGCAGCAGGATACTGCACCCTGTTTACTCTATCTAGAATGAGCTCTGATTATATTCGCAGCTGTTGATGCTTATTTCCACATGGTTTTTTTGAAAAGCTTGATACTTGCAGGGCTCAAAGTTTTCCTTAAGTTCTTAATTTTTTTTTTTTTTAAATTAAGAAAGTGTCCTCAAATGTCTTTAGTTATTAAAAACTTTCATAAATATTTTGAAATTTTTGTTGAAGTTAACAGGAGTAATAAATATTATTTAAAAAAAAAAAAAAAATTAGAAATTCTATTGTTTGTCATGTAGCAAGGGATATACTGAAATGATAGTCAAAGTCTTCATTGTCTGTCAAGTATGGTTTTACTCTACTTCCATTGATTTGATGGCATGAAAACATTCTATGTTTGAGAAATATAAAAAAAGCTCCTATCTCTCTCACCCCTTACATCACTGTATCATAGTCTGCTATTTTTAATGGATGAATCCTCATATTTTGCTATTGCTCAACAATTTACCATCTTTAGACTGTTCCCTCTTTTTTTGTGCAATTTATGTAGAAACTTTGATTACTTAAAGTTAATATTTACTTTTTGCAGTAATTACATTTCATTGTGTCTAAAGTATATTACTCATAGTTCATGTTTAGTTTTTAATGAATTAGTTGAAGCAAAATATTTTTACAACATATTCAAAAAATTTTTTAAAATTTTTTTTTTTAAAGAAAAATTTCCCTTTAAAACGTATTTTCAATTAAATTGGTGATTGGCAAGATGAAGGCAATGGTTATTTAATGATAAGCAATACTTTATTTGTGATGCCAGAATTCTTTTCTTTTATCCTTTAATGCAAATAACAGCTTTCTTCTTGCTTTAAAAATAATTGAAAATTGTCTACCAATTTGTTATTTGTTTCATTAAGCTATCTTTTTAAGTTACACCATCATCACCAAACATGCGTCATCAGTGATTTTGCTTATGTGCTAGAAGGCATCAAATATGCCAAAAATCATAAAAGGGACTTGAAAAATTAGTTATGTGTCAATTAGCTTCCATCTGTCTTAAATGTCAATTGACAATATTCTATAATAGTTTCACATTGTCTGAAATTATCTATTTCTAATTGTAAAGTAATAAGTTAGGGATCCTCGAGGGAGATGACGGCAGATGTCGAGTCTAGCTGAGGTAGGACGTCGCAGTTGCTGGTGTGGGCTCGTTTTTTGGGGACTCATCGGTAGAAGCATATTGTGTCGCCATTGTATCTTTGTTTTATTTATCAATAGATACAATGATTGTGAATGTGAATATAATTGAATAGACAAATATGTAGATAATTTATATCCACTTTTAGTAAAATTCTTAAAAAATTCTTAAAGTCCAAATTCTTAAAGTCATAGGTCCTGAGGACCCTTATTTCTAAAGTATATGGTATTTGCTGGCCATAAATAGCATTTTTCACCAAACAGTTGTTAAATTTTCTCATAATCTCATTTTCCATTATGCTATTTAAGTTTCAAAATATTAAAAAATATCTGAATAATTAAAGCACAAATAAAAGAAACCAGGGTTGGCAGGTTTTTGACACGTGACAGTTTTTGACGGTTTAAACCGTCACGTCAAAAACCTCACTGTCGAAAATGTCAAAAACCTATATTCATATGTGAAATTTAATTAATACATAAAATTTATATATTTTTTATAAAGGATAGTGTTTCTAAATATGTTCTAGAAAAAATAAATTTAAAATTTTGAAGAAATACTTATATTTTGAATTGTAACCAAAATCTTGTACTTTTGAAAGCTCACATCTTTTGTAATATTATGTATTCATTTTCATGTGTTATTGAAAATCTGCAGCAATATTATTAAGAAATTTATTTATAACCAAATTTAATGTATAGTATAGATTATACTAAAAATTAGACATTTTTAAAGATAAACATTAGCAGTTTTGTACATTAGACATCTTTTAAAGAAAAATCTCTTTAATATTCTTTTAAATCTTCTTAATAATCTTTTTAACATAAGACAATACAAATTTAAGTGCTTTCTGTTAAATACACAGAGTAGTTAGTGTCGATTTACAGTATATTCAGCCTATTCATTTACTATGCTGAAAATTTAGTTTATCCAAATACTTGTGAATTTCATTTTGCTGAATACTATATAGTTTTGTTGAATATCTAAATATTCAGCTGTTGAATAATTTTTTCTTGCTTTCAAGATATGCATTTGTATTCTTAATACAAGTGGAGAAAATTGTTTTAAAATAATAAGTGTAATAATTATAAATAAATATAATAAACAATATGAATTATATTTATCATTATTCACAAATATAACTACTTTTAAATTCAAATTAACATACTGGATAATAAAGATAATCGGTATAACATTAAAAAAAAATTTTTATACACTTGTATCAAGTTTGTATTTATACAACATAACTTGTAAGTTCCTTATAAATATTAGTTATATATTCCTTATATGTCAAAAATGCATAATAATAAACTTTTAATTTTCTTAAGTATCAAAAAAAAAATTTTTTTTTTCAAAATATAAATATTTAAACAATTTTTGTGCAAAATTTTTCTGCACATGCATTTGAATACAAATTTCTGAGATTTTAAATCTGTTATTTTACTTTAATTTTAATTAAAAAATATTTTAAAACCTGCTGATTACCTATAGTATAATTAAATTTCAATATAATGCATGCCAACTGTTGGTAGTTTTGAAGTTTATATATTTTCTTGGCAAACTTCAGTTTTTGACGGTTTAAACCAGTATTATACCCTTGTCATGTCAAGAACCACTTTTTGATGTCAAAAACCCAACCCTGAAAGAAACAAAACATATAAAGAGATAAATTAAAAGCAAGAGATTTTGATGGAACGTCAGAGAGTTGTTGATTTTTGAGAAAATAGTTTTTCTGTTTGGAATTTGAGGTTTATACTACTAACCCGTTACTTTTTTTTTTTTTTTTTTTCCTTTTCCTTCAAGGTTGTTTCCAGTCTGTTACTGGTACTTTAATTTTGTTCATTTATGTGTGGATTTTAAATAAATTTGTTTTTTTTTTTATAAAAAAAATATTAGAAAAAAACTGTTTCTTAATATAGCTTGACTCCTTGCAATGCCTTAAATTTCTAGTATATTTATATCATTTTTCAAATATTTAATTCAATATGAATTTTGTTTTAAGTCAAAAGTGAATACATTTAGTTAAAATTTTAGTGATAGTCTAAAACTAATAAATTACCATGAAAAAGACACTTTTTTTTGTGTTATCACAGGGGATAAAAAAGTGCCTGTATGATCCTTGTTGATTAAATTGTGTACTTCTAAAATTAGTAATTAACTTTTATTTTAATTTTACTGTCTAACAACTAAAAATCAAAAGTGATACATATTTATTTCTAAGTGCTTAAGATGATTTGTGATTGTATTAAGAGTTTCCTGATAAAATTATTTTGAAGAACTAGGATTTTTTTTTTCATCCCCAAAAAAATATGTTCTGAAAATGTTAAATGCAATTACATAAATTAAAAAACTTTTATTGTTCAATATAGTTTAAATTTTGTTTAAAATTCTATATCTAAATGGTAATTTTTAGTCATTCAGTTAACTATACTTTTCATCTCCTTCATGTCTTAAAGTTTTTTAACTCTGTTGATTTTATCATGGTGATTATTCTAGATTTTAAAAACTACAGTTCCTCATGATCCAGTTCTTTAAAGTTTCTGATTCTTTTTATACCAAAAGCACGATCCAATTTAAAACAGTATGGTATAAATCTCCATTTTAAAGGTATACAGAAAAAATAAATGTTTTAAATTTTTAACCATGTTATTTTTGCTAAATGCTTAACTTTAACACCTTTATAGCCTGCAATATTTTGAGTGATATAAAATAAATTTAAATGTTAAAAATTAAAATGCAAAAGAAATAAAATAAGCAGAAAAAAGAATTATTATTATATATATATATATATATATTTTTTTTTAGAAAAAAAAAAAGACTACTACTAATGATCTGTGATATTGAGCAGACAATAAATTCTCTACCTCTTCATCTATCTAATTAATATTAGCATTTATATAGGTGTGTGATTTTCAAAGTTATACTTGTCACTAATTTGTGATTTGCATACACTTACAACTTTTTAAGCTTATATACTATTGGTTATACTCTTACTCTTTAATGAAATTGTGTAACTAATGTAAAAAGATTTGATATGGAGTTTAGTTTGCGCTTTGTTTTAAGTCAAGCTGCATATATCAGTTACACTTACCGTGGGCAAATAGAAATAAAAAAAAACAGCTCATATTCCATCGTAGACAAAATTGGAAAATAATTATATTAGAATAATCAGAGATTTTAATTACCTTCAACTAAGCAAATACCTGTACCTAAGTAAACCAGCTATATAATATGATACATGATATTCACAGAATTGTTTTTTCCTTTTGGTGTTTGTATAGAAATGGGAAATATTTTTTAAAATTCTTTTTTAGATAGTTTCCCCCAGAATAAAACAATTATTTTGACGCGTTTTTTTTAAATAATTATTATATAGGTGGTTTCATGGTCATGCATACTAACTTTATTTTTACATTTTGTCTATGATTTTTTGGCTTATTTGACGCTCTATTGCACATAAGCGAGGTCACTTGACATGTTTTTGAGAAGTTTTTTTTTTGTGAAATGTTTATACTTTTTAAAATTTTCTTTAGTTTCTCTCTTTTTGAATTGTATGCTTATAGTTTTCTTTCTTTCCTTTTTTAGAAGATTTTTAAGAAGAAAGTGAAAACTGAGGGCCAAGATAGAGAAGAAACTCCTAAAAAACGAGTTTCTTTTCAGGAAAATGTTCAAGAGGTTCATCTTGCTCAAAATAATAAAAAAATTTTAAAAAGGAAAAATGAACCAAATGCTTTCAGTTCCAACAAAAAGCAAAAAATTCCTAACAGTGCCAGAGATTCAACGAAAGAAAAACAGCTAGAAAATGTAAAAACAAACACTAAAAAAAAAATTTCTGAGAAGAAAAAGAAACCTGACAATTTGACTAGAAAGGAATGGAAAATGCTTCATTTAGACAAGACTTCTAAATCTCCAAAAGAATCAACAGAAAACAAAGAAAGTCAAAAAACAGCTAAAAGTCAAGTACCATTAACCAAGGCCGATAGAAAAAAATTAAAATTTAAAGGAAAGGGTAAAGAAGAATTATTTGAAGTCGTAAAAACATTGAAGACATGCTGGGAAGAGCTTCGGAGGTACGTAACATGTAAATTAAGTAAAATAATTATTATTGCTAATTCTATTTTCTAAATATGTTTTTAGTAATCATATTCACTCCTCATACAGTTTTTCTTTTATTAATTTTTAAAAAAATTTAAAGAAATAACTGGCTTATTGGCTTATAACAAATTATTAATATTTTTAAATAAACTTGTCAAAAACTTATACATGTAATTTGTAATCATAATCAAGTTCATTCCACGTACAGTGTAAAAAGTTCTTGCCTGTTTCAGGCATTTGTAGTGTGTATGGATTCGTGTCTACTCACATTAGCATTTCGTTTTGTATGGAAAAAGTAATATTCCAAATCATATCTGAATTTGCAGTTTAATATATTTTTTTGTGTGTTTATTATTCCAAGATTATGATTTGATTAAACCCTAATAAGTATAAATTTATTATACAGTTGTATTGAATGGAATGTTACTGTATATTAAAATATATACAAATGTCATAGACCATTGAGATTGTTGTGCTATTTATATTATTTTATTTTAATTTGATATGTAAGAGCAGTTAAATCTGATACATGTGTTTATTTTTTAGGCAAGACCTCAAGGAAGAAAAAAAAGGCCAGCTTTTAAAGCAAGTTTGTGGTCTTTTAAAGGGACGTGTAAAAGAGGTATAACATTCATTTTAAGATTATTAAATACTAGTTCTTCTATCATGTTTTTTGATTTTATTAATTCAGAAAATAAAAATTATCTAAACAAGCAAAACATATTTATATTATGGAGCACTTGCACTCTAACGAAGAAACCCAAGTTCTTGGTGTTGGGGCTGGTTTTTTCATAATTCATATGGTGTTTTCAGCTCACATTGACTGCATTGCTATTGTAAACTATCCTACTTCGAATGGTGGATCATGCATTATGGGGATGTTTGCCGCTTGACTAACTTCGGAAGAATTTTATGATTTTCTAATTTATGGAATGCAAGTTGAATTAATTTAAAAAGTTCTCCGTAAAGGTAAATTTGTCCCAAGGTTGATTAAGAACATCCCTTGTTTTATGAGTGCAGTTTAAAATTTGAAGGCTATAAAATTAAATTTTGTGTGAATTGAAAAACAAATTATGTGTGAATTGATTATTCAAATTTAACACTGGTTATAGGTTGAGAACTACAATGTAACAAACAGTAAAGTTTTTGATTTTTTAATATTAATGGAACGTTATATTACATTTGATATTTTTAAGTTAATTTAATCTTTCTATAAAATTATTGAGTATACTTTTCGTTTTTGCAGTTCACATTTGCTCATGACACTGTCCGTGTTCTAGAGAGTGTTTTTAAACTGGGAGCTGATACTCATCGTGCTTTGCTTCTCGATGAGCTTAAAGGTAGAAACTGTGATTTTTTTATTTGTTGCATGTTAAATTTTCTGTTGCTCATAAAACTTTGTGCTCAACTTGATTTTATTTATTATTTGACAGATGATTTCCTTCCATTGGCTAAGTCTAAGTATGGGAAATTTCTGCTAATTAATGTCCTGAGACATGGGTAAGATGTTGCTCTTTATTTCCAGAAAATAAATATTTATCTACTGGCAATATTGTTAGCAGATAATTGTATAATATGAAAATCTTTACCTATTATAAGTAATTGAGCAATGATTTGCTTATTTTAATTATTGTGTTGTTTTTATCTGAAGTGTGATTTAGTATGAAATTAATATTTGTTATACAGTCAGACCTCGATATAAGGTCATCCGCATATAAGGTCATTTCCGAAGTCCCGGCTCACTGAATAGGAATTCTTTGTTACAGATTATCGGATATATGGTCAAGTTTTAAAAATTGCTATCGCTTATAAGGCCATTTTTATCTGAGGCGAGGGAAGCTCTTTTCTAACAAAAGCCTATTTAACTTCCTTACAAGGCAATTACTCCTCGAGTTCTAGGAAAATGTTGCAACCAACGAACAAGCTACTATTTCTGAAATTGTTTCACAAGTTGTGGACACTGAGGACACTGACAGTGGTCCTGAGACTGTAGCTGTAACCCAAGTGGAAGTCTTCAATGCAATAAATGTCAGTCAAAAATTTTTTACAAACCATGAGGGAGCTTAGGAACATTTTGATAAGTTACGGAATCTATAAAACATAGTTAGAAAAATGAGACCAAAAACGAGACAGACCTGCATAAATGATTATTTTAAATAAGGTAAGATGTAATGAATGTATGTACACTTTGAGGAAATTTGTAAACAGCTTTATTTTAAATAAATAAAAAAATTTTAATCTAACTTTCTTTAATTCTTCACTAATTCTTTTAAAATTTATTGACTTAAATATTTAATTCATGGCTGATCGTTTTCGTTTGTATTACCATTTTTAAGAAATCCTAATGTGTACTATTTACGAGCTTAGTTACGAACTGCTAATGAATCGGTTAAAAGGTCACTTTCGCAATGTCCCTTAGGGTGACCTTATATCGAGGTCTGACTGTTTTCACGAATTTAACGATAAAGAAAATAATTTAATACCTCTTTAGTTTTCTTTATACATCTATATATATATTGTTTTTGGCTTCTTTTTTTTACTGTGAAGTTCATATAAGACATAGTAGTTTTATACTTTCTTACTCTGCTTAAGAGAAAAAAAAAGTTTGTGAGTATACATGTTTTAATGTAGCTTATTTTAATAAAACAAAATTTTTTTAATAAATTATGATTTTTTTATTAATTTTTTTTTACTTACTAAATTTGTAATATGTTAGGAAAATTTTTAAGTGGTTAATTATCTATCTATTGAAAGTGACTCTTCCTAAATTTTGGCTACTTCTAGTTTAAACAGCTTGATTTCTTTGATAGTCTGTTTGTTATGTTTTTGTTTCAAAGGTGCATATCATAAAAGAATTTTTGCACATAGTTTCAATATATTTTGCATTTACCAAAATTGGTCAATATTCTATGTATACTTAGCAAATTTTGTTTGATTTATTTCTAGTTCCAAAAACCAGAAAGATACAATTATAAAAGCATTTCATGGAAAAATTGTCAAGCTTATTAGGCATTCAGTGAGTAATTTTTATTTTGACTATTTAGTTTGTGATTATATTATAGGCTAAAACTTTGTAACTTATATTATTGTTATTGTAGCAAGCATCAGAAGTCGTTGAAATGGCTTTTAACGAGTGTGCTACTAATCCTCAAAGATTTGAAATGATACAAGAGTTTTTTGGACCCAACTACAAGTTTTTCAAGGTAAAAATATAAGCTCAGAAATTAACATTTGTTTTTGCTTACTTAATGTATGATGCAAGAAATAATTAAGAATAAAAAATTATAAAATATTAAACATTGTTATCTGAAAATAAGTACTCTCTAAAAATAATTAATTCATTACATGGTGGGTGATGGTTGTTATGAAAAACAGCATTGTATTAAATTAAAAAATATAGTTTTGTTCAAAGCAGGTCAATTTAAATTTTCTATGGCAAAAGATAACTTTTTGTGGTTTATTATGTCATTAGAATCTGCTAAAGCAAAAATGAAATTAAAAAATGTATTTTACTTATTAATTAAGTGGTAGTAGTATATTTTTAGTGAGTATATTTTTTCTGAGGAAAAGAGTCAAATAAAATGTTCTTACTACCTAATTTTAATCTTATCCAGATATGCAGCAGTCCCAATACAGATATGTACACACACCCAAATATATATGGTGAATTCCTTGTTAGCATAGTAAAAAGAAAAAATTATATTGTTTGTTGTTTACCTCAGAAATTATTCTTTACAATTTTTATAGATTACTGATGTCCATTCACTGGATCAACTACTTGAAGCAAACCCAGAGAAGAAATCAAATATTATACAACATATGAAAGAAGAATTGATGAAAGTTTTGGACAAGTAAGTAAAATGAAAATACCTTGGATGGTTAGATTTGATTGGTGTGATATTTTTCTTTATGTAAAGAAACCACAGTTAATTTTGTTGAAATGCATTACCTATGTTCGAAATCAACTTTACAGTGATGAAATAAAGAGATGTGCTTTTGATGTAATTATACCTGCTTTTGGGACTCAAATGTATATTTGAATTAACTAAGTATGTGGGCTTTGTTTAAACCATGATAAGAAATTAATTTAATAACAATATTTCCTTTTTGTAATAAGTAAAAAAGCTTAATATTAATGAAAGAAAATTTTTTGTTGTTGTACATGTTAACTCTTAAAAGTATATTTGTAAGAATCCTTGTCAAAAAGGTAAACATCACCGATTGGAAAGTAAATTCTTGTATAATATATGAGTAATAATAAATTTCTCTCAAAATCTAATGAATCACTACTATTGAAAGGCAGGGCTGAAAATAGGGATGTAACGAATAATGATCTGACCGAATTCCGAACATTTGACCAAAAAGATCAGTTGAATACCAAATATTCAGTGACTGAATAGCAATATTTCTTTTCTTTTTTTTTAAAATCATTAATAAGTATTGTTTTTTATATATAAATAAGTTTAGTCATTATTGAAAATTAATAAAAACTTAGCTGTATTATTGGTGTGTGGTAAGGAAAAAAGTTTAATAGTTATCTATTAGAAATATTTAAGATTAATAAAAAAGAAATAGCAAAGAGAATTAGTAAATAAAAAGAGAATTAGCAAAAAAATTTAAAATACAAAAATTTAATGCTGAAAATTAGAAATGTAATGAAAAGTGATTTGGTCAAATATTCAGCCGAAAAAATCTTCCAAATACCAAATATTCAGCAGCCTAATAACAATATTTTTTTTTAAAAAAAAATATTCTTGAATAGTAATCAAAATTATTTGAAAATAATCAAAACTTAATTGTTATAATGTGGTAAGGGGAAGAGAAAACTTTTTTAATAGAAATGTTTAGAAAAATAAAGATAAGTAGATATTAAGGTACTTAGAAATATTTAAAATGAAAAAAAAAATAATAACTGACTAGCAGCTGTTTAAAAAAAAAAGAGATAAAAAAAAATATCCACTAATTCTTAAAATTAATGCCAGAAAAGATAATACACAAAGGCCAAACAGAAGAATTAACAATGAAAAATAAAATTTCAGCCGGGTTTTATGTTTACTTCCTATTTTCCTCAGTCGAGATTTATGGCAAAAAAAACTTCTTTTAAATATCTTTAATAATATTTCTGGATCTACAGTGTGTCTGCTATTTTTTTCTTCATTATTATCAAGAAATACATTCTAAATATCCAAACTTGAAGAAGATATACTACAGTAGGGAAGCGATTATTCGGAACGATCGGGGCCATCGCTATTCCGGATAACTGATTTTTCCGGTTTTCAGAATCGCTACAAAAAGCCGTTTTTTTTTTTTTTTTTTTTTTTTTTTTTATTGTTAAACCCTGCTAAAAAAAATATTTTTTTTGGAAATAATCTTAAAAAGAAGAAAAAAACGATGGAGTAATACACTAATGATTATTTCCAAAATGATTTTGTAAGGTAAACATCTTTTTTAAAGGAAAGAAAAATCCTAAAATCTTATGAGGAAAAAATAATTTTTTTAAAAAAATGGCTGGAAAATTTATTGAATTCCGTTCCGGTTTTCTGGTTTCCGGATAACGGGTTCTGTACTGTACTTCAATAAACATTCAATCCACCTATGAAACTGTAAATATCTAATTAGTTCTGCAGCGACCTACTGCAATAAACATTCCAAATATGTTTATTGAAGTAGGTCATTGCAGAACACCCACTATATTTTTCAGGCATTAAAATTTACCATAGTTTTCAGTATGTCAATAATAATCAGCCAATTAAGGATTATTTTTCTTTGATTTTGTATATTACTTGCTAAAAACAGTTAACTACTTTATTGTTTGGTTTAACTGTATTCCTTCCTTGTCTTAGCAATGATCAGACAATGCAGTAGCAATGACTGATCATGACTTAGCAATGATCAGTATTTATCTAAATTTGTAACCATTTGAATAATTTTATAAAGGAATATTTTGACTCCTTTAACCATTTTATAATATGTATAGGTTGGGTAACCAATCCATATTTGGTGTAAATTAGTTAAGTGAATTTTGCATTCAGATTTAATTTTCATTTTAATTGTTTGGAGCGGGGTAGCCATCTCCTTCATGGGGAATCAAAATAATAATGATTGCCTGCATTTGGAAATGTACCCCTGACTAAGCCCTAGTCTGATGCTAATTAAGTGCTGCTGTTACTGCATTGGTTGCCACAGACAACTATTTGCAGCTATTTTTGGTATGAGCAACTTTTTCTGTTCTGAAAATGCTTAAAAGAAGGCAACTATTTTTAATAAAGGGAGACTTTTCTGTGCTCCGAGCGATGCTTTTCATAGCATTAATTGGGTTGAAAATCAGCGACTCGCTGGAGCTTCTGAACGTGATGAATCTTTTTTTCTTAAAAAGTAGAAAATGTCGAAAATTTTGAATTGCAAATTTGATTTATTACTCTTTAATTCGTTCAATTTGCATGGATCCAATTGTAATTCTATTTTCTTTCTCGATTGTCTTTTCAGCAGTTATTGCTATGTAATTCTGCCCATTTTGTAAAATTTCAGTTTTTATATTTTTTATACAATATTACGGTGTGTGAATTCTGAATTTGAGTAATCATTTTCGCAATATATATATGTATATATCAATTATTGATAAAGGCAAAAAATTTTTCAAAAAGTGTTTTTTTTTTTAATGAAGTCTTTTTATGAATGAGTTCCAGTTAAGTATTTAATTTTCTGCAAATATACAAATTTTTTTGGATATAAAAATTTAGAACTAGAAGACTAACGTTATATAAAAATTATCATATTTGACACCAACTTGACTAAGTGGATCATGATATATGCTAATTAAGTCATTTAATAATATTTTAGTCATATTAGGCAACTATTATAATACGAGGGTTGCTATTTATATTTCTGGCCTAATAATGAAAAAACAAATATGTAGGATTGAAATTGGTTTTATTGTTTTTCAAAATATTCTCCATGATGATCAATACACTTTTGCATGTGTTTGAACCAATTTTCAAAGCACTTTTTCCAGTCCGATTGAGGTAGCTCCAAAACACGCTTTTTGAATGCATCAACCGCTTCTTCGGGGGTCGAAAATCGTTGTCCACGTAATTTATTTTTGATTTGTGGTAATAAGAAGAAGTCATTGGGTGCCAAATCAGGGCTGTACGGCGGATGACCCATCAGTTCGATCTTTCGCTCCGTCAGAAATGCCTTTGTTTGAGTCGATGTGTGAGAGCTCGCATTGTCATGATGAAGAATGATTCTCCTGTTCTTCTGCTTTTTTCGAATTTCTCCGATGACTTCTGGCAAACAAATGGTCGTGTACCATTCAGAATTGACCGTCCTGCGTTGCTCTAACACAACTGTTGCCACATGACCGTTAATGCCGAAGAAACAGGCAATCATTTGTTTCGATGTGCTTCTTCCTCGAACAACTTTTGTTGGTTTTGCCTCGTCTTGGAAGACCCATACAGTTGATTGCTGTGTTGTTTCCGGCTCATATGCATAGATCCATGATTCGTCACCTGTGTAGATGTTATACACAGCCTTTGATGTACCTTGAACGTATTTTTCCAACATTCCCTTGCACCAATTGACACGAGCGTTTGTCAGATTATGCGGGATCCAACGCGAACAAATTTTTTTTACGCTTAAATGTTTATGCAATATTTTATTGATGCTAGTCATACTAATGTCCAAAGACGCCTCTATCTCACGGTATGTTACATGACGATCTTGCTTTATCCGTTCACGCACAGCATCGATCTCTTCTGGCATAACAACGGATTTTGGGCGACCTGCATGGGATTCGTCCTGGATCGAACATCGACGACGATTAAATTCGTTATACCAATTTTTTACAGTGCTGTAGGATGGCGCTTTATCGCTGAATAAAGAATTAAGTTCATCGAAGCACTCTTGTCTTGACAATCCACGTCGAAAGTTATGAAAAATAATGGCACGAAAATGTTCACGATTCAATTCCATTTTTTGAAAGAGAAGAACTTTTCAATTTACTGTCAACAACACAAATGAAGCTATAATGGTAAATCGTGTGCTGAATTTATGTTTAAAAATATCAAACTTTCGATTAAAATCGTCTGCGGTCGCCTAGCAACACTGACTGTTGCCAAGCCCAGAAATATAAATAGCAACCCTCGTAATTTACAGCAACTATTTTCATGGTTTAGGCTTCTAAAAGCAATTACTTTGTTGTTTTTTTCTGTGGAAACCCTGCATTTCCCATATTATATAAAAATGCGCATATAATAACTTATATTAACAGTTATTTCAGTGTTTATTTTGTAACATTTTTAGGACTGTTGTAAAGCATAGTATTGTGCACCATGTCCTCTGGCAGTTCATGAAACATTGTGATCCGACATCAAGGTCAGATATTATTGAATCTCTTAGAGACATAATTCCTGAAATACTTCACACAAAAGATGGCTCTCTTGTTGGAATGCATTGTGTTTGGTATGGTTCTATAAAGGTAAATTTTCTTTTCTTATCTTGCTTGTATGATCTAGCTATAGTATAGCTGTGCCATTTGTCCCTAAATTTGTTCATTGTCTACCATTTTAAATATTAATAGTTTCAGTGATATCTTTAAATCACACACATAACAATCTAAATAAAAAAACATAGATATTAAAAGTAAGTTAGGTGTTTAGGCAGTACACTTTTTATTTACTGCCTAAAATTATCCAAAATCTATGGCACTAAAATTAAGCACTAGCAATTTTATGTGTTACCACTATGAACTTCATATAAAAAATATCTTACTGTATATTTTACTAAAATCTGTAAGTATTTTATTTTCAATCTATATATATATATAACGCCCGGCAGAGAAGCGAGCACTGCAGAGTATTTTTTGTCTTAAGTTTTAATTTTATTAAAAGAAATTCAAACAAGGGAAAATTGCCGAGACTCCCTTTTTTTTCTTCGAAATATCTCAAAATTTGTTTAGAATAAAAATTAAACAGCTGAATTGAAAGAAAACAGCAAAAAGTATAGAATTTTTATATGTTACTTGATTACAGGCTTAACTGTATAAGCATTTATTCAATTTTTTTTTTAGTGTCATTGTATAGCATAAGAACCTTAAATTTTCAAATTTCACTACATGTATGTTAGATTAATGAGGATTTTGTAGAATAATAACCTCTTTATAAAGATAGTATTGGATATTCGCTCCATATATTCTGCTACTAGGCATTTGTCAGACGAATTTGTAGTTAGCATTCCAGTATTTCAAAGGAATTTAATTCAGTTTACTTCTAAATTACTAACAAAGAATAGCTTTGTTACTAAAAAAAATTTGACCGTAGTTCATTATTTACGGAAATATTTCTTTTTTCTCCATTAAAAGTGTCACCTTTTAAATTTAAACTTTTTTTTAAAGATAGTCTTTTTATCTTTAAGTCTGCGCTGTGGCACCATAAGGGGTAAAATGCCATGTGTCACCACATTTCTCTCTCTCTCTCTCTCTTTTTTAATGCAGTTAGGTTTTGCGATTTTATGACCCAAATTTTTACGATTATTCACTTATTTCCCTAATTTCCTATTGACATCCTTAAAAGTATAAAATTGCATATTAGTATTAATTTATAAATGCTATAGGAAGGTGTGCCATTCTTTTATGTTTATTTCACTTTTGCTCTTAATTTTATGTATATTTTGTTTTGTATATTTAGGATCGAAAACATATAGTTAAAAGCATGAAAAAGTTTGTTCCCAAAATTGCAACAGAAGAACATGGTCATATGGTTCTGTTGGCTATATTTGATGTGGTTGATGATACAGTGTTAGTTGAGAGGAACATCATTCATGTAAGTTTCTATTTTTATTAATTATACTCTATTTGTATTATTTATGTTCCAGTTGTATTCTATTTGTATTAACTACTTTTAACCATAAAACAAATCCTTCTTTGAATCTACAAATTTAGTACAAGCCTATTTATCAAGGTGAAATGTAATAACAGAATCTGAAATATAACTGCTCAAAATATGTATTAAAATAATATATCTTAATGATTACTGTGTCAGTTTATAGAATACCCAGTAATAAGCTTTTGGTCCTTTTGTAATTATGGAAATATCATAGATTTTTTTTTATTTTATTGTTTTTCCCCATTTAACATAGAATTGATAGAGTGCATACAGAGAATGGTTTTCCACTCTTCTATTATCAAAAAGTTTAATTATCTACCTTTTAAGGTTTCTTTCTGTCTCAGTAAGACCTTTAATGTAATTTCTTAATATTTATTAATTTCTAAGTCTTTTACTGAAGGGGCGATTTAGCCCCTCTTTTTTTATTGCTCTGTAATTCAAAAACTAACTTAATCAAAGTGTTCATTATTTCTGACTTTTCATAATTTGATTCAATAAGTGTCTATTTAATCATTCATGTGTTAGCCTTATAGAAATTTTTATATAAAACCCTATACCTAAAATGACAGAAGGGACCAGACTGGTCCCTTGGGTATCCCATAACCCCTGATAGTTTTAGGTACTCTTTGTTGTTTATAAGGCACCACAGTTTCATTAAAAAAACAAAACAGGAGTATTTTAACATGGCTATTATTATTACTTATAAAGAAAAGGAAACTCAGTTATCAAAGGAACTAATGTACATGAATAATTGTAAAGCCAGTATTCTGTTTAATCAAATATTGTTAACCAAATCAAATAAATTACCATACAATTTTGATTATCTAATCTATAATATATTTTTGTTAAATTAATTATAATTATATTTTAAAAAGTTTAAACGATTTATTGATCTACAAGGATTTTCTCTAATGGAAGATAATGTCATATAATAAATATAGTAGAACAAATAAATGGTTTAATTTAAAAATGTTTGTACCTGTTAAAACCTGAAGAACAAGCATAAAAAACATTTAGCACAAATTACTCTTGATTACCTATAATAAAGAAAAATGCCTTAAGAGTGAACAGTTTAAAAGGATGAAGGGAAATTTTCATTAAAAGGAAATAAAATGCTCTATTTGCAGTTTTATTTTAATTATTTAGGTTGGCTAACTGGTGTACAATTTAAATAGCTTTTAAAACATTGAAAATAATAGCCAAAAAAAAGTTTAAGATGACTTTATATTGATATACAGGTTTAAAGTGGGAAATATAAACAATCTACAAACTAATAAATTATAACTTAAATATTCAATTAATGTAAAATAAATTCTGTTTCTGATACTTTTTTTAAGGATTTAAGGCTACTTAATTTTGATGAAGAATTACATCACTGGTTTAAGCTTAACAATTTATTGTTTCGACATTATGTTCTGTTATGAATTTTTTTTTACTTCATAATCTTGCCTTTCTTTTTCCTTTAAAAGACTTGTTATGATTTCCAAATGATATTATTTTTAATCTAGTGGTGTTTTTGTTACTGTTTCATAATAATTTATCTTTAAATTTGTTACTTATTTATCTTTTCTGTTATTTTTCTTTAGGAATTATGCAAAAATTTAGTTACTATCTGTGACAATGTTCATGGCAGAAAAGTATTAATTTATCTACTTAGTCCCCGTGATTCTCACTTTTTCCATCCTGATGTCATCAAAATCTTGAAAGGTGGTGACAGTAATGAAATTAGGTATAACATCTCTTTTTAATATAAAATCCAAAAAGTGCTAAGCAGAGTTTACTTTATTTAAATCACTTAGTTTTTTAATGTTATTTGTTAAAAGTTAATAGTTTAACATTATTAGTTTATAAAAAATGGATTCTTTTTTTTTCTTCAAAAAATTTGACTGTAGAATATTTTTTATATAGCAGGGTGTGTAGCGTTTTTAAAAAGTGCTTAAAGGTGCTTATTTTTGATTTACGTTTTTTGAAAGCCTTTAAAGTGCTTAATTTTCTATCTTTTCAGAAGATATTTTTTCTTTGCTGTGTCGATTGTTGTTCTAAATTGCAAAAAAATGCGTAATTTTCTCTTCAATATTTATCAGAAACTAGTTATTTTATCATGATTATGTGTAAGGTTTTTGAAAATGTTTTTGAATTTTATTGATTTTATTTTTATAAATTAAAAACTTTAAACAACAAAAAAAAAATAATAATAATTTTTATAACTGCACAAATCCTAATTATGATTTTTTTGTTTGTTTTTGGAAAGGGATTAAGAAGTACTTAATAGTGCTTAAAAAGCATTTAAAAGGTGCTTATTTTTTGTTGAAGAATCTGGCTATGCACCCTGTATAATATATTTAATTATAACATTAGGGTGTAAATGTTATAAAAATTTGATTCCATTTATGATAAAGGTATTTTACTAAGAGATAATCAAAGGGATATACTTGTAAATTATTATATTTCATAATAGCCTGAAAAAAATATAAATAACAGAGACGGCTAAACTTGTGCAAGAGTTTCACGAAACTTTTAATAAATTATAACTTTATATAGGATATGTTTATGTAATATGTATAGAGTGACACTTAGTTACAAAAGAAAGAAGATGGTTAAAAATAGCGAGAAAAAAAAGTGTGACATAATTTATGGGTAGCTCCTAAACTATTAATTGAATTAATCAAAATTTGTCTCAGTACTTTGTTTGCTTGTCATAGATTAAATTCTTTCATGTCAGGATTCACATGCACCTTAATGATTAATAGTTATTATGGGGCTTAGTAGTTGCATACTTCTATGGGTGGTAATGCTTGTTTACTCTCAAAACTTGTAAATGTAAAATTGTGTTGTCGCTGTTGCAACATTCAACCCAACAACTTGTAAGTCTGTAGCTTGAAAGCAAAGGAAAGAGAAGAAACTCTCTTTACAAGTAACAGTGGCTATATGTATATATATTGTCATTATTCATACGAAACAATATCTTGTTCGTCTATTTTTATATCAATTTAATGTGATAACATTCTGAAATTTCTAAAGCAAGAGAATTAAAAGTTGCTTACCATAATACTATTTCTTTAAATATGGTATAAAAATCTTTTTAGTGTCCGAAACCATAAAATGAAAGCTGAAAATTGAAAACCATTTATTGTAAAGTAATAATACAGTCGGGTCCCGTTTTAGCAAATTCCATGGGACCGAAGCTATTTCTACGCAATAATGAAAATTCGTTATACCGATATTACGAATTTTCAACATTAACAGATATTATTTCGTTACATTGGGATTACTATTCATATGAAAAATCAATTTACAGTTTTGATATTATATTTTTCATCTAGATTTGGGAAAATATCAATGTAATATTAAAACAGCGCACAAAACTAATGTAAACAATGAATTTATTAACACTTACTAATTAGGCAGATACATAATCAGTAATTTTTTTCTGAACAAATGATTTAGAACCAGTAGAAATTAAAAAAATTTCCAAATTATGCACATGTTCAAACAAAGTATCTGAAAAGATTTTTGGGCCCAGAAATATCTCTTTACAGCTTCCAAATTGGCCAAGGCTTGTGAAGCTGTAGGTACATTGTTTTCTTCTGGACATTCTTCATCATCGCTGCTGTCCGAAAGTAATTCTTGTTTGTTTTCTTGAATCATACGTACAATATCATTGTCTGTCAATGCTTCGCATGTTCTAGCATCATCTTCTGCAGTCAGAAAATCGTCAAGACTGACTTCGTTTGGCACTGATGTTTCTTTTGTCACATGTTCCCATAAAGGCTGCAAATCGATGATAACATCATTAATTTCATCGACTGTTTCATTGTCATTTGCTGAAATTAAATTTGCTTTCTTCCATCCATTACAGATGACTTTTTGGCTAATGTCTTTCCATGCTCCAGCAATCATATCCATTGCTTGCTTTACATCTGGTTCGGATCTTTACATCTGGTTTCCGATTTGCACAAGCATACGCCTCAGAAGTTGTGTTCGATACTTTCCCTTTACCACTTTAATTATACACTGGTCAAGAGGTTGTAAAATTGACGTACAATTAGGAGGAAAGTATTCGATGTGAATACATTCCAATTTTGGTGGCTCATTGTGGGGTGAACAATTATCAATAAGAAGCAGAATTTTTCTTTTCTTACGTTTCATATCTTCATCAAACTTAACCAACCACTCATTAAATATTCCAGTCGTCATCCACGCTTTGCGGCTAGATCTATAATCACAAGGTAGTGAATTTAGTGCCTGATATATTGTAGCAAAACAAAGCAGTTAAACGCAGTTTTGAATTTTTGCCTCCAATCCATTTATCCTTTTTAAACACCAAGGTTTTGTTTGGTAACGACTGGAAAAAAATTCCCGCTTCGTCAGAGTTGAAAACATTAGAAGGATCATAAGACCTAATTGCATCTGATATTTTTTCTGATTTCCAGTCATTCACAGCTTTTAAATCAACAGAGTTAGCTTCACCACAAATTTGCTTTGCAACAATACCATAACGTTCCTTGAATCGATTCAACCAACCAACACTTGCTTGAAAATTTTCGTTTCCTAAAGTTCTTGCAAATTCTAAAGCCTTTTCACGAATGAGGGGCCCGGAAGTTGGAATGTTTCGGGAGCGAATATCCTGGAACCATGCAAAAACAGCTGCATCTACATCTTGAAAATTTGAAAGTCATATCTTTTTTCTATGTGATCCGATCAATGCTGATTGCACTTACTGTTCCAACTTCGTTCGATTTTTTAAAAAAGTAGATAGAGTAGATGGGGATAGTCCATACTTAGTCGCAACGTCAGCTTTTTTTATCCCATGATCAACTGCTGAAATAATTTCCAGTTTTTGCTTAATGGAAATTTGTTTACACTTTTGACCACTCATTATGCTTAAGAAGGAAAACAAAATGCTTGCAAATGTTGAAAGCAGACAAACTGATTTAACTAACCTTCTTCTATTGAAGTTGCACACCACTCTGGTAATTTTCTGAAACTTGTTTACACCCCTTTTACACCTTGAGTTCTTAGAACAGCTCCCCCCCCCCTATTTAGTCTGTTGTAATTCAAGGAAGGAATTGTTCTGCTAAGGGTGGTCACTTCTAATCTATCATTCTTGACAAGCCCTTTCTATTGAATAGAATTCCCTCTTTTAAAAGCATGTGTATTTTTACTTCTTAAAACATGAATGAATCAATGCAAGGGTCAACTCAGGGTGGTCTCTTTCCAGTGATTCTTCTTTTTTTGACAGGTTTTTCACATTTGAAACTTATTAGTATTTTAAGGGTGATAAAACATTTCATTTCTGAGAGCATTTTTGAAGAAATGTGTCTTGTTCATAAAAGAAAATAAGACCTGGTGTTAATTTTCGCCTTCGCTAAATCGGATAATTGATTTCGTAATATCGGTATTTTTTATACATTGTTCACATGGAAATACATTTGGGGATTCGGAAAATATTCGTTACTTTGAAATTTTTGGTATTTCGAATTTCGCAAATACGGGATTTGACTGTAGTACGTATTAACTTAAAATAAAGTTCCAGTAAGGTTTCAAGATCATCCACATATTATTAAATGTAATTAAAATTTTTAAAAAATATCAGAAATACCATCTAGCAATCGCATCAAACTTCGTAACCCTCAAAATCTGTTATGTGTTGTTTTGTCAAACTATGGTACTCTTAGAGTCAAACTCTATTACTTATTCTCTAGACCTAAATATTCGATTGCCAATGACTAGTAAAAATTTTGAATCCTGTTTTAAGATGTTTTTAATGTTTGTTTATTTTCATTATTTTGCAGTAAAAAAAATGCTGATACTCGACAGTCTGAATTGAAAGCAATGATTGCTGATCCACTTTTAAAAATGATCAAGTCAAATATGAAAGAACTTTATACAAAAAATGCTTTTTGCCTATTCACTGTTACTGTACTTCAACATGCTACAGGTAAGCATCTTTTGATTATTAAAAAGAATATTTACATTGAAAACATTTAAATTTTAATCAATATATTTTTCAGGTGATAAGAAAGAAGTTTTTGAATCTATAGCTGATATCTTAGTTGAACCATACACATCTGATAACAAAAATACTCACCCAATTGAAAGAGGTGGTTCTAACTATATGTTGAAGCAACTTCTAATTCAAGATCAAGCTAATTCTACTGTGAATTGTAAGTTCTTTTTTTCTATTTAATCTCATGTGTAGTTTAAATGAAATAATAACTTATTTTGTTGTATGCTTATTTAAGAGTTAATGTTTCATTTATTATTCTTTTTGCATGTAGGACATTTGCTTATATAGCTTAGATCATATTGATTTAAAAGCATATTAATATACAGTTGAACCCTAATTATCTGACATCAAATCATACGACACTTTGGTTATCCTATACCACTTTTATCTTGCATTGAATTATTATCACAGTTGGTGTCTCTCAATTACTGCTGTGATTATGATTCTGAAATTTAGCTATTTAAAGAAGAAGAAAGAAAAGAAGAAGAACAATTAAATAGAAAACAGAAATGTTCTAAAGATTTTTTTCCATGATATTATATTGCTATTTATGATAGAAAAAATCAAACACACATGCTTTTTATTTTAAATTTTGTTGTAGCCACTATTTATTTTGAAAAAGCTCACTTGTAGTTATCATATCACAACTTATTATATTTTCATTATTAATATTCAATTGTTATGTGCCTTTCCTGCACCAATTATATCATAAATGCATACTGACTTGTCAGTTTTTTCATCACATACATTTGAGTAATTCTTTTTAACACTCAATTAAAAAACTTTTTTTATTATCTATCATATATTTATTGACCATTTTTAATTTTTTTGGCAACTTCATTTCAACTTTGTATCTCTCTAAAACCCTCGTTACTCAAAAAAATAATAATAATAATGTATTAAAAATTATATTGAATATTCTGCGAGTTCATCACTCTTAACTTAAAAAATAAACCTAATTTTTTTTAACTATTATATTTTAAAATATTGTAATGAACTAGTTTGCTATCATTAACATCTAAAATAAAATGAAAAATTCTTTTCTTTTTTTTTTTTTTTCATTTATTAGTGACAACTCATGTTATCAATTTCTTATTAAACAACTAGATTTTTACAACCTTGCTCTAAAGGTTGAGAATTTGATACTCCTGTTTACATAAATTTGAAACTTAACCTATTAATTATATACCCATCTCTAAATGAATTGATCACTTATGAACTAGAATTAAATTTTGAATTACTGACTTTACACTTCGAAACTTATTTCTAAGACATTAAATCTAAATCTAGTGAAGCATTTTTTTATTTACTGATTTAAACATTTATCGTTCATTTTTAACATATTTGTAACCAATAATCTGAGCATATTAAGTGATGTTTAGCAGATGTTTTTTTTTTTCATTTTTTTTTTTTCAGTTACTTAAATACTACTGTCCATTGTGGCAATATCAAATATTGTCACTGTATACAACAAATATTATGCTATGAATTTTATTTTATTTATTTATTTGCTTCGAATATAATTTAGCAAACTAAGATTTGTAGATGAAATAATATCTTCGGATTTTTTTAGAATAGCCTGAAAAATATGAATCAACTTTATCTAAAAGCATATTTAGTTCTTTGTTGCAATACAAATTATATATATATATATATATATATATATATATATATATATATATATATATATATATATATATATATATATATATATATATATATATATATATATATATATATATATATATATATATATAACAGTGTTTTCATCATAGAAAAAAACTGGCTGAGAATTTCTCACCCTTTCTCAAAAACAGGGTGAGAAATTAAAAAAACACAAATAGGCTTGAAAAAAAATCATTTCTTTTATTATAATACATTTTTAATGTCTTCTATTTTTTAAAGCATTGAATATTCTTGCTGCATCATCATAGATGATTTTGCCTTTACTAGGTATTTGTCCATCTTACATTAGTGCATGAAAAATTGGAACGTCTTACATGAAAAAAACCTTACCTACGGTAAACACGTGGTTGCAGAGAAATGTGTTATGAAAGGGGTTCCGTGGTTCGGTTGTGTTCTGTTGTTCGAAAAGGTTGAAATTCGCGAATTTTGAAATTGATGTATAGAATGCGCAAATTTCTCGCAGTAATAATTTTTTAATGCGATAAAAGAAAAGAATATGCAAGATTCTTGCGCTGTAGTGAAAACACTGATATATATATATATATAGCATGCTAACAACTACTCTTTTAGAAAATTATTTTGTTGATTGGTAGACATTTAAAAACCAAAGCTTTCTGGATATTGGGTAATATTGTCAAAATTTTAAAAGCCTCACCATGAAAGAGTTCAACAAAGTGAAGTCGCATATATACTTTTAAATCATTTATATGTAGTAGTATGGAAAATAAGTTCAAATGATTAAAGAATAATGCATTAAAACATAAACTTAGGTACCACTAGAATAAATTTTTTTAAAAAACAAAGTTTTTTAATCCGACCCTGGTATACATATTTTACTTTTTAGTTTGCTATTAATAATTGTTGATCACCCTCTATAGTTTTGGATTATGCTTGAATTAAGTTTTTTTTTTTTTTAAATGCACGCAAAACTTGTTATCGAGGATTTTTGAAAGTTTACTATTTTATGCTTTTAAATTATTATTTTCTTTTCCGTATAGGTACTTTTGGTGAAGCAATAGTTTCAAAAGTGCCGAAAGGTGTTTTGGCGACTTGGATAGATTGTAATCGAGGAGCCTTTCTTTTAGTCAGGTAATTATTTCATTATATTTAACATTGCATAACCCTTTTTATGAATGTGATTGTAATACAAAAGTTTAGATAACTCAGATAAACAGTTTCATGGTGCAGTTTGTGGCATTTACATGTTTTCATCGGGGAATTTTTTTAAAAATAACATATATTTTTTGTTTAAAATTGGCTTTAAAAATAATAATATTTAAAAAATATTTAAATTAGCACGCTTTTATCTCCCTATCTATCCTTCCCTTTTTATTGATCCCTATAAGAATTATTTGATTTCATTGTACTAATATTTAACACTGTTATGTCAATAACTTTCTTAGCCCAATTGAAATACTAAAACCAACACTATTAAAAGGAAGCATTAGAATTATTTGGGCGATTCCTTTTTTTAATAAATAAAACTGATTATAAATGTTTTTTAAGCAGTTTACCGATATTAAGTTCTTTATAGTTCCTTAAATTTTTTGGGTTTTCTGTGTAGCTGTGTCAGTTTTTCATAATCCTTGATAATCTGCTTCGTATATAGTTCTTAATAAAGAAAGTAGACAAACACTAGGAATTTTTAATGGAATTGTTTATTTTTGTATGTTAGCCACATTTGAAATTGGCATAAACAATTTAAAATTAAAGCTATTCAACTAATTACACATAAGTATTTCTATATTTGCTTTGTTATTTTATTTATTGAAAAGGTCATAAAAGAGGTGATGGATAGTCAACTATCATAGAAATAAAGTTGTAAAAAAAAGAATTTTATTTCACTTTTCGCCCGCACTATGTATTATTTATTTATTTATTTTAAATTATGAATCTTATTATGCAAACTAAATGTATAATCACTGTTAACAATATTTTTACAGGAACTGGTTAGCATTCCAAATGTACCGGAAAAACTTTTATTATAAAAAAAAATAAAAATCAGTATTGCAGGAAATATTTTAAAATTGTTTTGAATATGATTTTTTTTTATTTATTTGTCAAGAAATATTATGTGAAAAAAAAAAAAGAATTATTTTCCGGAAGCTTAAATTAAAGGCGCCTTCACCCATCACATGTTTGTAATGCACTTGTGAGGCACACACATACTGGCTTGTAGTCAATAATCAATGGATTCACATACTGGTTTAGTCAATAATCAATGTCATTTGATGCTAAATATATTCTTTATTTATAAAAACGAACTTATGTGAGACATGTTACACTTTTTATTTCATTACCCAAATTTGATATTCTTCTCTTCAAAGTTATAATATATGTTTATCACATGTATACTATAACTTTTAGTTATTTTAGTCACTCGTAGCTGTCAGTTTTAATTTGAAAGCATAAATTTGTGCTTAGATTGATTGTACTGACATTTTAATCTTTAATTGTAATAAAAAGTAATTAACATTGTATTTATTTATTATTGAATTAGATATTTAGTTGTAATTTCTATGTTATTTTAAGGTAATATCATGTTTTTACAAATGAAATACTTGAAAAATTTATTTTCTATTTTAGCTTAATAGAAACCAATGTACCAGCTGTAGCTTCTAAAATAAAAGAAGAAATGGAAGGACGAAAAGCTCAATTGAAAAAGAAAAATTTCATGGGAGCAAATGTTCTCCTAAAAAAACTTAAAGATTAATATACATAAATAAATTTTTTAAAAAAAGCTAATAAAATTTGGTTTAATTATTGTTATCGAGGTCTTCTGAGTCTCTCTTTTTCTCACTGGAGGAGGGAAGTATGAAAAGGAACCAGTGATCTTAAAAACAAAGGTGACAAGTGTTAAAAAATTTTATCATCCCACTATTTTTCTTGGCTTCATTTTCTAAATCTTTGATCGTCATAGTTATGGATAATAGGGGGCCACTAGAAGAGGTTTCCTGTGCTTTTGCATAGCTTGTAAAGGGCATGAATTCTCCTTCGATGGTTTCGTTAGTCTCAGCATTAAACAAAAAGAAGGGGGACAGAAAATTTTCCACATATTGACTTTTATAAATGACTGCCTGCCCTGGTTATAACAATTTATACACTTTTCTGCACTCATTCAAGAGACGCCTTTTTCTTCTTGTTCTTCTGCGGTCAGTAAGCGGATGGGTGACCACTTTCATCAGCCTGCATAGGGACCAAGGGTGCTCGGTATCGACCCTCATTAAACTGTTCTACCGTAAAGTGCTCAACTTCGTGCACAGGTTGTCATGCTACCAGAGCGGAGGAGCCATCCCCCCTTCAGAGAATCAAAATTGTGATCACAAGTGTCTTCGGATTATCCTCGGGGATGTCGCCAATTGCCCATTATGCAGCTCTAGTGTGACTTAAATAAAATACTTACCATTCCTTCTTGTTCAGCAACTAGTTCATCAGACCATCATCACAAGTTCATCATCAGATCTTGTTTATCAACAAGCACCTTTCAAGTTTATCAACACAGAAATGAAATTAAAAATAATTTTTTAATGTTTATAAATATATTCACGATGAATGCTGAAGTAAATAAGTAATACAAATAACTTTTTCTGCTGTTGTATTTACAATGATTTCAGCAAAAACAAAATTTTAATTATAAAATCGTAATTTACGGAATTATTTTTTCATAATTATAAGTATTACTCTCTTTAATAACTTCTTAATACATTCCAATAAAAATATTTTTAATTTTTAGAAAATTTCTTAATTCACATTTTATTTCTATCAAAATTTCATATTTATTTCTGTTCTACAAGAAGTGTTTTAACCACATATTTATTTCAAATTAAATTTAGAATTTCCTAAAATGTAGCTTGTCATTGTTTCACTGTATGTCAAAGCTATACTAGAAAGGGTTTAAGTTATTGCTGATAAAAAAAAAAGACAAAATACTAGCTTATTGTTCATTATAGAATATTAAAGTGAATTTAATTTTTTTTTCACCTCTTTTCAGCATACCTTGTATTTCATATTTTCTACTAAAAATGAAAAATAACATTTTTTGAGGAAAGCAACAAAAAAAATAATAATAATAATTTTTTTCAGGTATTTTTAAATAAATCATAAAATAAATATTTTAAAAACATTCATGCACTAGTTATAAAGTTTTAATATTGAAAGAATACTTCAAAATTTTTTAATTCAATGAAAGGATAAATCAACAAGATATTATTTATGACTTTGTAGAAACTAATTAATTTATAAATTTCGTTTATTTAAAATAATTTACTTTGGAATATACTTTTCTACTAACTTCTATTATATTATACAGTCAAACCACGCAAGAGTGAACCTTCAAGGGACCGAAATTTCTGTTCACTATATCCGTTACGCAGGCAATTTAACTAATGGTTCCCAAACTTCTCCCCTTTATTACACATTATTCAAATAAAGGACTGAAAAATATTATGTAGTAGCAAAAAATGTGTTATTTTTCATTACTCTTTGTCTTGCGTACAAAAAACAATTAGTAATCTTTAGCTGATGAGCAATCCTCAACATCAGATATGGAAAAACTTCCAGACTCTCAGATAATTTTTCCTGAATTTCTGTTATTCCGCTTTTTAAACCTGTCTAACCTAGGATTTGAGCACATAAAAGTAGTCTCATAAAATCGCTTAGTAAATTCATCGACATTTGTCCAGATACTTCGATTGGTGAACCACTTCAGTAATGCTTCTTCAACATCCTTGTGATTTGCTTTTCTCAACTTTTTCCTGCCATCTAAATTTTTTTCATGAGCAGAAATTATTAATTGCCTATTTTTCCATGTGTTACAAAACTGCAGATTTGAATAGTTTATATTCACTGCAAATATCAGCTTGATTGCATCCATTTTCAATTTTTCTGAATATGCCCATTTTATCATCAATGAAGAACGTTTTACGTTCACTGCTCACCATAGTTAAATTTGAGACACTTGTTTGAAGGATTTTTTAAACTGAACTGCGAGCAAAAAGGAGTTGAAATGTGGGCCTTATCAACGCATATTAGGGTCCAACCCTTTGACCAATAATGAATAATTGCTCATTCCTTCTGACAGAAAATGCAAATTGATCCAACTGACACCTTACTGACACATCATCTGCCTGAGTTGGAAACATCTGCTTTGTTTGTTTAGGGATGGGAAAGTGAGATAAAAGAAGCAAACAAGAAAAAATGCTTATCGCTACATTCCCCTCTATAGATGGTTTTGAAAATCGGTATATGTATTTTTTTTTTTTTTAAAGAAGAAATTTCAAAATTATTACAAAAAAAAATCAGTTGAAGACAGAAAAAAGTTCATTATATCTAACTTCCTCACTTTTTTGGTTCACTATATCCACAAAAAATTACATCGTCCGTGTATAGCAAGGCACGGGACCGAACATTTCGTTCACTATATCCGGCAGTTCACTATAGCGGGATTTGACTGTGGTATTTAAGCATTATTAAAAATGCTATCCGTTAAAATAAAACTAATAAAGAAACTAAGTCTTTGAAGAAATAAATTTAAAATATTTATCTAAATCTGAAAAAAATTTATAAAAATACGGCAGACTGAAAAATGTGAAAGTTTGGATGCTCAAATATAGGTGGGAAATGTAAAAAAACTTTTCCCCCCTAAACTTAAGGAAGGTTCCCCATTGTTACTTTATCCTCACTTTTAACTGTGTCAATGACTTCTCCCCCCATTCTCTTAGGTTGAGAGTGTCACAGGACCCAAAATACAGATACGAAGATTGTTGTCACAGCCTCCATGAAAAGGCAAAATGTCTAAATTTTATATCTTTAGAACATTTTAAAAATATTTACCAACTTGAAAAAATTATGGAACAACATAGTAAGTTTTTCCTCTGTCACCCATTTTTGTGTCCATGTTTTTTTTTAATACATGGCATTAAGATTAAGGGTATATACAGGCCACGATTGCCTTCCTGCTCACTTATACCGCATAGGCCTTTCCACCATGCCTATTTGTCCACTTTGTCAATCTGGAGAGAAATTGGGCAGGGATCACCTGCTTCTATGTGGGGCCCTTCATGGACACACTGAGTCCTCAAGATATTGGGAAGTAAGAGAACTTTTAAGGCAATGACTTCGATCTTTCTTTGTTATCCTACGTACATTTGTATTCGCTATTCATTTCATCTTTCTATTTATACCTTTTTGCCTGGCCATCTATACATAATAATAAACGCGGCTGTGTGTGTGTCTGTCTGTCTGTAATCACAATATATCGCCCCAGAAGCCTCGCCAAGGCACGAAACTCGGCACATAATTGTGTTTTGACATAATGAAGAAGTATTTTTTTTCTTTTTCAAAAATTTGGATTAGTTTTTTAGTTATCAGTCATTTTGTAAGAAAATCTCTGCTTTTTCGTTGCTGTTGCCAGCTAATTTTTTGAAAGTTAACTTAGAAATAACAAACCAAACGATGTTAAATAACAAACCAAACGATGTTAGCAAAATGACGTAGAAAGCGCAACTAGATCAAAATTATACAAGCGCAACTAGATCAAAATTATAATACCTGAGCACTTGACGTAATATTCGTTTTCAAAGAGCCATATTCAAAAAACTATTAAAAAATGCATATACTTTTCTCCACTCTTATAAATGTATGCTAATGCGAACCTTACAATTGAAATATTAATTTTCGACAACTTAAACCAATAATACACAAAGGAATTAATAATTTAATTGTAAGGTTCGCATTAGCATACATTTATCAAAGTGGAGAAAAGTTTAACTTTTGTGTCAAAAATGTGGCAACATATTCGATACGTAAATAGAACGATTCGCTTTGATATATTTGTCGCTGTTCATAATTGTTATAATAAGTTTTTCTTCTTCTTTCCACGCTCTGTTTTTTTTTTTCTTAAGCGAAAACGATAATTTTTGTTGCGATATAGATATATAAATTGATACCATAAAAAATTATATAGAAATAGAAGTTGATACCATAAAAAATTAATTCGTTTTCGTGTTCTTTTCATGTATTTAGCATTTTCGTTTTTTTTTTTCTTAAGCGTAGTAGCTATATAATATATAAAATAGGAATTTAATTGTTTTTGAAGGAACGATCACACTTACCTTGGATCTCTTTGGTTTTTCTATTCTTTATTTTAACAGTTTTTATTAAACGTAATTAGTTATTTTCAGAAAGTTTCAGTTTGCAGGTAGGCACTTAGATTTTAATATTGAAGTTTCATGATTTGCTTTCATAGTAATTGCTGTTCTAAAGTATTCGTTGACTTCTTAAACACCCGATTACTGATATGGCAGAACCGCCTTCCAAAAAACTTTGTATTTTGTCAAAGAAAAAGACATTAAGAGATTCTCAAAGAAGAAGAAGGGCCCAAGAAACGTCTGTGGAACGTCAAAGAAGGATGGAATATGACCGAATTTCGACAAGCAGTGCTAGGGCTCAAGAAACATCTGAAGAACGCGGAGGAAGATTAGAAAATGATCGTGTCTCAACCAGAAATGCAAGGACCCGAGAAACATCTGAAGAACGCGGAAGAAGATTAGAAAATAATCGTGTCTCAACCAGAAATGCAAGGACCCGAGAAACATCCCAGGAACGTCGAAGAAGGCTAGAAGAAAATCGTGCTTCAACATCCCAAGCTCGATTGCATTTGTGGCAAGACAAGGAAAACTCTGCATTTATGTACAACCCATCTTTATGTTATGCATCAGATCCATTGATAGAAATTGGCGGAATGGCAACAGAATGCATTTCTTGCCAGGCATTAAAATGGAAAGGTGAAACACCAAGTATGTGTTGTAGCAATGGAAAAATTAAGCTATGTGAACTTCAAACACCTCCTGAACCTCTACTGGCATTGTTAACAGATTCTTCAATTGAAACAGTACATTTTCAGAGTAACATCAGAAGATACAATTCATGCTTTCAGATGACATCATTTGGATCTGGGAGTGAAATTCGGGAACAAGGCTTTATGCCTACTTTCAAAGTTCAGGGACAAGTGTACCACAGAATAGGAAGCCTACAACCACAAATAAATGATAAGCCAAATTTTCTTCAATTATACTTTGTAGGTGATCAGGAAAAGCAATCCGAACAACGTTGCAGGAATGTTTTGAAAGTAAAACGAGCATTAGTTTCAAGTTTGCAAGAAATGTTGCATGAACACAATAATTACGTGAGAAGTTTTAAGTTGGCCATGGAGAAAATGACTCCTGAATTAAAAGTTATAATTCAGGCAGATAAAACACCTGTCGGTCAGCATGAAAGACGATTTAATGCTCCAAATACATCGGAGGTGGCAGTTATTCTTGCAGGTGATGTATACAGCAGCAGAGATATAGTATTGGAATTAAAAAGTAATGAAATTAAAAAAATTGCAGAAACACACCGAGCATATGATGCATTGCAGTATCCTTTGATGTTCTGGCAAGGTGAAGACGGCTACCATTTTGAACTAAGGCAAGTACACCCAACTACTGGCTTCCCGACTTCTAAGAAAATTTCAGCAATGGATTTTTATGCCTATCGAATTATGTTTCGAGCTGCAAATTTCAATATTATTTTGAGATGCAAGGAACTTTTTAATCAATTTATTGTGGACATGTTCGCAAAAATTGAATCTGAGCGACTGAGGTTTGTACGCTTGAACCAGAAGAAACTACGTGTTGAAGAGTATGTTCATCTCAAGGATGCCCTAAACAGAGACGGGAGTGTTCATGATATAGGTAAAATGGTAATTTTACCTTCTACATTTACTGGTGGTCCACGCTACATGCATGAGCGAACTCAAGATGCGATGACATATGTTAGAAATTACGGGAAGCCTGATTTGTTTATTACATTCACCTGTAATCCTCAGTGGCAGGAGGTTACCAATGAATTAATGCCTAGGCAGAGAAGTCACGATCGACATGATTTGCTAGCAAGAGTTTTTCATCTTAAACTAAGAGCTCTTATGATTCTCATCAACAAAGGAAAAGTATTTGGCTCTGTTCAATGTTTTATGTACACAATAGAGTGGCAAAAACGTGGTCTCCCACATGCTCATATCTTAATTTGGCTGCATGAAAAAATCCATGTTCATAGCATAGATAATGTAATAAGTGCAGAAATACCAGATCCAAAAATTGATCCAGTTTTGCATGATGTTATTAAGACGCAAATGATACAGTCTCCTTGCATGAAAGATGGAAAATGTACGAAGAGGTATCCTCGAAATTTTTTGAAAGAAACACAAACAGGGGAAGATGGATATCCCCTGTATCGTCGACAGAGTCCAGAGGATGGTGGTTATACGACAGTTAAAAAAGTACGGAGTTCTGATATTGTTATTGATAATAGATGGGTAGTTCCTTTTTGTCCATTGTTGTCAAAAACTTTTAATGCCCATATTAATGTGGAATTTTGTAATTCGATAAAATCTATAAAATATGTTTGCAAATACGTAAACAAAGGATCTGATATGGCTGTATTTAACATTGCCAACGACGAAAGTGTGCATGATGAAGTACAGCATTATGAAATAGGACGATACATCAGTAGCAATGAGGCAGTGTGGCGTATTTTGGGTTTCCCTATACATGAAAGGCATCCAACAGTTGTTCATTTAAGTGTACACTTAGAGAATGGCCAGCGAGTTTACTTCACATCAGAAAATGCACGGGAAAGAGCTCAAGCTCCACCAGCCACAACACTTACTTCTTTTTTTAGCTTATGTCAAAACGATGATTTTGCTCGCACTTTGTTGTATAATCAGTTGCCAAAGTATTATACATGGTCTGCAAGCAGCAAAAAGTGGGTTCGGCGGAAATCTGGTCAGACAGTATCTGAAGACCCAGGAATTAAATCAAGTGATGCACTTGTTCGCGTCTACACTATTCATCCTAACAATTCCGAATATTTTCATCTTCGACTGCTGCTTCATGAGGTGCACGGAGCTACATCTTTCAATGACTTAAAGACTTTTGGAGAAATAAAATGCGAAACATTTAAGCAGGCTTGCCAGGTAAGAGGACTTCTTGAAGATGACTCGCACTGGAAAAGCACGCTAGAAGAAGCTGCTGTTGTTCGATCACCTGAAATGCTGCGTAATTTATTTGCAATTATGTTGCAAACATGTTCTATTGCAAACCCTCTGGAATTGTGGAATTTACAAAGAGAAAATATGGCTGAAGATGTTTTGCACCAGGCCAGGATTAGAAGTACTGACATGGATTTAAATTATGATGATGCCATCTTCAATCAGGCATTAATTCTTCTTGAAAACAAGGTCAAAGAATTGGGTGGTTCTGGTTTAAAAACTTATGGACTTCCTTTGCCACAACAAACAGGTACCATTGACTTAAACAGAGAAATTTTGAGGGCAACAAATTACAATACAGATGAAATGACATCATACATTGATTCGAATGAGCCAAATCTGGTTCAAGACCAGAAGGAAGCTTTGGAGAAAATCTTATTTGCTGTGTTTAATGACGTCGGTGGAATATTTTTTGTGGATGCACCTGGTGGAACAGGAAAAACTTATCTCATAAATCTGATTTTAGCAAAAGTGAGACAAAGAAATAAGATTGCACTTGCTGTTGCATCCTCTGGTATTGCTGCAACTCTTTTGTCTGGTGGACGAACAGCTCATTCAGTGTTTAAATTACCTTTAAATTTATCAACCGTCGAGCATCCTACCTGCAATATTTCCAGAAGCTCACACAAAGCTGATGTTCTTAGAAGATGTAAACTAATAGTTTGGGATGAGTGCACTATGTCACATAAAGCTGCTTTAGAAGCCCTGGATATCACTATGCAAGACCTTTTAAAAAACAACAAGTGTATGGGAGGTGTAACTTTAGTTTTATCTGGTGATTTTCGACAAACACTTCCCGTAATACAACGTGGGACAAAGGCAGATGAAATACATGCATGTATAAAGTCATCTTACATTTGGACAAATGTTCAAAGACTGCGGCTGAAAACAAATATGCGAGTTCATTTAACAGGAGAAGTCTTTGCTCAGGAATTTGCCAACAATCTTCTAAGACTTGGAAATGGTGATATTAGTGGCGATAAAGAAGGGCTTATAGATGTGAAAAATATTGGAAATCGTGTTGCTACAACCGACGAACTCAAAGAAATGGTTTTTCCTAATATTCATGAAAATTACTGCAACCCTCAATGGCTATGTGAAAGAGCTATCCTTTCTCAAACAAATGATATTGTTAACGTGATAAATAACAAACTTTTAAAAAAATTACCTGGTGCTCTGGAAATTTACAAGTCGATGGACGCTGTCATGGAAATAGATCAAGTTGTCAACTATCCGACAGAATTTTTGAACTCATTGGAACCACCTGGAGTGCCTGCACATAAATTAGAATTGAAAATTGGAGCACCAATTATGCTTTTAAGAAATTTGGATCCACCTGCATTGTGTAATGGAACAAGATTGATTGTGAAAAAATTGATGCCTAATGTTATTGAAGCGATGATTATAACAGGACAGTCAACAGGAAATAGTGTGCTTATTCCTCGCATCCCCATCATATCTTCAGACAATCCATTTCAGTTTAAACGACTTCAGTTTCCTGTTCGACTTAGTTTTGCGATGAGTATAAATAAATCTCAGGGACAATCTTTAAAAGTCGTTGGTCTTGACTTGCAGAAGCCTTGCTTTTCACATGGACAGCTTTATGTTGGCTGCTCAAGAGTTGGTGAAGAAAAGAACTTATACTTATTCGCACCAAATGGAAAAACTAAAAATATTGTTTATAAAGAAGTTTTACAAGAATAGGAAGTTATAGGAATATTAATATTTTATTAGGGGAAAATTAGGAAGAAATAGGAATATTTTATTGCTGTTTCTTAAATATCTTATTAACTGCGCTGTAATTTTCAGCTATTGGCCAATGATGATTTCGAAAGCAACTTTTGTATGCTTTTACAATTTCTGAGGCCTTTTTTTTTTAAAAAAAAAAGTCTCCACCTGATAGTTATATTATAGGTTAGGTTACCATAGGCCTTAGGTTACCATAGCAAAGTTACATCTTCAAACATCCTCAAGAGCTATAACACATCTGCAGCAGAACTGGGTATGAAGACAACGTTGCAGGACAGGAACACTTTAATTGTCCACTAATCTTCAAATTTCCTGCTATGTTTTAAAAAACTTTATTTGTGAAAACCTTTAGCGTGGCGGACAGCTGGCCGCCTTAAGCGGCTAGTTAGAAATAAAAAGGAAAAAGATTAAGGGAGAAAATTTTGCTTTGGTTACAACAATAATTCTCTGATCATTTAACTTGCAAATTTACTCTTACTACTATTGATCTAAATGTAGTATTATTGAACTGTACAAGATTTATAAACAACTTGATATTATTAAATGCATAAAAATAAATAGAATGAATTGGGTGGCCCACGCGATACGTATGACTGATGACAATACAATAAAAAAGATACTGCTTTATAGACCCATTGGAACAAAAAAGCGGGGAAGGCCGCGATTGAGATAGGCTGACTCGATGGAGTCTGATTTTCTTGCAATTAATGAAAAGAATTGGAGATCAAAGATAAATCGGCAGTCGTTATGGAGAAATCTTCAGAGGAAGGCATTGGGCTGTCTGGTCAACTATGATGATGAATATACATTCACACAAAAGATTTTACCTTCTATGAAATATTTTGGTATTTAATTCTTTTGCTGATAAAGTTATGAACAGTAACTTCTACTGCTTTAATTGTTATTTAATTTTATTTGAATTATTAATAACTTTAAAAAAATTAAATAAATAAAAATAGCTTGAATTAACTTGTGTTGGCAAAATAGATATGGCCCATAATCTTATTTTGTGTCTGATCTTAAAGTATAAACAAATAGTTTAGCATAATTATGATTAGTCCCTCAAATCGTTAAGGTTGTGTCAATTTTTAAGCAAAAACTTATTCTATAACACAAGGTAAGTTCTGCTTACCCCGTTCTCCAGGACTGCCACTGTTATTGGGTAATAAATATCAATTTGATTACTGTACAAAGGAATCCAACATGTTTGAGGACAATTACTTTAATAACGAAATAACAAACAAAAGAAGATAAACAATTAAGCATCTAATTACTGTACGGAGCTAAATTGCTCGTTCACAGATCGAGATCTTAACATCATCTAACTAATGGCGCTGCAGGCGCAGAAAAACAACATGCGCAGGAGAGCTATTGCGAGAATTTGCGACAAGTTGCATCTTAGTACATAAAAATCCAATCTTTAAATCAAAAGTTATTACGTATTCCCTTTTTTTTATTTTACGCCCTATACTATGTATTTGTTAACATGATATTTTTTATTACACCCATAATGAAAAAATAAAGTAAACAAAATTATAAGATGTTTATTTACTAATTGTTTAGGTTTAAACTGCGTAATTCAAAATTTGATCACTAACTTTCTGTATCCCGCAAGTCTTAAGTCAATTACAAAAATCTAATTGTCTTAATTTATAGCCGTGTCAAAAAAAAAATTTCTTTTTTTCATAAGTCTACTTTTCTATACTATTTTCTTACTTTAATGCGAAAATGGATTATAAAAAAAAGAAAACGAGGGTGATGTCAAAAATGATTCGAATTTAGTGCTTCTATCTAGTTTCGATTCTTTTTCATCTTGTTTGAATTAAAAATAACGCAACTAAGATGGAAAAAAGAGAGAATGAAATCCTGTTGGAAATACTTTATGTGCTATGCAAATTATATGTTTAATCAACTGTTCTAAGAAAGTTATAAGTTCATCAAGTGGCAATATCTTTATTTCTTCGTACAAAAACGCGTTCAGTGGAAAGAGTTAAGAGATCTGGTAGAAAGACGAACACAGTTAAAAGTGACAAGTTTCGTTCCAGATTTCAAGGAGTTTTTATCAATCTAATACTGATATTTAAATCACTATGATAATGATGTTTAGTATAGTAATCTACAACAGTTACGTTTTTATTTAACGAATGGCAAAGCAGGTTGTATTTTTTAAACCTGGTTTTTGTTCTTCAAGCTTCGTCATTGTCTTAAACTCTGCATAGAAAAACACCAGAAGGCCTTATGTACCATATTTTTTATTTTATTATAAAAACTAAATACGTAGACAGGGATAGCCTGGTCGATAGAGCGTTGAGCCTATGTCCAGGAGGTTGTGAGTTTGATCCACACCGGCCGAAAGCTCCCCGTGTATTGAATGGTGACTGGTACATGCTAAATCTGTCTGGGTCGCAATGTCTTTCAAGTTTCCATAACAAATCGAGATCTCTGGAGGTACTGAATCGGAGATTGATCGTGTTCTGGTTCAGGTCAAAATTACGATCTGCGAATGGATAGTGTGTGGATGTGTCCTCCCTGGAAAACGTTATGTGACGTATGTGTGCATGGGGCAGAAGTTGCATTCTTGGCCATAGATGGCGCCACTGGAAAACAAAAAGAAGCGCGCCCATCTGTCTTAAAATAGGCTTGACAAGTAGCATAAGATAACTACAACTAAATGTGTTTGAAAACTTTCGGTACTTCGATAATTAACCGTTTTAAATGCTTCCAATAACACCTTTACTGTAATCGGCTTCGATGATGCTCATTAAATTCTGATTCTATCTCTCTATATTAAAAAAATAAATCATAATAACAGCGGTCTGCGGCACTGCTGTTCTGTGTGATCAACTTAACGCTACATTTTGTTTTTCTGCGTGAAAGTATAGGATTTAGAAACTTAAAATTACTTAAGTGTGTGTAGAAAGGTGTACATGAATTACTATGAATTAAAAAAAATTAATATTTGATATGTTACTCGCGAATTATTAAACTAGTTCGAAAACATTCCATCTTGTGGCCACTTTTCAGGTCATAGGAATGCAATAAGTTTTTTTTTTCCATAATTCTAATTTGTTTTAAAGTAATGTAGTTACATGTAAGTAACTTTTTTGAAAAAATTTTCTGCACTTTACGTTGCATTTTGTTTTGCTTCTTGAATTCTACAAGACTTGTGTAGGTTGGTAATTTATTTACGTCGCACTAGAGTTGCACAATTGGCGAGAGTCTGAAAAAAATCCTTGAAGATCATCCGAAGATTTTTCAGAAGATCACAATTTTGATCCTCTGCAGATGGGATTCCTCTCCCGCTATGGTATCCCAACGAGTTGCACGAGAAGCTAAGCACTTTACGGTAGAACAGTTTAACGAGCACCGATACCGTGCATCCTTCATCCCGACCGCTGCCAGTGATGCTTGACCTAGGTGTTCTACTGGGAACTGTGTCTTTACGATCAATCCACAAAGAGACCCATGAGACTTAGAAACTCTTAATTACGAAGTTGCATAGAAAAATCTACAACGAGTTCGATGGAATATAAAAAAAAAATTGCGATTCGATTATTAGTTAGAGAATTATTAACTGTTAAACTCGTATGAAGAAAAAAAAAAAACAATACGGTGGTCGATCGACTGTCCGCTGAAATGCAAATACGGAGTTGAAATATGATTTGTTGATAGGGCCACTTAGCCGCTTTGCATTTTAATTTAACGAGAGCTTTTTTTTTTTTTTTTTAATTTCCTATTTGTTCAAAAGTTATTGCAAATTTGATTGCTTTTTCACGATTTTTTTTTTTTTTTTTTTTTTGCTTTAAATATTGACTATTTGTTCATTGTTGTGGAAAACTTATATTTTCCTCGCGAGATTTTTATTTTATTAGAATGTGCTCGAGTAGATGCCAGACAAAAGTGAGGGAAAAAGAGAGAAAGATTACAGTAAATCTTAACATTCATAGTGAATTTTTTAAAAATGGAAGGAAAGAAACTCAATAAATTTTTGTAAAAAGCGTTCCCTGTTTCGATTGTTATAATTCGCTTCAACGAGTAAAACTGCTTCCGATTTATTTTTTCTTACTGGTTTTATTTCTCATTAGATTAATTTTTTTTCTTCAAATACGTACATATGATTACTTTTCAAATCTAAGTAATCGTCGATTTCGTTACGATTAGCACATTAACAAAATGTTCTTGCATAAAAATCAAGTGATTGTATATTTTGTAACCAAAATGTTCTGTGTTTGTCGAAAATATTGACGTTTAAGATGCATGAGAATAATGAACGGGGGTCGGCGTCCGGAGCGAGGAGGGTGTGATCCATAGAAATATTAATTTGTGGTTGCTAAGTTTTTTATTTTTTCGTGTTTATTTCTGAAATTACGTTAATAAATGTGACTTTTGAGAAACATCCAATGTAAATAAAGTTGAAATTCATTGCTATATCCCCTCACAATGAGTCAGCAATAAAGATTTCTTGTATCTTTAATACACTCCATTATTGTAACTTCAACATAATACAAAATAAGCAAATTTCCGCACAGTTTTCATTTCAGAATAAACATTGCATTTCAGTTAAAATTCTTTTGAAAAAACTTTAAATTATCAATAAGAATGGCATAAGTAAATATTGCTCCTAGAACACCGAAAATGATGCTCCGTTTTAAAGGCACGATTTTCCATGCCGTCAGGTAAACTTTTTTTTTGCAAACGGAAACCAAATTTTTAAGTTCTTCATTTGGGTGTTGATTACTCCAAGGTATTATTCGAACTACATAATAAATGTCTTCGGCTGATTCTGATACCATACTAGCCGAAGCTGACATCGCAATAAAAGCTAAGAACTGATTTAAAAATGATAAAAAAATGACAAATCTCATTGACTGATTGAAATCTTCTTCTATATGAAATACTGTAGACAGGCTGTAGAAAACCACAGACGCATTGATGGTTATTGCCGCAAACACTAAAAGTGATAAAACACTATCCACGTCGTGAACCAATGTAATCAATGTTACGTAGTTTTCGGTAAAAACGCCATAACGTGCAACTTTTTCAGATACTATGAGGTTCTTTAAGCGATCAAAGAGTTTTTTCAGTTGATAGTTCACGAACACATAAAAAAACGAAAAAGAGTTCAATGGTAAAAGAAGACTCAAAATGTAATAAAATACATAAATTACACCCACAATAATATAGTAATCGAAATTTTCGAATTCAATCTCGAAAAATGTAGACTGTACGAATTTCGGGTGAATCGTTACTGCTAAATTATATTTTAAAATCATCATCGTAAGGAAAATGCTCGCAATAATCCACGTTATAAAGAAAATTGCAAATTTCTTCGCAACAGTTACTTGAAACATCTTCAAACGCTGGGCAATTTCTTGAAGCAGAAGAAATTTTAAAACTATTAGGATGCGAAAACTGGTAAGAGATATTATTGTAAAAAAAGATCCTAAAACTGCCGGACTCCATTCTATAGTTAGAATTTCTGAAGCAAGAGTGCAACAAGCAATAAAAACGGGAAAATAACTAATAATTAAAATTATTGGTTTTAAAAACCTTTGCTTAACTTTTCTGCCAGAATTAAAAATAGGAGAAAAGATGAAACTCACGCGAAATAGTACGAAGATAGTTCCGTATAAAAAGCCAGTCATAGTGTTCCGATTATGCCATTTTGATCTTGATTTTAAAGACAGCATATTTACATATAAGGTTATGATTATCTCTGACAGCAAATTAAATGGCGGGAAAATCGTTGCAAAGCTGAAGTCGAAGACGACCAACTGCAAATTGTAATTAACAATAGTGAAGTATTTTCACTTTTATTAATAATATAAAAGGAAAAGAAATCAATAAAAGAGAGTAAATCGATATTATCTTCATTTAAAATAATACAAAATGCATTTAAAAAATCGATTATTTGCTCGCTTTTATAGCTACATATAAATTTTTCTTAAATGAAACATTAATATAATGCCATTATTGATGACTTATATTTTTAAATTGTTTCATCACACGTATCAAGGATAAACACATGATATAATTTTTTTTTTATTATACTGAATTGAATATTTTTCAATGGAATAAATGATCAACATCATTGTGAAAGTAAGAAAATCGATTCAGATTTTTTCTTTACTTATAAACTCTGCTATTACTCGTATGATTAAATCTGAAATGGAGAAAAGGGTATTAGTGCAGCCTCTTTTCGATTGACTTTAACTAGGATAGAAGGACAGAAATTTGTGGTAGATTTGTATGATTTTGTGATCAAAAATTTCCTGATATCACAAATACAATAAAAAAAAATATTTAATGCATGCATTATGAAATATAAACGAAATATATTCTAGCTTATGTTTCGCCGTTAAGCGTTTAACGCATTTTTATATTAATACTCCGACAAACATCTAATAGCTTTGTAATGTTTGGGATATTGCCTGTTTTAGTTTTTAGATCCTTTCTCTTCGCCATTGTGTAATGGACAACTAGACAAATTTTAATTTTGTAACGTAGCTAAGTTAACCCAGTTTTGAGCCGAAACGCAAATATTTTCCTCATAAAAGCCATTTCTTTGCTTTGAATGTTAACGAGACCGGTTCAAAAGAGTGCAAAAAGTTTTTGCTTATCCTCATCATAAAGCAAATCTTGTTACGTAATAGAACTGGTTGAACTTCTTCCCTTGCTTCGGAGATCACCTTCTTACTGTTTGTCTAAGATAGGTACTCTGCCAGACATTCGTCTGAAGCTGTAGCGGTGACTATGGTAACGAGGTATGATAATTTCAAGTAGGGGTGCGGGGTCCCTCTTTAGAACTGATTTCGGCGAGAGAAGAGACTTCTTTCATCGAAGCTACCCTCCCTAAAATGGCCTCTTCCTATTTCCATAGCACCAGACTGCCGCAGACTTATTGGCGGTCGGAGTACCTACCTTAGACAAACAGTACTTATTCGGAGGTTCTGGTTCTGATGCAAACATAAACATCAAATCGAAACAATAAAGAGGCTCCAACCCGTTCGCGTTGTGCATTCATTGACTGTTTCTAAAATGTTTTAATCATAATGCATTTTATTTTATAACCAGCGTTAAACTGCCAACCCAATTCCAAGTTTACGACTATCAATGCTCAACTTCGTGGCCTTGTAATTTAAAACCCTACCTAGAAGACAAGGGTACTCATGGTTCAAGCATTGGGCAAACTAGCCTTCGCGAACGACTTTTTAATGTAACTAACCCACATTTCCATTACATAGAGAAGAAAACTTCCCACGGTTAATCAGACGGCAAGAAGATTCAGTCTACCACTGAAGAGATTTTGCGTCAGCACAGTGATTGGTGTTATCTGGGTACAGAATTCATACCAACCAGCCGCAGCTGAGACTCGAACCTAAATCACCTCCTTGGAAAGAGAACACTGTATCCTGAGAACCTAAAATATTAACAAAATCTCGCTATCTATGTTTAAATTGACTAAAAATTGTGTAGCATTCCCAAAAAGCATTGCGGATTTATGAGACTATTTGCAGAAGATATCGTAGAAGTCAATATCGCGACAAACTTGCAATCCTAACTATTTGATATGTTCGTCTGTATTTTTGCAGATACTAGGCCTTTATCGTTTTTTATACCTAACTTTTATTTCTTTAATATTAAATTTGTCATTTCCATATAATTATTAAAAAATGAATGAGCAAATACAAAATCTGCTTTTCAATTCTTAATCTATTTTTCAATTTTTATTACTCTGTCAAACAATTCTGCTCAAAATCAGATAGAAATTACTGTAAGAATTACACATTAAAAAAAAATAGTTGTTAATCAGTGGGCGGAAAAGTTAGCAAGAAACAAACGCTAATAATATTATTCCGAAGCATAAATAGAGCAATTTATAAATATATATTATAAGAAGATACTATTTTTTTTTTAACTATTTGTCTTATAAGATACTTTGTTGAAGTAAATATTGCTTCTACAAGTAACTTTGTCTTTAGAAAAAAATTCCATTTAGTTTATTATGATCCACTTAAATGAGAATTCAAATATTTAAGAATAAAAAGATTTTAACTAGAACCAAATTTACCTCAGCATTATAAATAATAATAGCGGATATTAAAAGCACGCAATAATATTTAATCAGTTACTAAATATCGTTTAGATCATAATTACGCTAAAACCAAAAAGTATTCTACGTTTAAAAAAAAAAAAAAAAAAAATGTGGATGTTATATAATAATTGATTTTAATTTCTATTCAATTTTTTCATTTGAATTCAGCCGCTGGAAGTAATTTGTGAGCTCGCAAGCTGACACTTTCGTTATCTCTCTCCACAATAAATATATATATATATATATATATATATATACAGACAAACCCCGCTATAGTGAACCTTCAAGGGACCGAAATTTCAGTTCACTATAACCGGGTGTTCACTATATCCGTAACGCAGGCAATTTAACTAATGGTTCCCAAACTCCTCCCTTTTATTACACATTATTCAAATAAATGACTAAAAAATATTATGTAGTAGCAAAAAAATGCGTTATTTTTCATTACTCTTCGTCTCGCGTGCAAAAAAAAATTAGTAATCTTTAGCTAATGAGCAATCCTCTACATCAGTTATGGAAACACTTCCCGATTCTCAGATCATTTCACCTGAATTTCTGTTATTCCGTTTTTCAAGCCTGTCCAACCAGCCATTCGAGCACATGAAAGTAGTCTCATAAAATCACTTAGCAAATTTATCCACATTTGTCTAGATTGCGGCTTCTTCTAATGGTGAACCACTTCAGTAATGCTTCTTCAACATCCTTGTGATCTGCTTTTCTCAATTTTTTTTGTCATCTAAATTTTTTTCATGAGCAGAAATTATTAATTGCCTATTTTTCCATTTGTTACAAACTTCAGATTTGGATAGTTTATATTCCCTGAAAATATTTAAAAAAAAAAAAAAAAAATGAAGAAAAAAATCAGTCGAAGACAGAAAAAAGTTCATTATATCCAACTTCCTAACTTTTTTGGTTCACTGGTTCACTATATCCACAAAAAATAACATTATGCGTGTACAGCAAGGCACGGGACCGAACATTTGGTTCACTATATCCGGGAGTTCACTATAAGTCGTGTTCACTATAGCGGGGTTTGACTGTATATATGTATATATATTGAAAAAAAAATATTGAAATAAAAAATATTTTAAAAAAAATATATATATATATGTAATACAAAAAGTAAATACTTTGTATTAATAAAAGAATTAAATCTCTTTCGTTTTCATAAAATGTCTTTGTTAAAGAATAAGCGTAGAGAGATTCTATTTTGGGAATTCAAGGCTGAAAACATACCATTGAAATATAAATAGATTTATATTTCAAAGGAAGAGTTATTTTTAGAATCGTTCCCTTTTTCAATTCCATATAAGGAAGCAGAAATGATTTTCCTTAATGCGTAAGGATACAAGGAATGTACGAAGGTGCCTTTTTACCTCAAATCTGTGTTGGTATAAAACGTTAGAGCGCATAGTTTTGCGTGTCCTTTTCATAATTATGTGATCCTGATAAGCTGTTCCGGGATTGTCCGGAGTCTTGTCCACTCCCCCTCCTTTGCAGGAGTGGGGACGTGAATTGTTAGCAATACCAGCCTACCTTTGAATAAACCTGTTTAGAACGTCTGATGGCTTAAGACTGCAATTATTTCAAGCTAAATACAACACTGATAACAGGGTTGGAGCCCTGTTATTACACACATATATATATATATAATAAAAAGCCGGGAAGCAAAAAAATAAAAAGATATAATCTCTTTATCCGCTCATGCGATTATATCCGCAAAAATTTCAGGATTTTTTCAACAGCGTTCCCCTTTCTAAACTAAAAGATCTTCTTTTGAGTTATTACAATGATTTTAAAAGTATCCTTAATTGCGATTTTGATTCTTGGGAAATTTTAATTAATTTTTTCATTTTGTGTTTTGTTCTGTATTTTCTTCATATTTTATTTTCTGTTTTTTTTGCTCGATATTTTTTTTAATGTGCTCTATTTTGTTTCAATTTTGAGTACTCCTCACATTATTGTACTGATATATTTTGCTTTGGCCATGTTTATACAATATTAGAAAGCACTCCTTTTTGCGGATATAATCGTGTGAGCTGATGGAGCGATTATATCTTTTCATTTTTTTGTATCCAGCTTTATAAAATATATATTTTTTAATTTTTTAAAAATATTTTATTTCTTCTCTTTTCATTAATCCTTATTATTTTCCACGTTTTATACACTGCTGGACAATTGCTAAGGACGGATCACAAATTGCAATGTAGCGTAACATTAAGCGAGACATGAGGCCTAGTAGAATAAAATATAGTTGCCACACTGTTCAGACATTACAATAAAGAATATTCATAGTTCTGGAAAGTACAAAAGCTATGAAACATCTGAAAGAAAAAAAATGTTCATTTGATGCTGCGTACGGAAAAATGGACCAATGCATCTAAATGTCAGCAGGCAACTTGAAGAAAGGTATCAGTACGGGATATATCCACCGTGGGGTGTGATGCAACATTCTACACGTCGTATTATACTTTGCACAGCATTATCCAGCAGCTGTTGAGGCAATTTATCCCATTCCTCTGTCAATGCACGAATGAGGGTGTTCTTGTTTGTCGGAGGATAGTTTCGACCAGCAAGTTGCCTCCCCAAAGCATCCCAAACATTTTCAATGGGGTTTAGATCTGGAGAACGTGATGGCCATACGAGGCGTTGAATACCCTCGCTGTCTAGACAATCCTGAACAGCGAGTGCTCGATGACATGGTGCGTTGTCGTCCATAAAAACAAATTTATCACAGACAGCACCATGGAAAAGACGAACATGAGGAAGTAGAACTTCATCAATGTATCGTTGGCCCGTCATAGTCCCATTCGCAACCACATGTAGACGCGTGCGGTCATTGATCATGATGCCGGCCCACACCATGACACTGCATGTCGGATATCGGTCCCTTTCCTGGATATTTTCTGGATAATAACCAGTACCACTCTCGCGTCAGATCAGTTGGCGTCTACAATCCGATGACAGACTGAACCTACTCTCATCTGAGAATAGTACGCATGCCCAGTCCTGTTCAGTCTAATTGTGATGCTCACGACGCCACTGCAAACAGGCAGTACGGTGCTGTCTGGTTAATGGGACACACACAACAGGTCTGCGGGAGTATAGTCCTCCTCCCCTCAAACGTCTGGCAACAGTTTTTCGGGAGATATGCTTTCCTGTGGTAGCAAGAAACTGATTTGCCACCTGCTGAGCTGTGGTGCGCCTGTTCCTTTTTGCTGATAGGACGATGTATCTGTCTTCTGCAGGCGTCGTACTTCTAACACGACCTCCCCCGTGCCGCCTACTACACATTCCAGTAGTTTTAAATGATTTCCCCAGCCGTGAAACAATGCTGTGAGCGATGTCGAACTCCCTGGCAACATCTGTTATTTTTCACCCTTTTTCGATCTTTCCAATAACTCAGCCACGCTTAAAATCATCTAAGTGATATCGGGAAGACATGCCGAAAATTTCAAGTTCGTCAACTAAATCTGTCCTGTAAAACTTTGATTTGAAACAACAACTCTCCACACGCGTCAAAACCTTTAAAGCTCTTATCAGCGCTATCACGTGATGAACAGACGTGGAAAAAAAAATTTGCATACGCATACCTCTTCTTACTATATTCCGCACTTATTATAATTTTCCACATTTTGCCTCCTTTCATTTTGTGGTTGCTATGGATGATAGTGTTATCCGTCCTTAGCAATTGTCCAGCAGTGTATATATATATATATATATATATATATATATATATATATATATATATATATATATATATATATATATATATATATATATATATATATATATATATATATATATATATATATATATATATATATATATATATATATAAGTTCATAACGAAGAATAAAACAAAGAAAAATAATAGACATATGAAAAAGGGGGGGGAAATAATGAGTAAAAAATAACAAACAACAGTTTATTAAAAATAATAATAATAATAAATAAAAAAAAAATAAGTAAAAAAATTAAAAAAAAAAAAAAATCATTAAATGTTAATTAAAAAACCGGAAAAAAAAGGATATAATCTTTTCTTCAGCCCACACGATTATATCCGCAAAACAGAGTGCTTTCTGATATTGTATCAATAAAGCCAAAGCTAAATAAATTAATACAATAGTGTGAGGAGCACTCAAAAAATTTTTTTAAAAAATAACAACAAATGAAATAGATCACAAAAAGTACAAATAAGTAAAAATAACATGTAAAAACAGATAATAAAATAAAATAAAAATAAAAAACATTAAAAAGGGGGGACTATAAAGCGAGCAGCAAAATCAGTTCAACTTACATGGACGGATATTTTTCAAGAATGATTTAAAAATGTTTTCGCAGAAAGATTGCCAGATTACAAAATATGAAAACAAAAGATGAAAACAAAAGCGCAAATTGAGTGTAACAAGAGGGTTTTAAAGTGTCATTCTTACTGCACTGAAGTGATTTGTTATTCTGAGTTTTGATTTGTTAGTTACCAAGGATGGGCCCGAAATGGATGTGCGCAAGGTAATATTATACTGGATAATTTTAAAAATTGATCATAAATAGTTTTAGAAGATAGATGTTTATTTAAGAAAAAGTATAAAATAGAAAAGAGAAACATAAATTGCCTGTTTTGCAGATAATTTTAACCGCGGATTTGCACGATATGGATTAGCACATAGAAAAATTATTTAAATTATCAAAGAAAAAATTCTTTCAATAGATAATTTTGACACGGATTTGCCCGAAATGGATTTGCACATGGAAAAATTAACAAAGAAAAAACCTTAGTAGATAATTTTAGCCACGGATTTGCCCGAAATGGATTTGCACATGGAAAATTTTATAAATTAATAAAGAAATTTTTAGCAAACAATTTTATCCACGGATTTGCCCGAAATGGATTTGCACATGGAAAAACTGTATAGATTAACAAAGAAAATTATTTAGTAAAGGAATTTTTAGTAAATAATTCTAACCACGGATTTGCCCGAAATGGATTTGCACATGGAAAAATTATACAAATTAACAAAGAAATAATTTTGGCAATGGATTTACCTGAAATGGATTTGCACATGGGAAAATCATAAAAATTAACAAAAAAATGTTTAATAAATATATCCACCAAAATATACGATTAATTCAATGATTTTATATAAAATTTTATTACATTAGTTGGGTATCCATTGTTTTTTTATCAGATTTTGAAAGAGTTTATCGATTTGTTTTTTGGATAAATAAATATTACTACATATTCTTTTAATTCTGTTCATTTCATTAAAAGTGGTATTTAAATAGATGCTCCTAGAAACATTAGAATTCCAAGTAACTAGTTTATTAATATTAAAATTAAAATCATTTCTTTTATCGTATAAATCAACAAAGCAGATATTTTCAACTTTCATAATACCCAAATCCAAAAAATTGAAATTAATGTTATCATCATGATTACGAAGTAAGATTAATTCCTCAGGGTATATATCACTTAATAAAACAGTAAAATCTAGGAAATTAAAGATAATTAAGTCATCAATATATCTAAAAACAAATATATATATATATATATATATATATATATATATATATATATATATATATATATATATATATATATATATATATATATATATATATATATATATATATATATATATATATATATATATATATATATATATATATATATATTGATTTATTCTATTTTAATGTTTTAGAATTTTCCGAACGAATTAAACAATAACTGCTACTCATATACTTCGGTGTCCTTTCTCTCTGCGATTTCAAATAATAATATTTGTGGCTTTGACGGGTTAAGTGCAGACATTTTGTCTAATCAATTGCAATTCAATTTGGTTTTGGTGGAAAACGTCTTCATTTCCATGATATTATGATATGGGAGGGAATTTTGACAGATTAGCGACTTTTTAAGTGCAATGCCCATACGTGACGCTATTATTTTATGAAATAATAGAATTTTTACTGTCAGACATGGTATCAACATGTCATTTTGTTTTCATCTCTAGAAGAATTTAAAGGTTGAAGTTATGTAAGTGTACATTCACTGATTACGCTCACCAAAGTATATAATTTTCCTGCACAGCAGAATATTATTTTCCTAGTTTGAATTTAAACAATTTATTTCTCATCACAAATATCAAGAAAAAGAATGAAAAAAAGTCAAATGCAGGTTATGAACCTCTGGCAACCACTATATCAAGCTTTCTAACTCACCCGGGACTTGGGTGTACACGTTTTTCTATGTTAGTTAGAGAATCGAGCTTTGGCACCAGCAGAGGTCCAGCTTATAGCCGCCTACAAACATCCCTCTCTTTCTCAACCCTCTACAAACACAGGACTTTTGCCGCTGTCTGTCTGATTCAAATTAACATTTATTATGTCTCCAGTTCTTGTCAACTCAAAAGTTGTCATCCTTGAGCTCCAGCATTTACGATTCAAACTTAATTTTGTATTTTTTCTTTCTTTACACACCGTTAAGGGGAGCACCGATGTCAACGTCTCAACATCCTTTGTGCCAGCGTTCTCAGCCAAATTTTGAAAATCGTTGCTCTGCACTTGCTGACTGTAAGCCCACTCTAATAAATTGGAGCTGAATATAAACTTGAGAAGAACTTCTGATTTTTAACTAGTCAAGCCACTCACGAGTCTCCTTCAGAGAGTTTACATAAAAGATAAATGGCCCACCCATCTATAAATGGCCCACCCATCTATAAATGGCCCACCCATCTATAAGTCTATAAAATCCTCCAATACTACCAAAACAATCAAATCCTCTATAAACTCATGATTTGTTGCTGTTGTTGTTCATTTACGTCGCACTAGAGCTGCACAATGGGCTATTGGCGACGGTTTGGGAAACATCTCTGAGGATGATCCGAAGACATGCCATCGCAATTTTGATCCTCTGCAGAAGGGATGGCACCCCCGCTTCGGTAGCCCGACGACCTGCACGCGAAGTCGAGCACTTTACGGTAGAACAGTTTAACGAGGACCCATACCGCACACCCTCGGTCCTTACGCAGGCTGATCCAAGTGGTCACCCACCCGCACACTGACCGTAGCCAGTGATGCTTGACTTCGGTGATCTGCTGGGAACCGTGTCTTAACGATCAGTCCACTGCGGGACCTTAAACTCATGAAGTTTATAGTCCAATGTCAAGCCTATTTTCATTTCGAATGCTGTTGCCGCACCCCGATTGCTGTAAATATATTTTAATAATTATATATTTTGTCTCGACATCAACGAACTCACTAATTATGTTCCCCTTTCCTCTCAGCAGCGATCGAAGATACAGCAACAACGTTCATTGTGAAAAAAGCTACTTTTTTGAAGCATGTGTACTTTTACTTGAAAAATTGCAGCTGTTGACTTTGGCATTTATTTTTGGTTTTAAATAGAAACAGTTGCATTTTTTGTAAAGTTTCTTTATTTTAGCAGAAATAGGTAATCGGAAAATTCTTGTTTTCTGAAATATATTTTGGTATGTGAGCGTTGTTAGACATTACACACCGAACATTTCCAACTTTTGAGTTTATTTCGTTCTTTATTATTGAGTAAAAGAGCACTACTGTAAGTTTCTTTACGAAGTGGAACGGTTCGAAACCATTTATGTGTAGTAATAGAAATAATTTGAAAATACTCTGTTTTGTTATCATTTGTGGCAGTAGCCGGTAGCGACCTTTGATCGGAAGAGAAACGTGGTCTTGCATTGTTTTATTTGATAATTTCCTGGTTTTATTTGTGTATTCTGGTAATAATGTCATCAATTTAGTATTAAAGTGATATTTTTTGTAAAAGTTTTTTTATTCCTAAGTTAAGCCAATGTTCTTTTGTTTCTATTTTTCTGTTAATGCATCGGTGTGATAGTTATTGATCGCAAAATTAGCTTTGTTTTCTTAATTTCTATTTCCTTTAAGAAATATTTATAATATGTAAATGTAAAAAGTATTAAAATGTTTTCAAGAATTCATTTTTCTTTAAAGTTGCAAATTCTAAATATTTATTGATCATTATTAATTTAAAAATATACATTTTTAAAAAAAAAAATCAATAAGCTTTATTAACTCGTAAATTTCTCCGATATAGGGACTTTTATTTCTTCTTTGATTAGAAATTCTGTTGTGATGATTAGAATAGATTATGATGAATTAGATGATTCCATGATTAGAATATTCTTGCATTAAGATTGTAACTGTCTTGGTACATTTTACTAACTTAACCTCTTAAATGATATTAAACTAAATTATGCTTGTTACTTGTTTGTTTTTATCCGTTATTTTATTTGTTTAGTGTGAATTATTTTAATATTGATTCATACAGCACTTAAAAATGAAATATTTTTTTAAATTTTAATAGCCTTGACAGAGGTTTGATTCAAGTCATCTTTCATTATGCCTCCTGCAACTAGTTCTGTTCCCCAAGCTGATGTTAAAGAAGAAATAAGTACTTGGTCAAAGAGAATTGGAATAAATGCTGTTTTATTGGGACCTCCAGGTGCAGGCAAAGGAACACAGGTAAACATAATTTTATACTAATTATTTTTTTTTTCATTGTATAGGTATAAATGATATGAATGTGAGCCAGGGTGCTGGTGTCTCCCAAAGATTTCCATAATTTAGTTAATTTTGCCTAGCTATTCGGCATAAATACGAAATTTCATTTTCTCTCATTTTTATTCTAGAAAGCACTACTAAATCAGTCGATCTTGCACCTTTATTTTACCTTTTTAAATAGCAATGATATAAATATGCAAAAAATATAATTTAAGGAAATAGACATTTCTATTATAAAATAATAAATATAATAAAAACATTTCTCTTAATTTGGTTTTGGTTAAACATAATAAAATTTCATTAAATAAAATATTTAATTCAAATTTATATTACTCAATAAAATGTGCAAATTATTTGCACTTACATTATGTAAGCTTCTTTTTGGTTAGAATTTATAACCTCACCAATATTTACACAAACATGTATAGGTATATATATGAGTTTTTTTAGTTTTAACTAAATTCAAATAATTCTAAACATTTAATTTTCTGCAAATTTGTTTATTAAGTTTACTGATAAAAATATTTAGTGCTTGGAACACTAATGATTATACAAAAATTATCATATTTGCAGATAAAATGACTAAATATGTGTGTGGCCCTTGTCTAATCGACCTGCTATGTAAATGGCCCTTCTCTCAAAAAGGTTGTGCACTTCTACTCTTATGAGTCAATTTCATCAGAAATTGAGAGACCAGACATTATTTAGCTCCTCTTTAAAAACCCCTCACACATTTCGATTATAAAAAAGAAAAATTCGAAAAGTGTAATAGTGAGTAGGTAATTACAGTTTGGTCAGTAATATTATTAATAGAATGAAAAGAGTAAGAAATGAGAAAGAAATTATCAATTGTAATTACGTATTAGTAAATAGTTTTTGGCTTCTCATTGCTTGGTTGTTGTCAAAACTTGGCCATTATTTTGATGAAGATATAATTGTGGAAATCTTGCCAGTCATGCTTTTTAAAGAATGATTCAACAACAATCAAAGTTCTAGAATCATTCTATAAAAAGTTACTCTTTTTTTTATTATAACTTTATTTTTTAATGTTGCCAAATAGGCAATTTTTAAAAACGTTGATTAACTTTTGAACTAAATTTATTTGTCTCTTCTAAGGCGTGGATAATTCTTCACTGTATGATGAAATTTATATTTAAAAACTATAGTTTAGCTACAAGTGTATAGCACTTAAACTGTAGCTTTTTTCAAAAAAATTTCCTTGATGAAAGGCCTTTGAAAAACCATGGTAAAATGAAAAAGTTATAAAATTAGAATATTTGTAAGTAGAGTGACCCGGGGTAATTCACGATCACTCTGTTTCTTGGGTAAATAATGATCGCCTAAGTTTTATTAAAATTTTTTTTTTTTTTAAATTTAAGACATGGACAAGAATGCTCATACACTTTACTAAAGTATAACTACATTTACTTAATAATAGTTTTTTGTTTAATCTAACCAAATAAGTATCTTTTAAACTGCTTTCTGTATTTCCCATTTCAAAGATGGGTTTCAAAATTTGCACATTAATAATAAATATTTTGAGTTACTTTCTTTTTCTTTGATATAAAAATAGTGTAAGCTTTTGTTTAATTGTTTCACATCTACTGTAAACATTATTATTGATTATAGGAAACTATATCAAATGTTGTCATTTCTTCTTATAAATGGTATAAAAAATAGCTATTAAACAGCTAATTGTCTTCTCTTAGATAACAGTTCGTATTTTTTAAGTGGAACAACTATAAAATATATTTTAACTGTAATCACAAAATTTGTTTTTAACTCTATACAAGACAAATGTGTTCTGGTTTGTCTTACCTTGCTTCTGTAATAAATTTATGTGTGTACATTGTTTGAATAATTTTTAAGTTTATAAATTAACTTAATATAAATATGGTGAGAAATTATAAGCCTAAAAAGGATACTAAGCTTTTAGAAAGCAAAATCAGTAAATTTCTTTTAATGATGGAAAATTTCAGTGTGAGAGCTGCTGTCAGAGCTGTTGACATACCTAATTTAATTTTACACTTTCACTTAATGAAGTTAAAAAGTCCAACAAAAGTTACCCATGTGGGCACTCTTTTTTTATATTCCTGCAGAACATGAGAATGAGTTGACTGCTTGACTAAAATGTATGGCACAATGCAAAGGTTTTTGGAAAATTTAAAGTGTTAATCTTTATTCTTGCTTTTAAATAAATTGTTTTATTAGCTGCCTAAACATATCTTTTTGGTTTATTTGCATGATCTTGATGTCTTATTTGTTAATTACATTTGTATAATTATTTTTAAACAGCCTCTTTACTATAAAAACTGGTGATCAGTAATTACCCCACAAGTGATCAGGAATTAATTACCCCAGAAATGATCAAGAGAAGGGGTAATTCCTGATCACTAAAAATTTAAAATCTTTTAAATTCTTATTAGATTTTCAAACAAAAGAAGGTAGCTTTGAGGGTTTATGTGACTCATCTCATAAACCCTCAAACTTCCAGTTAATATTAAAATTCTATCTTGAATAGTTTTTTCACAAAATAGATGTTTGCATTTTTTGGTCAGGAATTACCCCAGGTCACCCTATTCTTATGTTTTATCTAATATTCATGAATACCAACTTTTACGGTTAAATGAATTTTATACATGATTATGGTTATTTATTATGATTTATTCATTTTTTATTTCAGGCTCCAAGGTTAAAAAAAGAATTCTGTGTCTGCCACTTAGCAACAGGTATATTGTATTAAGTAACTCTTTTTTATTATTTTAACACATTAATTATTATAATTTTTTTTTCTTCAAAGTTTTCAATTTGTCTTGCTGAATGTTTTGCACTTCACTTGTTTTAAATATGATACACATAGTGGTAAGTTGCATATGAACTATTTCTTTTGTTCGGGATTCCAAAAAGATTGCAATTACTATTATATAGCAATTACTAATGAAACAGAAATTGCAATTATTATTTTTCTAGATTATTTATTTTTAAGGAAGAGTTGCTGTCTAAAAAAATAAAATTTTAGGCCTCTTATAAGCAATGTATTTTTATTTCTTTCTTTCTTTTTTTCTTCTAAAGAATAATAATCATTATTTGAAACAAACCTGTTCTTTTCATGCAAGTACATGTTGAAAAATAAGTTCATTAATTGATAAGCTATGATAGCACTCTAGAGTTTATTTTAATAAATATTTTTTATTCCAGCATAATAGGTGCTTTGTTTGAATTTAAGCTTTGCACGTCGAAAAATTTTTTGAAGTAGAAAGAGTAAAAGCATTGATGTTGCAAAAGGTTGCAAGTAGGAGATTTTCTGATCAATTGAAACAGTTTATGATTTAAAGGTTTTTTCTTAGATTGTTGGAGGTCCAGTTTGTTGTGGAATTTATGCGGATTTAAAGATTAGTTGCATTGGAAAAGATTCAATGGCTTTGGTGATAATTTTGAAGATTTGAATACTGCTAAGCACAATAGATTTACTAAAATATAGTTGAATTTGATAACAGTCTGGGTTTAAGCCTAGATTCCATTATGTATACAACTTTTGTAGGATCATAATTTCCATGTATGTTCCATAGTTTTTGTATATGTTGCATTTTTTATTTATAATTTTTTTTCAATATTTATGGTTTTAAAGTCACTACATTGGTAATAATGTATATATATATATATATATATATATATATATATTTTCTGGTAAGATATATATGAGACTGGGGTTAATTAAATTTTGGGATTGTAAAAATTGAATTAGTGTCCAAGATTCCTACAATGTTTAGCAATTGATGATTTCTTACTTTAATGATAACAGGCATATCTATACTTGGACAACATGAATTAGAGAAACCATCAATTGCTACACATGGTTGGAATCTTGGCCATAAATTCAATTTCGACAGTGCCGAAATTATTTCCACTCCAGTCACATCTTGATTCCCTGGAATCTTGTTTTATTCATATGACTGCTGATTCTCTTGTTAATGATATTAGTTCCTCAACACCTCTGCATAGTAAGTGGAGATGCATTTTACCCTCATTTGCCTCTCTCTACCACTGTGACTTTTCTTGGTTTTATTTCTCATCTTTATTTTTCCATTTTTGTTGACAACTTCACGTTTTTTTAAAATTTCAAATCATTTTTATTTCTTTTCATTCACATCTGGCAAGTCTTAAAAATCGACAACTACTTTTGAAGTACTTGAAATAAGTTGACTGTGATTCGCTATTTATATATTTTCAAAGCAAATGAAGTTTTTAATGAAGTAATATCTTACCTTCTTCAGTTTCTTAAGATTATTTATTTAATATTTTAGTGTTAGTGTTTTTGTTCATTTTAGTAAAGATGGATTTTAAGGTCATTCCTTAAATTGTAAAATAGATTAAAAGTAGACTTGAGTATTAAAACTAGAATTTTTAATGAAGCAAATGATCAGTCCAACCCCATGATATGTGGTAATATTCTGCGATAAGCATATAAATAAGTGAAAACATTCTGCAGATTATGCATGCATTTTAATTCCAAGTCAACTTAAACAAATATGCTAAAAAGTTAATTAAAAAATGAGATGTGAAATAGCATATGTCAATGTTTATGTTTGCATATAATTAAATGTTACTGTTGTACACAATTACCATAGTTAGATAATATAGACACACGTCGTGTGCAGAGACATTGGTGGCAAATTTGCAAAAAAAGTATTCACATGGGCAAACAAAAAAGTTTGCAAGGGGAAGAAAATTAAAAGCAGACGAAGTAATCATGATTTATGCAAGGTAGAAGAAAATCAATGTTCTGTTAGTTGTATGCATGCTGCTTCTAAAGAGAAGAGATATAACTGCCGCTGTAGCGCGAAGATTAGCGGACGACTTCCTTTTTACAATGCAACTCAACACAATTATCGCTTTACTACGAAATTAAACGATTGCGGTGACAGTGGGCAATCGTTTAATATAATTTCATTTGAAGTGAAATTACTTATATTACTTAATATGATAATTACTGTATATGAATGCAGTTCTTAAATTTCATACTTATGTATAGCTATTAATATTAATCTTTCACTAATGTTCTTTTAATGTTAATGTGCATGTACATATGCGTATTTTTTTTGTCAAGAATAAATAAAAATATTAATTAGTTAACTGATTTTGTATATTAAATAAAATAATTCTATTATCAAAAAATATTATGAGCTTGCTAATGCTTTACTTATGTCTTATTATTACAATAGCTAATTTAATAGAAGATAGTTAAGACTATTATAGTCAAAAAATGTTATTCAACATAAAACAGGCATTGGCATATGAGATTGCAAAACAGAAGAAAAAGAGAAAATGTCCTTGAAATAAAAAAGAAAAGTAATTAATTACATTTTTGAAATGTCTAAATGAATGCCAGTGATAAAGTATCTGCAAGAAGAAGTATTATTTTAGAAGATGAAGGAGATTAGGTATTAAACTAAAAATTAATAAGTATTTGTAAGATTGCAAATTTTCTTTAGTTATATATTTTTTCAAGGAATTGTAGATTGATTAATGTGTTGTAATGTATTTATATATATATATTTGAGCACGATATCTATGCTTCTTAAAGAAATCACCCATAAAAAAATACAATTGAAGTCAAATAGACTAATTTTAAAGTGAATCAAATAAAACTACCCTGAAGGTACTATATTTGCTCCCCAACTTTATTTTTTGTCATATGAAGGTACAATTAGTAATTATATTAGCCAGTATTATTCACTAATTTGATTTTGGTGAAATTTGTTAGTATTTTGACAAGAGTTTTTTAAATTTTTTTTATAAGAATTTTCTTTTTATTTTAAGTAACTTTTTTGTATTATTTTTTTTAAATATTTATTTTTGCAGTTTATTTTATTTAGTAGTTATGTTATTTAAAAAACAAGCTAATGTTTTTCAGATATAAAATTTATTTGTAACTTTAATGCAAATTGCATCTCAATTTCTCTTAGTATACAATTATATTTAAACAAAAATAAACTTAGGAAAGAAATAATATATAGGATGAGGCAAATGAGGGAATTTGTTTTATAAACATTTTTTGCCAATTTTAAAGATTTTTTTAGATTTTTTAAAGATTAGAGACTTTATTTCTAAACATAATTTCATGTAGAATATGATTTTTGATCCAAAATGGAATTGCTCCTAAAGGATATAACTGTTATTCAAAATAGTAGAAAATAAAATTATTATAAAACTAAAAAAAAAAAATTGTTGCAGTGAATTGCTTCAAATATTGTCCCCTAGAATTTAATTCTCATCACTGTAAAGTTTATATTTTAAAAATGTTGTGACAAATTTTTGTTCTCTTTTTTCTTAATTTGAGTAAGTGTTTGACTTTTAAATTTATAATTTTAAGGGGATATGCTTCGTGCTGAAGTAGCTTCTGGGTCTGATTTGGGTAAAACTTTGAAAAAAGTGATGGATGATGGTAAATTAGTGAGTGATGCTCTAGTGGTTGATTTAATTGATAGAAATCTGGACAAAGAGGAGTGTAAAAATGGATTTTTGTTGGATGGATTTCCTCGTACAGTTGTCCAAGCTGAGAAAGTGAGTATAATAGTTATGCTCTTTAAACTGTTTGTATTTTAAATCTTTCACTTTCACGCTTTTTAATTTTATTTTGAGGATTACTTATACAGTCAGACCTCGATATAAGGTCATCCGCATATAAGATCACTTTTCATAAGTCCCGGCTCACTGAATAGGAATTCTATGTTACAGATTATCGGATATATGGTCAAGTTTTAAAAATCATTATCGCTTATAAGGTCATTTTTATCTGAGGAGAGGGAAGCTCTTTTCTAACAAAAGCCTATTTAACTTCCTTACAAGGCGATTACCCCTCCCGAGTTCTAAGAAAATGTTGCAGCCAACGAACAAGCTACAATTTCTGAAATTGTTTCACAAGTGGTGGACAGTGAGGACAATGATCCTGAGACTATAGCTGTAACCCAAGTGGAAACCTTTAATGCAATAAATGTCATCGGAAATTTGTTTACAAATATGAGGGAGCTGAGGAACATTTTGAGAAGTTACAAAATCTAGAAAACATGGTTCGAAAAATAAAACCAAAAACGAGACAGACAACTTTCTTTAATTCTTTAATAATTCTGTTAAAATTTATTGACTTAAATATTTAATTTATGGCCTATTGTTTTCGTTTGTATTACCATTTTTAAAAAGTCATAATGTGTACTATTTACGTGCTTAGTTACGAACTGCTAATGAGTCCGTTAAAAGGCCACCCCACTTATAAGGTCACTTGTGCAATGTCCCTTAGGGTGACCTTATATCGAGGTCTGACTGTATATTGATGGTGTATTTATATATAATGATCTAAATTTTTTAGTTGGTAATGTGATTTTTACTTAAAGTTGTAATTGTTTCCTTTGAAGTTAATCAGTACATTTTTTAACACTTTTTTTTAGAGCAAAGGAATTTGCTTTTAAACTGCAATTTAACAATTACAAATTTTTTTTTTGGTGTTTAATAATATTTTCTTGCTTAATAAATCTAACACACAACTGCCTTTTATTGCTTGCACTTTTCACATATCTTTGACTTTTAATGTAGCTGAATGAATTCTGTGATTAATAATTATTAGAGTTCAATTCTCAATCTTATGTTTGGATTTTCACAGAAAATTGAGTTATTATTTTCATACATTTTAGAAAAACGAACATAATAGACATATATTTTTATTTAATGGCATTATTTTTAGGTAAAACTATTTATAAAAATTCTGTCATATAATTTATTATTTAAGATAGAACTTAAACAGGAAAAGTTTCATTTAAAATGAAACTGGATTCACTTTGAAACCTAAAAGATCAACTAAAGCTTTAAAAATACTCAAGTTTTTAATTTTGATGAAAAAAAAAATAATATTTTTACATTGTTATGCATTTGCCAAAAAGCAGCTATCATAAAATCCGTTCATACTTGCCACATGTCAAAATCATTTATTTTTTAAGATCTGTTTATTAAAAAAAAAAGAATTCTGATTTTATAAAAAAGTAGTTAAAAGTTTTATAAACACGCGAACATTTTCGAAGTTGAATGAATTAAGTTATATACTTCTGCCTCATTTTTTTCTGTTTATTGTAATGCCTGACAATTTAATAAACAAAACATGTTTGATTTATGCTAATTTAAAAAAAAAATTGCAAAAATTGAAATTTCATTTAACTGCTGAATTAATACCGTTCATTTTTGTGTTGAATATACCAGCAATCCAACGATAGGAAACCAAGCAAATTTAAGGCGGAGGGTGCGTTTCCTTCTTTTTCTGTGGCGCCATCTATGGTGAAGAATACAACTTTAGCCGCACACATGCGTCACAGCTTGTTTTAAACGGAACATCCTTTTATACTCCATTCTACAGATCATCTACAAATAATTTTGACCTAAATTAAAGAAGGATTAATGTCCAATTCTGTAACCCCAACGTTATTGATTTGTTATTTGAACTTGGAGGACTTTGTGAATCCATCAGATTTAACATGCACCAATCACCATTTAATGCACGGGGATTCTTTGGTTGGCAGGAGTTGGAGCTCATGATCTCATGAACACCAGACCAACGTCCTACCAACCAGGCTGTCCCGGCCAAAAATACTTATTGATCAAAGTAGTAGTATTTTGTAGTAATTATAGATCAAAGGACCTATTTTTACTTACTAGAAGTAAAATAATTTTTAAATATTTTTTTGAATGGAGGCTTAATCAAATTACAGAAACATAGCTGCCAACTCTACTGGATTTTTCAGTAGACTACTGAATTTTGCCTGTTTCTTCTGGTCTACTGGTTCAATAAAAATTCTTCTTGTTTTTGTACGTTATAGAAAATTCCCTAAAATTGAGTAAGTTTTCTACGAAATCCCTATTGAAATAGAATTTTTGCACAGATCATTGCATGCTTGAATATTAAAATAAGTATTACTACCTAATACATAATGAAGCGAGCCTTATTAATATAAATCAGTTAAAAACTTTTTTTATTCTAAAATTGTTATTTTATTTTATTCAGAATTCTTTTTTTTTAAGTTAATTGAAAAATATTTTTACTATCTCTGATGAATTAAATGCCTATTGCTGTTCAAAATTATGAGTAAACATAATGCATAACAATGGAAGCTCATTTGATGTTAATCATTTCTGGAGAATATAGCAATTTTTCTATTTTGATGATTCTAAAAATACCTAAAATAACCTATGTGTAAAATATTTTGTACATTATGCAACAATTATCATGAAGAGTATTTTATTTTGTAAAATCTGCTGGATATTTTCCTATCCTTGTTGGCAGCTATGCAGAAGTGAAAATGAAAATATATCATGTAAATTATAAGCTAAAATAATAATAAATGAATAAAATGAAAAGCTTTTTTTTAAACCAGTTTTTCAAGCTTGCATGTTTTACTATCAATATCATTTAATTTCTGAATTTTTTACTTTTTGCTTCATTATTGATTAATTATTAATTTTGCTTGATTTTTAGCTTGATGTTCTTCTTGAGAAGAGAAAGTCTAAGTTAGATTCTGTCATTGAATTTGGAATTGATGATTCTTTGCTTGTTCGAAGAATAACTGGAAGACTTATACATCATCCGAGTGGGAGATCTTACCATGAAGAATTTCATCCTCCAAAAAAAGAAATGACAGATGATGTAAAGTTTTTTTTTTGTTTCTTTTCTCTTACTCATTTTCTGAATTTTCCTTCTGAAAATCTTTATAAGTAATCACACTGTTAAATTCCCCCCCCCCCAATCATATACTTTTAAAAAAATTTTATAACTGATCAAATAAAACTTTAAATCTATAGACTGATAAAATTAGTCATATTTTGCTAATTTGAATTTTTGAATGTAATCTGTTAGTAGACCATTCACTAAACTATTTTTGTAAAGTTGTAAGTTTTGTCAATTAAACTGGGGTTCCTGTGGTCAGTTTTGCTATTTCAGAGTTTCCCTAGGAATAAAAAAATACAACGTGCTTCTCAATGGAAAAAAGGGAACTTTGAGTTTTGAATGGGCACTCTCTTAATACTGTAAAAATGTATCTAAATGTGTAATATCATGTAATAACTGAATTCGATGCTCAGCAGTTTTTAACTTATTATTTTATGTGTATATTTCAAAATGTAATTTTTACTCATCATCTAAATAGGAGAGAAATTAGTAGTTAAGTCATAAATAATTAAAGGCATTCTAAGAGACAATATCTGTGCATACATTTTTTTTCAAATAAGAAGTAAACTAACATTTTTTTTTTTGATAAACAGCTAAGATTTTTTCTCTATAATTTATACTGAAAATTATTAGAAAGTGAACATCTAAAAGGTGCATTTTTTTTAAAAAAAAAAAAGTATTTATTTAGAAAATAATTTTAAAATTTAAAATCATGTAATAAATTTATTAATATACCACTTAAAAAATGAGAAACCTATATAAATTTACCAGTCAAGAATAATTCTAACAAAGTAAATGTTTCTAATAGTAATCAAAATTAAACCAATAAACACAGATAGTTTTTGTGTATAATTATTATTTTAACACTTAAATAATTTTTCTTGAAAATCGAATATGAAAAAAAGCAGCGTTTTTAAGGGATGTTGACTTATTTTTATAAAAAGGGCAACGAATGTGCATTTATAGGGTTCAAAGGTAGACCAGGCCACCTTTCTAAAAACACTTAGGTAGGGCAATGCTATTAAAAATTTTTTATTGTGTTAATTTATAGTTTTGTTTTATGTGGTAAATCTTATTTTATTTTCACATTTTATTAACACATTCTTAAATTTTGTTTTTCCAAAGTAATTTTAGCAGTGCTCAGTTTTCTGACCTCATGCTCTATTAATAATATAATAGGGTTGCCACTCCACAGGGAAAACCTAGAAAATACAAGGAATTTAAAAATCAGCTAAAATAACAGGGAAAATGCAGAGAATTTTGATTTTTTCTTTACAAACTGGGAAAATACAGGGGAATTTTCTTTTTTTATTTTGGTCTTTTAAAAAACGGTGACCACTCAAAGTGTAATCTATGGGATATTTAACCATGATATTTCAGCTATACCGAACTTTCATTTACCACAGTATTATTTAAGTATGTTCAGCAGTTTTTCCAGCAATTGAACTAATAAATATAGTTAGCCCAATATAGCTCACACAGAGCACAGTAATTGTTGTTTCCTCTTAATATATTGCGTATAACATGTACAGGGAAAACACAGGGAATTTTTTTTTCAGATTTGAGTGGTAACCCTGCATAATATACCAGTCTCCCCATTTCTTAGTTTTAAAAGTTAATGTGAATTATTTTTTTATGCCATTTAACTGATACTTTATTAAATCTCATAAGACAGCAGTTAAAATGAAATATTGTTAATAAATTAGCTGTATGCAAAATAGTTTTCTCAACTGTTTTTCAGTAGCATTCTTTTAATTCCTTTATTTTATGCATTTTTCTTCCTTGTTCACCTAAGTTTGAAAATAAAATAAATTTTATTTTTCAGATAACAGGAGAACCTCTAGTTCGGAGGTCTGATGACACAGCTGAGGCTTTACAAAAGAGACTAAATGCATACCACTTGCTAACAAAACCCCTGGTTGATTATTATCAAAAGCGAAATATTCATACTCGGATAGATGCTGCCTTAGATGCTAATAAAGTTTTTGAAAGTATCCGTAGGACATTTCTTAATGCCAAATCCAAGGATAAAGTTATGTTTGTAGGGTAATATCTTTTTTAAGCAAAGATATTCAACAATTTAAAATGATTATTGTGTTGCATACTAGTTGGCATATAATTAGATGATTTATAACTTCAAGATAATTCAAGTACAAATGTGTAATGCTCTATCAAAATATCGTACAACTCGAATAACTTTATATAATTGAAAAAGAGAAAGCTGTAACTGATTTAAACTTTTTTACCTAATGAGATTACATTTTAGAAAGTTGCGGGGGCCAAATTATAATTTGATCTTTTCTAAACTGTTCCAGTATTTGCGTTTTAAACTGGTTCCTTAATTCTTGAAATGTTCATACGTACCCCATGTTCTTCCCATGATGTGTTGCTGGACTATTTTTAAAACCTGTTGTTGCATCATAATTTTTCTAATCAATTGTAGTTAGTTGCATGCAATTGTTTTTACTGATTTGTATTTATTAATAAATGAATTATGTGCTATTTTTTTTTAACCCATTTTGATCAGTATTTGTATAATTTGACTTATTTTCCTGATATGACTTTGAAAGATATTCTTATCGACCTTCAATGTTGTTATCTGATCTATCTTTTAATATTAATTGCAGTTTGAGGTGTATAGTCTATGCAAAACATATCATGAAATAAAGTTGACATGTTTTCATTTCCTTGTTTTTGATAAATTTATTTTCACTGTCTTTCTTTTTTGTCTTTTTAAAGTTTGAAATATTCTTTAAAACTGCCTTAAAAGTCATTTCTAAAATTTTTTTTTCAAAAGTTATACTTTGTTAAATTTGTATGAGAATTTTTATTGATTGTCACATTCAATAGAAAAACATCAAATGTCTCAATTGAATGTAAAGATTCATGAGCAGCTGATTACTCTAAAGGTTTTTAAAGTATAAGCAGTAATCTGAACGATTTGTTAGGGGACATGTTTTAAAGACTTAATTCGGTAGGTATTATTTGTATTTTAATTTCTTAATTCGATTCTTCACTGTTGTTCATAGATAATATTACCACATTGTTTGAAGGTTTTCCAATATTTCATTTGTTCAATTCATTTACATTTCTGTTACTTAATTTGGTTTTTCACTGCTGTTTATTGATATTTCCAAATTGTGTGAACATTTTTCCTATATTCTGATTTTACACTGTGAATAGTGTTAGCAGAACTAAATTAAACTCAGTGTCATGACAGCCCATAGAGGGCCAAGGCCTACTGTACCCATCTCAGTCTTGACCTTGGGCCCTGGGATGCAGACGCAGATGTTCAGGTTGAGTGGTCAGCAGAACGCGGAATCCCCTGTGTTTAGTCCCCATGCATGCTCGATAGTCATTTTATCGACCCACTGAACGGATGAAACGCTAGGTCAACCATGCCTGGTCCGAGGATTGAACCCTTTGGCGCGTGAGTTCAAAACACTACCGTTCAGTTGCCACACGTCGAATAGTGTTATCAGCAATCTTAACAATTTGTTTAGAGACATGTATTGAAGCTATATTCTAAAGTTAATATTCGCATTTCAATTGCTTAATTTGATTTTTCCCTGCTGTTCATAGATATTATTTCCATTTTGAGTGAACATTTTTTTAAAATCCTTTTTATATTCTGATATCGTAGTGAATAAAATAGTTAGTTATTAATTTAGCAATTTTCTTTTGGAAAAATAAATTGTGTGCTTTTTCTCTAAATCACAACATTAGTTAATAGTGGCTGATCATGTTGAAATGGCGACTCAAATCAGAATAAACTCATGCTAGATTAATTTGATTGTAGTGCTTTCAATGGGATTAAAATTGAACTTTCATAAAAAAAAACATTGATGACTAAGGCAGCATAAATTCACTGAAATTTGGAAAAATTAAATGATATCTTAAAATTCAGTAAAAGTTTCGCCTGAAAATCTGTGAGATTTTTTAAAAGCAGACCTAGAGTCTGATTGCAAATGTGATCATATCTTACAAAAAAGCTAATAAGTTGGATGTGCTTCCTGATCCCATTACACAATATGTTAAGAAAAGCTATGGTTAAAGAAGGTAAAGATGTGACATGTATTTAAAATCTTTGCTTTGTATTCTAACACATTGTCATGGGTCTAAAAGCTTTAAATTTCAATGAGCCTGTTTCAATATTTTAAGAGCCTTGCATATTATGCAATGGGAAAAAGCACAGCGTTTTATTCTTGTGAAATTAAGTAAAGAAAGTTATTATCATTTTTGATTAATTTAATATTACCTATAAGTAAAGAAAGTTGTCAATAGTCTGTTTGCTTTTGTAGGTCTCTAATTTGAACACACCGAAAGGCCGATTACAACTTTATGAAAAAAGCAGCTATAATATGGAAATTATTGCATTTTATTTACAGAGTTTGGTAGCTAAATTAGTTTTATTATCACTAATGTTATTCTTATAGTCATGGGTCTTATAGTATGCTAGTTAAGTGTGATTACCCCTAAATAATTTGCAACAGTAAATTAGTTTTATAAGGTGTAAAAATTTTTATTCATTATAAATCAAAATCCTTTTGATATTTAATAAATAATTTTATCCTTGTACTAGTGCTGGGCTAAAGAGGAGGGCTGGTTCATTCCTTACTTAAAGCTGAAGCTACGATTACCCACCTCATGACGTCACGCTGCACACAGATCTCGAAAATCACAACTAAAGGACATGAAAACTTTGTTTATACTTGAAATGAGTTGAATGTTCAACATTTTTCTGATTATAGCTGATAGATCAAACTTTTCACTGTTAACAAATTATTTCTGTTCAAAAATATAGTATTCATACATTTTCTTTTAGTATTAAAAATAACATTTTAAAGTTAGAAAAAATTTCTCATTGTTTGTCGTCATTGTTTCATTATTGTTTTCTAATTTTAGTTTTTTACTTTGCTGTTAATTAAAAGAAAGCATATAAGAACTCTTTTATAGTAGCATATTCTTCCGTAACAATAGTTTATTAATTGGGATATCTACTTTTAATATATTCTCATATATTTATACATTATTCCTAAGAAACAAAAGTTTTAAATGCTGATTACTAAAAAAAATAATCTTTGAGCATGTAATAATGGAAATATTACACATAAATATTTAAAATTAAGGAGTTATAACTAAAACACATAAAGATTTTGAATAATGACATTAAGAAATATATTCATTTTGAAATTAGAAAAACTTTTTTAAGCATTAGCAGCTTTTATTTTTGAAGATCAGGATTTTATTTTCTGTTTAAAGTTGTTAAAAGTTCTTAAACGTCTAAACGAAAAACATAATGCTTTTTTATTCACGGCAGGATAAATTCTTCCAGTGCATTTTATAATTCATTTGATATCATTACATATGTTATATTTTCTGAAGTAAAACATGGAAAATTAAGTTTCCTCATTTTGTGTTTTATAATAACTCTTACCAGCCACGCAAGCTGATATTTGACTATGACTGTTAAAATTTTGCAATCAGGTGAGAAGAAAATCACCTAAAAATAAAAAATTGTGGAAAACAATGAATGTAGCGAAATAAGTAAAAAAAAAAAAAAAAAAAATGCTTGTTACATAGGAAACAATTTATTTTTAAAGCGAGAAGTTGAGGCTGTGCCGCCACTAACTGAAATCAGAAGCTTGAGCCGCATGAGTCTCTTCAAAGGAGTGAACTAGCCTTTCTATTCATTCTTAAGCCCTGGTACTAGTGGTCTCTGGTTGCCATTAGGTTTCAAGTATTTTAAAGTTTCAAAAGACGTTTAACCTTAAAAATCAAGCCAATTTATAAAAATAGCTCAAAAGCAACAGTTTTCAACTAGTTTCTTGCACTTATTAGACATTTTAACAAAATGACGTTGAATCATCGTGATCAAAATTTAAAGGATGTGTTAATGAGTAGGGAGTAGCAGTTTGCTAATAATTTAACTAGCACTCTGCCCCAGCAGGACAGGAAGAGTATCGACCGGTATGAATATGCTTTTTGCTTGCCTTTATTAAGTCTCCGGATAAAAATATTCCTTAATTCCTTATTTTTTTCCACCGGGTTGGAAAATATGACTGATGAGTTTCAGACAGGTATTTAAGAGATCTAAGACCCAGCCTTCATTTGCGGTGAAGAGTTCTTAGATGATTTCTTTTGTTGCTTTCTCTTTTGTGTGTGACGTCTGAGACTTTTGTTGCTGTAAAATCGTTGGTTGTCGTTAATCTTGCCTATTCTTTGATTGTGTTCCAACACAATTATTGCATTGCGTAATTGGAAAAGGATGATTCAGAGGGTCTTGATTGCCTCGTCTCCATGGGTGCCACTCTTCAGTCCCAGGGACTGAAATCAGTCTTGAGAAAAATCAATAGACTAATAAATTCTATCAATTAAATAAAATTTTTTTTTCATTAGAAATTTGTAAATTTTTTTTTGTCGAAATAAAAAAATATTGTATTTTAATGAAAACATATGATATGGTATTGATGTCAGGACTTTAATTTATCTTCTTTTTGTCAGCTTCACTAAATCTCATTCTTTTAAGTCTTGACAAATGGGATTGACTGAACTTTATCTACTTGTATAATTAAATTTTGTACTACTATTAATGAATCTAAGTCTGCTCTAGTTTGCTTCCTCCACCATAACCTATCGTCATGCTGGTCAAAGTTAAATCAAGATTATTTTTTAAAAAAAGAAAGAAATTATAGTGCTAGAGCAAAAAATAAGTAATGGTGAAGTGAAAAACAGGGATACGAATGGTTTCAGGTTGTTCAGTAATAGTTGTTAAAAAATATACAAGGTTGGCTGTTATTTTAACTTTGTTTGATAAAAAAAACATAAAATAAAAAATTAGAAAAAATAATCAAATGATTGATTTAATATGTAGGCTAATATCAAGGAAAGGTAAATTTTAGTGTCAGTGTTCTATAAATTTCTAAAAAGTTTGGTGAACAACTCTAGACAGTATTATTTGGTCAAAAAATGAGTTCAGTCTTGAAATTTTTTTAGAGTGGCACCCCTGCTCGTCTCACCTCACTGGTCAACTCTACGTTTCCATCTTATTTGTTGAACGTTGACGATTCGAATCTTTCTATTTCTAGCTATGTTGTAAGACTTCCTTGAGAATCGGTTTGTAGTTAGATTTTCCAGAAAGTTGCTAAGAGAATTTCTTTTAGCTTGACTTATGAATCTTTGGTACAGCACTCTTTTTTTGTTAAATTTATTTTCTTGATATTTCGATAACAGGGTCTGGTTCATACCGCTTTTGCTCCGGAGCACGACAGACCACCGTGAGTGTTGCTTTCGTTTATTTCAAGTTCAGCTTGTTGTTGCAACATTTTACTAAGTTGAGTAGAAAATTTCTAGGTACAGTCGCCTAGTTGTGCTGCCAAGTTGCAATTTCAGGGGGGTAGTCTTAGTAAGGTTAGTGATTTCTTCTTTCAATATCAGCCGATCATGATTTGCATATTTTATTCTTCCTGTTTTGGTACCCTCTTGCTTAGGCTTGTGCCTGACTGCTACACTGTCCATTAGTATTGTGCTTAAATGTGATAAGTTTGTGATTTGTAGAAATTTAAGTATCATGAAATGTGAGTTAAGATAGTTGGTAAATATTTTTTACTGAAGACTGTTTATCCAGCTGATTATTCGGGAGGATTCATATGTCGAATTCGAATAAATCGGCAAACAAAGCCAAGTCTCTTCTCTGTTGGGGGATTTGACTTTAAAACCCTCTCGCACGTGATTAATTTTTAAACAAATCGCACTTTACTGTGTATTGAAAACCAGAATAAGACACTCATTTATATCTAATGTTCTATTTGTATATTATGAATAATAAGCCTGTTTTCTACCCAACGCATTACCAGGCGCGAAAAAAGAAAGAAAAGAAAACAAGCTGGTACTTAAACCATTTTTGTTATAATTAGTTTTCGGGCGGAGTAACTCTATTCTTTTCTCAAAACTAATCAACAATAACTACTTTTTATCAGGAAAGAAGCAGTTTTATATATATGTTATATTTATAACACAAATCTTAGTAGTTTTTGGATGAAATTTTTTATTTTTCTCAAAAAAAAAAAAGGAAAAAAATGCTAGAATGACTTGTTTTTCATACCAGTTTTTGCTCTTCTCAGTCTTACACTATATACGCTTTCAGCCCCGTGCATTACTCGGAATCGTAAACAGCATGTGGTAGCCAGAGATGCCAACTTTGCTCCACGATGTAAGAAAATATTTTTTAGTGGTAATGAAATTTAATTTATTTTTAGTTTAGTATTTTTCCCTTTCAAGTAATTTTTCCACCACTGCATTTCAAATATTCAAAGTACCATACATAGCTGCCAACTCTACTGGATTTTGCCAGTTTCTCCTGGTTTGGTTTAATAAAAATTTTCCAGATTTGTGTTTTTTTTTAGAAAATTTCCTAAAATTGAGTAAATTTCCTTAAAAATAAAATTTCCTTAGAAATAAAATTTTTGCTCAGATTATTGCTTGCTTGAATATTTAAATAAGTGTTATTAAGGAAGCGAGCCTCATTTATAAAAATTAGTTAAGAATCTTTGATGAATTAAATGCCTGTTACTATACAAAATTACTAGTAAATATAATACATAACATTTCACAAGTTCATTTAATGTTAATCGTAACTGGAAAATCTTGCAGTTTTTCCATTTTCTTTCCATACAATTTGCACAATTATCATGAAATTTATATTGTTTCGTAAAATCTATTGGATTTTTTCCTATCTATGTTGGCACCTATGATCATATATAATAAAACTTTATTGCAGTTTAATCGTAGGGACTCTTTTTAAAGAGTATGCGCAATTATCCTTTTTCTACAAGTTTTAATATTTACTAAGCTACCAAGTTATTAAAGCTATTGCAGAAAGTGGAACAGTTTGCATCTCTGGGTAACAACTGCGATGCCACAGGTCACTAAAAATGTATAAAGTGCTGATTAATAGTAAAATCAAAAATCTATTAAAAGTGATTACCATTAGCAACTTCTTCTAATATATTTTTTTCAGTTTACTATTGAAGATGTTTTCTATGATCTGATCTGGTCTAGCTGGGCTCTTGAGGCCAATAATAACCCTTTCCCCATTCATCCTGTAATGAGAACATAAGCAAAAACAAAAGACAGATTACATAAAATGCAACAAATAACGGCACATGTTAAGGTAGAGAAAAAAGAATGGCACTTTGCCATGGTAAAAAGTAACAAATAATTGATTTTTGTTAGTGGTAGTGAGATGACAGTTGGACTACAACTACAGGTAAATATATTTCTCCTACTCTAATAGTGGAGGCCATGGGGCATGAGTTCGATCATGGAAGCCAACTAAACAGTTGGCATGTGCGATTCTTGTTTTTCAGTGGCGCCTTCTATGGCCAAGAATTCGACTTTGCCACACCATACGTCACACCAGTTTATAAGGCGGACCCATTCAGACATCCCTTCATTCATCCACAGATCGTAATTTTGACCTGAATCAGAGAACGATCGATCTCCAATCCAGTACCCCCAGAAATATTGATTTGTTATGGGCGGACTTTGCGACTCGGCAGAATTTTAACGTTCATCAGTCACCAACTACACGGGGAGTCTTCGGCAGGCGGGGTTCGAACCCATGAACTCTCGGACATGGGCCCAGCGTCCTACCGACCAGGCTATCCCGGCACCATCTACAAAACTTGTAGAACAAAGATAATTACGCCTATGTAACCACGAAGTGGTGCGCATAAATTGAAGTTGCATTTTATATGTTACTTCGAATTTTTGATGTGTAGCGGGGGAAGAATTACTTAAAATGAAAATACTAAACTAAAAATAACTTAGATTAAGTTAACACTAAAAAATACTTTTTTACAAAGCGGAGCAAGTTGGCAGCTCTGTGAATGTGTGCAAAATAGTGTGAGTCTCAACATCTACCGCGAAGCAGCACCAACTGTTTCGGCTATAAATTTGTTTAGGGTTATAAAATCTGTTTCGGTTTCCAAGAAAAGGAAAAGTTCTACGTGGGATTAAAATCAAGAGCAATCCAGTAAAAATGTCTGGCCAGACGGAAGGAGCCTCCTCTAATTCTCATCGACTATAGTGACAGTGAACAGTTTCTTAAATTTTCAAGATCTCTATTAGTTTTACGATGAGCTGGTCCTTGGGATTAGCAAAAGTTTAGAGCAGTGGTTTCCAAATGGTGTGCCGTGGAAGGGTTAAAGTGGTTCGGCGAGTACTTTTTATAAACAGTGATGAGTTTTGAAATCTCCAATTATATTTAGAGACAACTTACAATTCATAATTTATTTAATCTTTCGGTTGCCTTTAAGAAATTATATCAAATGAAAAAAAAAATGGAATTTTTTGAAAGAAAATATACTATTTCTAATAACAGTATATTGAATCAATTACGAAGAGAGTCAGCATTTATAAAATATTGCATTTATATAATAATCGTTTGCTAATCTTTTTATTTTTATTTCTTTCAAACTATAAAATACGATGTTTCTTTTTTAGTCGTTTAATAATTTATTTGCAATTTAGTAAAGAAATTTGAATAAAACATTTTGAATAAAAAACACTTTATTCAACGAATGTCTAGTTTTATAAAAGCGTGCTTCTGATAGAATATGATTATACACCAGATTGTGCTGATTCAATGTGATTATTTTTTATTTCTTTTTCTCAATAACTGATGCAATTTCAATAATATACATACGTAAGCATAAATTTGGAATAATATATTTATCAATTTCTTAAATATATATTTATAAACATTCATAAAAATACCTAGTCAACATTTTTAAGCATCTCTCACATCATCGCAAATTTCTCAATATCTTATATATCGTCTTAATCTTAAAAGAAATTTTTTAATCACCTGTCTGGGAGTGTTTCGCAGAACTATTTTACCGACAATTTAATTAAATTTTAGCATTTTTAAAAATCTACCGTACTACGTATATTATTTCTTCATTAATATACCAATCAATTTTTTTAGTACTTTAATTTCGGTTTTCTTTAAAGTAAAGTTCGTTTTTGAACTATTGTCAAGTTTTTTTTATGAAAGAATTATTGTCTGCTAACTAAGAATAAAACCTTTTTAAGAAATTAAAAACATTCCGCTGTTTAAAATCATTTGATGTAAAACAGCTAAAACTAAGCATACTATTTTTTTCGAAAAAAAAAAAAAAAAAAAAAAAATATAAAATTATTGATTGTCTTTTTTTTTCGTTTCTTGTGACTTTAACATAGATTATCTAAAATAGTGTTGATGTTTTATAAGTCACTGCAAAGAGTATAAGGATACCGAACATAAAAAGTTGTCGAATACGTAGCCAAAATTTTTAAGCGTCTTAAAATATCTCAGTATTTTAAATGGCGTCCTAACATCTTAGTTGTGAAATTAAATTTTTAATTATCTGTGACCACTGGTGATTCACAGAACTATCCAACTAATTATTTCATTATATGTTTTACTCTTTCTTTATGATACCAAGTAGATTTTTTTCTGGATAATATACTAAACTATTTTGTTTAATTTTTAACTTTAGCACAATTCCCACGATATTATTGTAGTATAATTTGTTATCAGGAAAATGCCTTATTTTGTTCAGGAAATACTAAAAATTGAAATTTGTAAGAAGATTTCGAAACCGGGCCAATTTTCGAATCATCTGATTTTTAAAAAAATGCGATGAAAAATACGCAATTTCCGAACATATTTTGATGAAAAAAAAAAAAAAAAAAAAACGCTGCAAGAATTCTAATACTTTTTACAGACACTGTGAAATTGATTTAACTGTGAAATGAAACTGTGAAATGATTACGATTATAAGATGATTTAACCCTTTCGAACGCCGTGGGAAGTATACTTACCACCATTTTTAATTTAGGTTTCCATAAAATTATAAAATACGTAATTCCTGTTGAAGTTTGTAGCATTTATAAAATTTAGTTTATTAATAACGAAAAATAAAAGTCAATAAGTTCATAATAGGTCGTGTTAAATATATTTACCACCAAAAAAATTGCATTTTTATAAACTGTCTATATCAATTTCAATTCCAAAAATACTTTAATTTTCCTTTACTAGAAATAATTGGCCCATTAAAGGGTTAACACGTTGAATGCAACGCTAATTTGACATGGCTTACCCGTCTGGCCAAACGGAAAATAACTTCGAACTAAATTTGTAAATATTAGACAGATTTTGCTAGTTTTTTTAATAGGTTTAAATTAACATATCTGAAAAAAGTGGTGAATTACATAAGCCTACGGATTGTATAGAAGTAGTGGTGGATAAAAATCTACTAAAATGAATTTATTAAACCAAGAATCACAATTAATAAACTACCACTTGAAAATATTTATTCGCTGTCCGGAGCAAGTTGGCATCTCTGTGTATATATATAAAACTAATTTTAGTAACGATAATAATATTAAAAAAAAAATTAAAAATTTACTCGAATTATGCATTTCTAATAATCTTGGCTTCACCGGTGTCTCTCGTGGCGCTGCGAACAAACTCAGTGCCAGTCACCGGTGACTCCCACAGCATTCAGCGTGTTAATGAACTTTATTTATGAAGTCGGGGTTCAATCAAAAGGAGGTAGATCATTCAAGGTACCGCATCAAAAAAAAAAAAAAAAAAAAAAAAAATGGGAACTGTTGCTTTTGAGTTCGTTTGTTGTTGTTTTGCTAATCTCTTTCTTTTGGGAAGGGTCTTGCAACCTGAGTCATTTTACAAAAAAATAGCAAAATATACTAGACATTAGTGGTTAAATTTTAAAAACTTGGATTATATAGAAAAAAATAATAGATTTTTTGAGGCTCTCGGTAAGAAAAAGTTATCTTATCCTAGTAAGTTATCTTATAGTAGCTCTGGTTATCCTAACGGTAATAAGAACGTCAATCAATGAGTGCTTACTACCGTAGTCAGCACTCATAGATCGATGTTCTGAACAATGAAACATAGTTAAGAAAAAGTTATCTTATCCTAGTAAGTTATCTTATAGTAGCTCTGGTTATCATAACGGTAATAAGAACGTCAATCAATGAGTGCTTACTACCGTAGTCAGCACTCATAGATCGATGTTCTGAACAATGAGACATCTAATAATAACTACAATATCAAACAATATTAATGTTATTTACTTTATTATTGTTCTTATTACCGTTAACAAAGTGAATTTAATGTAGTTAGCATTAAATTTGCTACAAAAAACAACATAATAACGGTACATCAAACCTATAATTACTTATGCACACTTTGTCTAGTGAAATGACAATAACTTAATTGCTAAAAAACTTAACTTCTTCCATAATAAATTACTAAGAAAAATGCGTAGAGTCCCATATTTTATTCGAAACAAAGATATACAGAGATTTTAAATTAAAGACCCTCACTGAAATTTTAAAGACATTTAACAAATAATTTTATAAAAAAGCACAAAGATGCACTACCGCAAAGTACAATATTTTTAAAGCAGAAATGTTAATTAAAGATTCCAAAATCAGACTCCTAACCCACTTTTTCCTTAGCGATGCTATTTTATCAGATAAATTCAGTTAAATTTTCCCTATTTTTAATCTTCTATTGATACTTATAATTTAATTTTTAAATTATAACACTGTAAGCGATTGGCGCTGCAGTCTTTTCTCTAACTGTGCACAACTCTGATTTCTTACTGGTGCTGCGATTCAGCTAATGGCGTTGCAATTGCAGCAAATAGTTCAAAATTATTTCTACTTTTTTCCTATGTCATGATTATTTTTCCTTTTATTTTTCTTTCTGTTTTCAAAACTCAGGATGGATATTGCTTCGCGACTTCACAAATCAAGATGAAAAGGTAAAAGCTATGAGTAATGACTATGACTAAAACATATAAATGGGAATTTTGTTACCGCTTTAAATATAAAAATAGAGACTTTGTAAGATCAAAAATGTGCTTACGTCTATTGTGATAAAATTACCAAATTTTACTTTACTTGAAATCATGGCATATTTGCCATGAAGAGCAATGAAGTTATCTGATAGTAGTCCGAAACCAAGTGTTGACAGCTGAGTTATTAAGGCTCATACACTGTCATAGCTGAAGGAAAAGGACGTGGATTCATTACGAATTCTCTGACTATTTCTATCCAGCCAGCAAATAAACAGCTAGAAAAATAGTTTCGCTACCTGTTTTATCTTTTCCATCCTGATTGTCGCTACCTTGAGAAGGCGTGTATGACTAGCCCGTCTCGAAGAGGTTAAAAAGTGAATGGTTTAATTTATGTCTGTATTAACACGTTCACGCCGGGAAGAATAAAAATACTGGTACGGGAAAAGAGAAAATACTGGTAGAAGAACTATTTCAATATTAGATAATATTCGGGAGGAGTTAATCTATTCTCAACAATAACAATTCACTGCAAGGAAATTTATCACGGCGAAGAAGCAATTCAATATAAAAATTGCATCCGTTAAAAACAATTGGTAGTTATGGATTTTTATTATTCCCGGAAAAAAACTAAAAAATGAAATTTATTGTTACCAGTTTTTACTCCGGTGAGCTGCCAAGATGAGACAATCTAGCGTGACCCACCGGTGGGTCACCCCGGCGTGAACGTGTTAAATGACGAGTTGAGTGGATGAACCAGGCAAGTGACATTTTCAGAGTGCTGTAATGGGTAAGAAGAAAAAATAATAACCGAACTGTTTTGTTATAGATTTATTAGAAGGGGCAAATAATTCTTTGACTTATTTTATTTAATACAACCTAATTTGAAATAAAAGCAATCTCGAAACTAATGTGGATTAGTTATGCATAGTTTCTAAAAATTACGGCTTGTCCGTAACATTGCATTTTTATATTTAAAGTGGTAATGAAAATTATAATTTCTTTTTAGTTCTTGGACTTGCACATTTAATTTAATATGATTTTGACAACCATTAAAAGAAATTAAATCAATCTTGTCGTGAAACGTTACACAGTTTGAGGTTGTTCATTGTAATCAGAAGGCAGTGGGGTTGCTTTAAAAAAGTTTTATCGGAGAAGAATTCCTATATACAGGGTGATTCTAAAAAGATGGGAAAAATTTTAGGAAGTGATAGTACACACCCAGACAAACAATTTTTATCAAAGAATGCATGGTCGAAAACAAAACCCAAAACCGCTAGAGGACGTCAAGGTTTATGTTCTTATATGAGGCAAAAACACACAAAGAACTATGAAGTTAAGTTATAAAAGCAAATTTAATGGCATGTGATTACAATAAGTGTTCAAAACAGTGGTCGGCAGCGGTTATGCTGGTACAACGGCGAAGAAAAGAAAGGCGAACTTTCCCTGCAGCGGCCGAAAGCTTGGCGACAAATAACGTAGCGCAGTAACTCGCAATAGGAATGGAGCTTTCTCGTTTGCATGAAAAAACTTTCCAAATGCGCCAGAACCTTTGCGTTTTGTTTTCGACCATGCATTCTTTGATAAAAATTGTTTGTCTGGGTATGTACTATCATTTCCTAAAATTTTCCCCATCTTTTTAGAATCACCCTGTATATCATATAACTATCAAAGAATCTTAGAAGTCATGGATATTTAATTCCTCCTCAAAACAAGCTAGAATGAAATGTCTTTCTTACACAGATTTTGCTCTTTTCCCCGTCGCCAAAAGCCCATTGTGAAGCTCTAGTGTGACGTAAATGAACTACAACAACAACTGCTCATTTCCGTTTTAATGTATTTAGAATTTCAGACTTGTTTAGAAATCCAATAAATAAGTCGAAACAGGTTCGCCAACTTTCTACGCTTTTTGTAAAAATTTATTCGAGTGGTAACAAAGTTTATGTTTTAATGTATTAGTATTTACTCATTTGAACTTACTTTCAACACCACTACATTCAAATCAGTTAAAAGTTCATAGCAGCGTAACTTTGTTACCGCTCTATCGTGGTGAGACTTTTAAAATGTTGATAATATTGCCAACGATATTGGAAGTTTTGGTTTTGTTCTATAAATTATTTTTCAAAAAGTGTAGTAGTTGGCAGGTCCGTCGAAAGCATGCATTTTTCTACCACCTCAAATGCTTAAATTTGGTTAGGAGACTTGCATCACTTGTGAAAAAGTGAGCTAGGGATATATCTCTGAAAATAGCCTGATCATTTATATATATGTTTAAATTATTTGTATTTTGTGATGGACAAAATTCTTTTAGTTCAAGCATATTAAAATATTAATACATTAAAATTGCTACCCCGAGAAAAATATTTTCTGAAACCACGGAAATTCCGTAGTAGTTTTAGTGCATGTATAAAGGATTAGGCAAGGAAAAAAAAATAAATCAGTTCTTTTTTTTCTTTGCATAAAGCGTGCCTCAATACTTAGCAATAATCTATCCAAAGTTAGCGCAGCTTCTCAGAATCCCAGAACATTTCATAACATTTTATGCCCAAAACATTTTATAAGTCTATTTTTGGTAGCTACATCTTTTAAGCAGTTTAAACACTTATCACGAATAAATCTTCATTCTGATTGCTTTTAAATTAAGATTAATTTAATTAATACATTTTAAAATATCTTATTTACAGAAGTATGTTTATTTCATTTTATTCTGCCTTCATTTCAAAGAGTTATTATTTTTGGAAATTGGTATACAAAAATTTGTGTCCAATGTACCCTCAAAAGTATTCTAGTGGTATATAAATTTTTGTCATCAAATTTATTTCACGTTAAAAAGGTAAACATAAAACATCCCTGATCACGATAATTCGGAAAATCAAGCACATATAATAAGTTAGATGGCAACCTTGAATAGATGGCGCCACTGAAAGAACAAAAAACGTACCTTCTGCCTTAAAAATACCCTTAATTTCAAGCGAATTTCATTGTTTTTAAAGAAATTAAATTGAGCTTTTACCACTTCTTGGGTTTTTAGTCATCTGTGGCATCCATGTATAATAATAAGCACTGGGACTATTTTTATATAAATAGTTCATATCTATTCTTGGTATGTTCTTAATGATTTTATTTTGAAACACAAATAAGCACTGTTGAATAAAATACGCCAAGCTATTGTTGTTTGGCCACAAATAAACTGTTTACAAAATGGTGGATTTTGTTCATTTAACTTATATATTTATTCCCCATATTATGTTATAAAATATGTACGATCGCAAGGTCACAAAATCTAATAAAAATGAAAGAGGCGAACCAATTATATATAAAACTAACGAGATAAGTATGTTTTAGCTCTTCATTTTGTTCTAAAAACAATGAAATACAAAGCTAAGAAACATCACACAAATTGTTATCTTTTCCTATTAGTAGAAATATCTTGCTTCACACAAAAATACAGGAAGAAAAATTGCCCTTCCCGAAACAATTCCATGTAAAAGGTAATTTGCCATAATTATTTATTGTTTTTTATTATTTTATTTAACAATGGTGGAAAATATTTCAATTGTAAGGTAAAAACATTTTTTTTAAATATAAAATTTTAAACGACAAAATTTGAAATTTAAAAGAAATTTGTGAATATTCTATAAGAAATGAAAGTTTAAAAATATCTCTTTTTCGAAATGCTATAAATCAAGAACTATTTGACCGATTTCGTTCAAATTTTGTTTCATAAAAGTACATACTTTAAAATGATGTAATAATATGTAGAATTTAATGTTCAAATTTTTTTAAATATTAGTAAATAATATAACGAAAAACTAAATTGTTATTGTATTGATTTGTATATTTATTATTGTATTGAATAATCTAGGGATAAGATTCCACACGGTATTTCATAGGTAGTCCGATTAGGTCACTATGAAGGTTAACTTGTTTACGAAAGAGCCATTTAATACAAAATCTAATAAAATTAAGAAAGTGGTAGCGAATATACGTCTAAATTTTTTTTAAATTTATGAATATAATTGGTTTGTCTTATTTACTTGTCTACCACCAAAGATTCAATACTATGACAACGTTCTCTCACATACTTATAAAACATACTCATTCTCACATACTTATTCGGTTTCCTGCGCGCTTCTGGTTCACTTTTCAAATGGACTGCGCAGACTACTTATAAAAAACCGGGCGGAGGCTTACTGATGTAGGAGGTGATGGATAAGCACATTTTATAATTGTGGACAAAAATGTTACCATAAAACGTTTTTGAGATATAGAAAAATTCGCGTAAGGTGAAATTAGCATTAAGCAGCCTAAACAACTGTTAACTTAAGTATTTCAAGGGTCTGAGTTATCATAAAGTCTGAGAGACCAGTGCTTAGAGTCCCCATAAGCCTGGGGGCCCTCTGAATGTTGCTAATATATTTGTCGCATTTTTCCTTTAGAGTTGTCTATTAAAATCATAAATAACAGAAATTGAAATATATATTTGCACAAATTTTTAAATATATTATAATTTACTCATGTTATAAAAAGTGTAAAAGCACTTAGTAAAAGTACAGCATGTAAATTTGGAGACTAGGGCCTTGGATTTCTAAATCAAAATCAACAAGTTTCTATGCATTTTGAAAAGCTTTCTTCTAGTGGTAGCTAAGTTTATGTTTTGATGTTTGATTCTCTATTTTGTAAATATGGTTTAAATTTTTTCCCCCCACCATAACTTAAATCATTTAAAAGTTTATGTAATGTTTATGTTAGGTTTTACGCCACTTAGCTCTCTCGACGTAAGGCTTTTAAAATGTTGGCAAAATTACCAAAAATTCTGAAAGCTTTAATATTTAATTGTGTACCACTTTTTAAATTATTTTGTGCAACGTATAATAATTTGTAATTTTGGAAATGCTAAATTGGGCCTCACTGGACAAGGAGTATCACCCGACAAACGTTGTGCAAAGCGTGGAGGTTGCGGGTTCGATTCAAGCTGTTACCCTGGATGGATCTTCGTGCTGCCCTCTTTACTATCGTATTGTCTGTCCTTCTATTTCACAAAGGTTTATAATCCTAAATTGCGAACACAAGCCTGCAAATTCATGTAATTCCAATAAACCAATAAGAACTGTTAAATAGGGGCCTCCCTGGCTGAGCGGTATAGCCCGCCAAACACTGTGCGAAGTGTGGAGGTAGCGGGTCCGAATCCCACCGTAACCGTACGTGATGTCCATCTATCCGTCCTTCTTCTTGACAGATATCCTGGTTGTTTAGGCCGGGATAGCCTGGTTGGTAGGACACTGGACCAATGTTCAAGAGTTCGTGGGTTCGATCCCAGCTGGCCACAGACTCTCCGTGAAGAGAATGGTGACTGATGCACGCTAAATCTGTCGAGTCGCGAAGTCCTCCATGTTCCTATAACAAATCAATGCCTTGGGGGGGGGGAGGTTCTGATCCAGGAGTTTCCTTGTCTTCTGGATTGATTCAAAATTACAAGGATACGGAGTTGAACATTAGTAGTCGTAAACCAAAAGTTACGTGGCTGTTCAACGACGATTATAATTTTAAAAAACGCAATAACGGAACAGCTAAGTATTAGGATTACCGAAAGTCGCGTCATTTTATAGTAATGTAAAAAGTTCTTTCATTAAAGAAAGTGGTAGGATATATTTACCCTTTAATTCAATGACAATGATTGAGATGAAAGATATTTTAGTTATTCAAGATGCCCGTAGTATATCATTTAAAAAAGCATCAGTAAATAAAAATATTTTTAATTCACATTATTTCTATAAAAGAAATTTTTTGAAACCGTATGATAAATAAGTGAAACAAGTAACAAGTTTTCTTCTTAAATAAAGTGGTATAGTGAGTGACTTAAAAGAAGAGGGATAGTTATGAAGGACTTTACAGGTGTGTTAGTTAATAATGCTAACATCACACTTTTCAACGTAAGTGGGATTTAAGTCTTACATTCATTTACTTAGGCGTGACGCTACTTCAAAAATACTACCAGGTACTTCTTCCACGTGACTTTGGAATATTATATTTTCATATCTTATAAACTGAACTCAAGGTTAATATCTTCCTTTCTCTTTCTTTGTTACATGTTATAAGAGAATCGCCGATGGGAAGGTATTTCTTTTTTTTTCCTTTCTCTAGTTGGGTATTGTTTATGAAAAAACCAGTTCCTTAGGAAGGAGAGAGTTAGAGTGAAGGAATCCTTTCACTTCCACATCGTTCAAGAGCACCGGGAAAGATTGCTTCAACATGAATAAGGTGAGTTAGAGCATTTATTGACATGTTACTTTGTATTGTGTGCCGGTACAATGCAGGCTTAAAGAAATGGTAGTAGATTCACGTTAATGCTAGCAGGGATTTAGTTTTTTTAAAGACACACCTGTCATATCTGCAGATTCTTCGCAATTGTTTGGAGGATTTAGTTGTTATATTGTGATAGTAAGACTTTTGCTTAGTTATTTTATTTTAATAAAATTTATAACAGAGGATTTTAACTACCATTACAGATAAATTAAATAAACACTTAAATATTTGCTTAAATACTAAATATTGCATTAGTTTAATATGATTACATAAGGGCCGGGCATTGAGAAACGTCTTTCTTAGTAGTAGTAATGTTTGTATATTAGCATACGTGCCCTTCCATTATTATTTTTTTTCCTGTGGTATTAAAATTTCAATTTTTAGCAAAAAAAAAAAAAAAAAATGCGTTGTATTTGAAAAAGCTTAAACTGACAAACATAATAGTAACATATAATAATATATATGTGATATATGCTTAATTTTTTTAAGAATAGTGGTGATCAAAATCATTTAAAAATTAAGTATATAAAAAAACATAGTATATATTTACTACCACTTTAAATATAAAAATAGAATTTTACATCAAATGCGTAAAAGTTGGCAGGTATGTATTAGTGTGAAAATCTTAATTTTCAAGAATTAATGATAATATATTTTATCTACATCCAAAAATCAATAATTCAAACGTTTATATATTACAGACCTGCCGACTTTTAATCTCTTCCATTATCATTTTTCCCAGTGGTATTAAAATGGAATTAAAACTTCAATTTTAAGCAAACAAATACGCTGTATTTGAAAAAAATTAAGATGACAACCATTGTTAGTAACGCATATTAATATATAAGCTTAATTTTTGTAAGAATAGTGGTGATCAAAATCATATAAAAATTAAATTTATAAAAGAAAAAATAGTATATATTTACTACCACTTTAAATATGAAAATAAAATCTCCCGCAAAATCCGGCAGAGTTGGCAGGTATATATATATATATATATATATAAGATAGATTAGTTAAGCAAATGTCCGTACGAGTATTGGTAAGATAGCTTATATTTTAGAAAAATCTTAATACTATAAGTATTTTATGACAACCACTCTCTAAAATCTTATTTAACAACTAAGTTGGCAGCTATGTGTTTTCCTTTTTTTATGAATCAAAATTTTTGCATTCATGCTCGATTCTTGTTGTAATAAACTTGATTAATTATAAATATCACTACAGTTAAATATGGAAAAAAAATATTGATCTAAATTGAAAAGTAGTGACAAATATTTTAATAATTTTTTTAAGGCTTTGAATTTAATATTAACTATACAAATACTGCAAATTTATTACTAGATGCGATTTTTTCGAATAATTAAGCAGAGTGATGGACTTGAAGTTACATAACTACCTTAAATTTATAATACCCTTTGCTACCACTTTCTAAATTTTTTAAAAACACTGCGCGTCTGTCGGTATGTTATCTTACCGGCAGGTGCCTTAAATAATAGTGAAGTATCAAATAATTGTCTATAATATAACTTCAATTATTTCTCTACCACTAGGAAAATTTTTTTTTTGTAAAAGTTTGGCAGATATATGTTATGAACACATACCTATTCTACCATAGAATGGATTTTCTAAGTGGTAGTAAAACAATTAGCGAAAAACAGATTTACTCAAAAATATGTCTTTATTTTGACCAAAAAGAAGTTAGCTTTCGTTCATTCGTTGTAGTGGAACTGGGCGTCTGAGGCCTTGCATACCTGCCAACTTTTACGCATTTGGCGTAAAATTTTATATTTATATTTAAAGTGGTAGTAAAATGTATGCCTTCTACATATTCCTTGCATTTAAAAACTTAATTTATAATCTTTTTGACCACCACTATTTTTAAAAAAATAAAGTAGATATATAAACATGTAATACTTAAAATATAGTCCACCTAAACTTTACCAAAATACAGTGTATGTTTCTGCGTACATTTGTAATTTAAATTCCATTTTACTACCACTGGGGAAAATCATCCTCGAAAGGATTTAAAGTTGGCAGATATGCTTACGGTTTGCTTTCGTAATTTATTAATTTGCTTTCATATATATTTGTTTTAATTATTTGCATGTAGTGGTAGTCAAACTGATTTAGAAGCTCAATGGAATAGTATGAGTTTCACTACCACTTTAAATATGAAAATAAAATCTTCCGGCAAAACCGGGAGTGTTAACGAGTTTTGTTTAAGGTTTGGTAGGATAGAAATTTCTCTCACACACTTTTTAACTACATATTATGGAAATTCAGTAGCTTCAAGAAATATTGAAAAAATAACTGATGTACTAAAAAGCAAACATAATGGAGAAAACGTACTTATTCGTTTTGGGGAACTGTAAAGAATCGCCATATTATTATTGACTCTAATGCTTAATTAATATTGATAATATGTATTTATTGAAATAAAATAAAAATAAGCTATATTCTAAAAAGCAAAGTTGATGGAGAAAAGGGTAATGGGAAATTTGTTTAGGAAAATCGTAGAAAATCGTCATTCGTAGATGACGCTTAATTAATATGTACTACTGACAGTAATATGTACTACTGGTATTATGGTAATCGGCGCAGTTTTGATAAGAATTCTACAACGGGTTTTACGTAGTTTTACAAAATATTTTTTCCAATGGTAGCAAAGATAGTGTATAAACGTTTTAATGAATTAGTATTAAAATAACTTTTTTCCTCCACTGCTTATAAATATTTTAACGATAAAGTGGAGATAAGATAGAGAAATAGTCCTGCTCCAAAATCCTTATCAAGTTCTAATAAGAATTCTAATGGCTGCCACTGACAACTGTATTTCACCCAAAACTTAAATTTTTTGTTTCTGATTAATTTAAGGAAGAGGGTAGGTTTCGTGTTTTTTTAGTGGTGCCATCTATGGCCAAGAATACGACTTCAGCCATACATATGTCTCAGCCCATTTTACAGGGTGGGCCCATTCATTCATCTACAGATCGTAAATTTGACCTGAGCCAGAGAACGATCAATTTCCAATTCAGTACCCCCAGAGGTATTATTTGATATGGGAACATGGAGGATTTAGTGACCAGACTTATTTAACGTGCACCAGTCTCCATTTACTACACTGAGAGTTTTCGGCCGGTGGAGATCGAACTCATGCCCTTTTGAAAACATGTCAAATGCCCAACCATCCAGACCGTCCCAGCCCGTGAAACTTGAATGTTGAAGGTTTATGTAATAAGTACCAAATATACAAGTATAAAATATAATAATAGTCATAATATATTTGGGGATTATGAAAACTGCTTCAAAACTAAGCAGTTTTAATGTCGATTTTTTGGAATAAGTGCTTTACGTCCCCTCGAAAGTGATATGTACCGGAAAAAATTAACTGATAGAGGTCAATTTTGACTATTATGCGTTGGCCGCAAGTAATAGCATCATGCCAAGTGATGCTAAATACATTTTATTTTTATTCTCAAGGGATGCCCTACAAAATATGAGCCTTGCTTAATTCAATAACGTAAAGCCACCAAAAAGGGAAAAAAATAATTTTAAATAAAAAATTTAAATTATTTAAGGTGTGGTAATTGGAAAATTTCGTGGAAGAACCAGGCAAGTGGCATTTTCAGAAGAAAAAAAATTGCATCCGAATTATTTTATTACCAATTTGTTGGAAGACTGCAATAATAAATTTTTGCTTTATTTTATTTACCACTTCCTAATTTGAAATAAAAATCATGTAAGCATGCTAAAAACTAATGTGGGTTACTTGCATTAAGGTTAAAGTAAAAGCAAATTTTTTGTTGTTGCATTAAACAAACCAATTATATTCATAAATTAAAAAAATTTTTAAAAGTGTATATTTGCTACTTTCCTATTTTTACTAGATTTTTCTTCAAAGGGCTCTTTCGTAAACGGGTTTACCTTCATAGTGGACCACGTATCGGACTACCCATAAAAAAGGCTTTCAGTTGTAGGAGGCGTTGACTGAGCTGGTGAGAAGAACGAGTATTTAGCTAGAAATAAATAAAGATTAAAAGAATTGTTTTTCAAACACTACATCACTATATAAAAATGATTTAAATTGACATGTTTAAGGTTTAAGTAGACAAAATCATTTCTAAGTTCTGATAAAAATTCGATTTGTTTTAAATATTTTTGCTTTAATTTAAAACCACTAAAAAAAAAAGAAAAAAAAGATTTGATAAACAGCCTGTGGCAGTTAAGACCATATCAACTTGCGATTTAATTTTATGTATGACTCAGACCTGATTTTATCAATTATTGTTCATTCTGAGATTTAACTTAATGTTAGCGCAGCACCTCCCTTCCCTTCCACCACATATTATTCAACTTAGATGAAACAGCAGATATCCATACATGGATAGGTACTCTGAAAAAAAATTGATTAGTTAGTTAGTTAGTTAGTTAAGACCATATCTTCAATCAGTTTTCACAACATTTTGTTATTCTCATCTGAGTGCATGTGATGGTTATATTATATCTATCATCGAAGAGTTGTAATCTAGAGATATATAATCAAAATTAAATTTTCTTACCTCAAAATCTATTTTACTTATCAAATGTTGCGATTAGTTTATTTTAAAAAACAATATATTATTTTCATAAGAAAATATCTATCTATATAGATTTTTTTCTTCTCAAAAACAGTTGGATGATTGATTATATGCATCTTGGTAACAGCTGGATTTGTTTGATTCTCGCAATATCTGAGATATAATATCATCACGCTATATCGCGTGATCGGTGACAAAAGCTTAAAAAAAAACTTTTTTAAATTATAGCTTTAAATTTTTTGAAATGTTTAAAACAACGTGCTCGAATTTACGTATGCTTGAGAAAAATCTACTTAAAATTAATTTTTGTTAACTATTTGCTCAATAAAAAATTACATAATTCGATTTTGTTCCGTATGAAGACTCGAAAACCCTGTCTGGTATATAACTTAATTTCTTCGAAAATCTGGTGAAAAATTCAGTTTTCGCTGGATTCCCCGCGCGAGTATATATGAGATCCGATTCGTTTGAACTTTTTATTACAAATGTATTGTGGTAGAGACAAATTTATTTGCTTAAGATGAATTTAATATTAAAATCCCGTTGTTTATTTTCGGGATTATGAATGTCTTATTTATAGGTAATTAATTTCAAAAATGTAAAGGGAAACGATTATTTATCCGATTGAATATAGTAACAAGAACGCTTTGGCACTTAAGTTGGTGATAATGCTCAATTAGGCAATTAAAAAAATAATTCATTTTATATTTTTAAAATTCTATTTTAATACCAGTTTTATTTTACTGATTTTATTTATATATAAATAAAATTTTGCTTATTAGTCGCTTGTTTACTATTCATCAGTTTCTCCTTCAACTAAATTGAATAGCAACCATTTGAGATAAATGGTAGCTATAGCTTAATCGGTAAGAGGTTTCCACGATCTAGAAAAAATGGAGTGGTAGCTAAGAATTTTCAGAAATAAAACAGTTTTCATTAGAGAATTACGAAATATTTTCCTGAGGTACTATTTGGATTTTAAACTAATTTGATATTTTCTGGTGTTATTTAACCCTTTTTTTTTACAGAATAGCATAGTTTTAAATAAAAGTATACTTCATACTACCTATAAGTACTTGTCAAATCACGCTGATTAGTTAATCTGATCCCAGGTAAATAAAGTAAGTAAAAAGTGGTTGCAATATTTTTATGTTATTCATATAGCGTATAGTTATCAATCGCGTTACGAAGTAAATCTGTCTCCAGATTAACGGTTTGGGTACATTTGACGAATAAGACTCGTTAATTGTTTATTACCAATAAATAAAAAGTGGCGAGTAAAATATTTTGCGGTCAGTCCATTTCAGAAAGAAATAATGTATTGATATCTGCTACATCTTGTAAATGACAAAGCATTTAGTGAAGGTGCCAGATTATTTTAGGTAACAATTTAGAAAAAAAAAAACTTTTTTAATCAAAAACTTATTACTAGGTTTTTAATTTGGTTGTTTCCTCTTAGTTCGGAATTTAAATAAATAGGATCTAAAAAGTTAAAGGTTACATTAACCCCTTGGGGATGGGTGATTCATAAAAGCATTCGTACAAAATCAGGATGTAAATATATAAGAAACGGTAGCTTAAATGTAGGCGTTGCTAATTTGCCAGATTTACTTTGCTTTTACTTTAATTATTGTTAGTTTAATTACACATATAAGCAATGTTAGTTCAAAATATAACTAATTAATTTTATTTTGAACTAAGTAATGGTGAATTAAATAAATCAAACAATTATAATCCCACCCACAAATAAACTGTTAAATAATTACTTTGATTACCAGTTTTATCTTTTTACCCTGGTTGATATGGTTTTATGCTGGCACGTTTTTGTGACAGTCGGCGCGAAAGGGTTAATGCATAAATACGAATTTTATCTTCTTTCCGAGAACGGTTTTCTTTCGTGGAAGGCAAACGAAAACATAATAGAAAGTTTATTCACAAGTAAAAACAGAAAGATTATCAGGACTTATACGCAGGCTTAGTCCAGTCCGTTGGAAGCTCAAAAAAGTGGTGTTAATATACTTTTAAAGAACTTACAGATTTCCTCTTTGTTAACGTTCACTTTAAATTTAAAAATTCTTTTCTCGAGGTGTTTGTTACTAGATATACTTACTTGGAAATATTAAGTATGGTTGCGTGTACAAACTTATGAACACGTTGAATGCTACGCTAATTTTACATGGCTTGCCCGTCTGGCCAAACGGTAAATAACTACAAACTAAATTTGCAAATATTAGACAGATTTTGCTAGTTTTTTTAAATGGTTTAGCAGAAATATCTGTCCTAATAAAATTTTACGCAAAATGCGTAAAAGATATGAATGTAGGTATGAATATTTCGCGAAAAAAAATGCTAAAAAATACCTTTGTTTTTGCTCTTTTCAGTCTTGGTATATATAGGCTTTCAGCCCTGAATAACATTTTTATTGTTTTACAATATTATTGGAATAAGTGTCGCCAAACTATTAAAACTGCGCCAGTAAGGAACATTGCATACAAATAATTCTCAATTTTACGACTTAAAAGTAGTATAATTATTTGGTGTGTAGAATTTATACTTGAAATAATCAAAAACTAATTTAATAATCTACGTTTGGGTGTGTTCAATACAGTCTTTCTAATCATGCATCTAAGAAAAGAGAAAAAGTACTCAGTATTTTTAATTAACTTTATTAATTGTCCTAAAAAATTGCATAACTAAAGCTGTAAGCCGGGTTAATACCTGATAAATACTTACCAATATTTATATGATTTCACAGATCAAATCTAGAAAAAACAATGAAGTGTTTTGTTTGTTCACAATTATATACTTACACGTAGAAGTTTATTGGAATCATTTTAATAAAAATTGCATAATTTTTTCTTTGGCGATTTTGGGTGCCTTTAATACTAACTGTCTCATTTATCTGCATTATGTGATTATCCAGAGACAATTGATTTTTAACATACTGAGTTACACGTAAAACGTGTAGGTATCCACTTTTCACATTCGGAATACGAGAGGGAATAAAAGTCTTCAGGTCAGCTGCGTGCAATGAAAGTTAATTTTCTCGACCTTCTTGATAAGTGGATTTGTTGTTGCTCTAGAACTGCTCTAACTTGTTTATTCAGTAAAATTCATGAAACTTAGTAAAAGACTTTTCAATTCGCTTTTTACTGTTTTTTAAGGTATCAAAATCCAACAATTATTTAGAGCGTAGTTTTTCCAAACTTTTTTTTTGGATCATCTCCCATTTCGCAAAGACAAAACATTTCCTGCAAAAAAAGTTTTTTTTTCAACTCACTTCTCTGATTAATTTAAAATTTTCTATATAAATCTCTTTTAAAACACCGTTAATTTATTGACAATTCCTATTAACTTAAAATTAAAGTATTTCTTATACATAAAAATAGACGATACGTAAAAGCTATAAGTTTTTGCATAAAAGAGACTGATTTGTATTTAAAATTAAGTCAGCCATGCAGTTTACCTTTAAATATTTCATATGGATCTGTAAAAACATTTATGAGCCGAAATGGAGCTACATACACTACATCAATGTTGACTTATACATTTGCTGCAGTGATTCATAGTCAGACAGCTAATATTGTAAGAGAGTTCTGTAAGCAAGTCCAGTTTCCGCAAGCAAAATGTAAAATTATTATGAATTTTAAATTTATTTAAAAAAATTGGTAGTTAATTAAAATTTTTTTTATTCTTAATTTCAACATTTAAAAAATTTCTTGTGTAAGTTAGAAGTCTTCAACGCCCACTGGTGCCCCTCACGTTGTAACCCAGGATTTAAAAACACAGCGTAAGGCTTAGTTTTAAAAATCTTTTCATTTAGTTGAATTCTAGATTAGTTTCTCTAGAAAAACATTTATTGGAACTTTTCTGCATGATTCGAAGCCTTCTATTAAAATTAAAATAGTGGTAAAGGAGCTTTGATATAATTCATTTTATTTTTAATTAAACGAAATATTCGAGCTAAACGAAATACTGTACAATGCAAACAATATAAATAAAAAATATGTGGTTCTAAATATTGGTGTTCAACTTAACCCGCTAAATTCCTCATAGCACTTTCATACAACACTATGCGGTCCGCATATATTTAGTGATAAGTTTACCATGTAACCGGTGTTTATTTTTGTTAAAACCACCTCAGTAGCCGGCAAAAACCTGAAGTCAAAATTCCAAAATCGAGCTTTGACATAGCTCCTAGGTACAAGAGATTTCAAAAAAAATAAACGATGATGACAATTTGACTGAAAAGTGTTATTTTTCAAATATTACAATTTTGAAATATTATACTTTCTCATAGGTTCGTAATAAAGAGAATTTCATATTTAAGAATTTGGTGTAAATCTGCAGAAGGTAGTTGATTTTGAGTGTAATCGGCAAATAATAAGCACATGTTTACATGAAGCTTACACTACATTTTATTTAAAATAAATGAATTAACCAATCAGAAAAGTATGAAAATTAAAATCTGTAATTTAAATAGCCTCATATAGATACCATAAATTTTTTAATGATATAGTCCATTCCTAAATAGAAGTTTACATTGAGCTTACATTACATTTTACAAGCACATTACATTTGTATTAAAGTTACAAGGTTTTTTACAAGTGAAGTTACAGTGCTGTGTGTATATAACATTCATTCAATAGTTCTTCTTCGAATGATATGAAGCAAAGCAATATTTTAAATGTAAGGGAACTTTACACATAAGATTGGTGGTTTTTCGTATTTTATTTGCATAGCATACACGACACCTTCTTCCTATACGTTTATTGGTTTCAGAAATTTGAATCAATTGGTGTTGTTTTAATTGTCTGGATAGCCTCTGAGTTGAATCATGATGTGGACCACGTGACGTAGTTGGGATATCCATATTTTCTTCAGTATCTGGTAAATTACCCTGAATCCAAGCTTCAGATAACTGTAGTAGGAAATCATGAAACTTCAATGTTTTAGTAGAATTCACATTTAAACTCTGAATGCATTAAATAAAGTTGAATGCATTAAATAAAGTTTGTTCGTAAACTCTGAATGCATTAAATAAAGCACAATTGAAAAGGTATAATACTACTTTTTTTTGTCCATTTTATCGTTTTTCTATGTATAGGATAGTAACTGAGATATTGATCAGCTCGATCCACTCCTTTCATATGATGATTGTAGTCAATTATAAATTGTGGTTTTTGAATTCGACGATTGGTTTTTCTGCAAATTTTTCCGGTATCAATTATTTCGGCATTATGAATAGTAGAAATCATTCTTATGTCTGTACTTTTCGCTGTTTTTCGTAATTGTAGAAGTATTTCTTCTTTTCGTTTAAATGCAGTTTCAAAAACTTTCAGCCTTGTCTTTTTCAAAGAGTCCGGAAATCCTCGGTTGCGTCGAATTGTTCCACAAACTCTGATTTTATTTAGAAGTAAAATCTTTGAGAGTTCTACACTGTTGTAGAAGTTGTCTATGTATAATGATGCCACTTTCCCAATGAATGTGCCAATAATTCTAAGATTGTAGTATTTAAACTTTGCCCTGCACCAGAATATAATTTAAAACTTGAAATTTAACCTGTAGTAGAATCGCATAGCATCCGGATAAGAATACCATACTTTGTAATTTTCGAAATTCTGAAATTCAGTCTTCCAAGCCATGGTATCATGCCCTCATCAATGGAAATATTTTGCCCAGGTTTGAAATTTTCTTGGAATTTTTTTGAAAAATAGTTTATTATGTGTTGAATTTTGAAGAGCCAGCCAGCATTGTCAGGAACATTATTATTATCCGAAAAATGTATAAATGCTAATATTTGCTTAAATCTATTACGGGTCATGGTTTTAGAAAATATTGGAGTCTCAATCAAAAGATTTTTTGATCTATAATCGTTTATCCTTGATTTTTTGTCTGGCCCATCAAAATTACTAGAGCAAACCACTTTTATAGTCGGGTATAGCAGTTTTTTGTAAACTTTGAACTTATGGGAATTTTGTGCGTGATATTTGTTTGTTTCCGTAGCAATGAATTTAAATAAATCATCCCCAATAAAAATGTCGGCGAAATCTTCTATCTTATCTGTATTTTTAGGAAATACATTTGGTCCAAGTAAACCTTCGAAATCGTCATTATTTTTAGGTGGATCAAAATCCGACCAGACATCCTCCGTATCTTGATCGCTTTCTTCTAAATCACTCGGCAAGGGTAGCGTTCGATGATTTCTTTGCACTTCTATTTCTGAACCACTTGAATACTCTGCACAATCTGGATTATCTTCTAAAATTATTGAGTCATCACTATCAAGAGGAATATCAAATAAATTATCTACGCATTCATCTATAAAAGTATCCTCTCTTTCGTCTGCCATTATCAAGGGATATGTTTAAAAAATATCAAAACAAAACGCTCATCAGTTTATTAGTCGAATAGATTAAATATTATATCTCCATTATTCCTCTAGTCCTAGTCCTAGTGTTCTGATTTTATTGGGCACCTGGGCCGCGAAGCGGCCCCTATCCCATTCATCTGGAATTTTATAACAGTTTTGGTTGAGCAATGAGGTGAGCAGGCAATGGAGTTGCTCCATTATCCCTCTATACATACCCTCCAACTTATGAAGATTTGAAAATAATTCTTTCTAGTGGTAGCGAACCAAAGTTGAAATTTTTAAAGCAAATGGATCTCTCATAAAACTTTTATCAGAACTTAAGAATCTAGCCATATGGCTTGCACTTTTATAAGTAATAGTGGACAAGTTACGCTAAAATTAATTTTTTTTAAATATTAAGACATTAATTTTGCTACCGTCTGAAAAGAAGACTTCTGAAACTACGGAAATTCCATAGCAGTTGGAGGGTATGCCTCTATATATACTCTCAGAGATGCCAACTTGCGCCGCTTTGTAAAATAGTATTTTCTAGTGGTAGCGAATTTTAAGTTACTTTTAGTTTAGTATTTTTCATTATAAGTAATTCTTTCACGACTAAATATCAAAAATTATAAGTATGATATAAAATGCAACGTTAAAGTATCAAACTACTGGTTACTATATTAAAAGTAAGCGTAACTTTCTTTCTTTAACGAATTTTACTATATAATTTGCTACCACTTTATTGAAACTATTCCAGAAAGCGGAGCATTTGGCATCCCTGTACTCTATTGTCCTTTGACAAAATGTCACATGAATATCAGGTTGCAACGCGCGACATCTATGTGTTGTCATCGGCCACTAACGTTTGGCTTGGACATGGCACCAACGTGTTGTCACCGGCAGCTAACGTTTGGTTTTCATGTGACAACACGTTGGTGTCACAGGACATGAAAGTGTTAATTTCTTAATTAACATACACGGTTAACATCATAATAATTTATTGGTAAGCGTTCAACTCTTTCAGGGTCTCAGCCGCTGGGTCGATCAATTAATAATTTGATAAAGTGGTATATTAAAGTAAGAAATATCTTTTAGTAATAACCTAAATTTACTACCACAACTAAAACTTTTCAAGGACCACGGGAACCCTGAATAACTATAGTGTGATGGCGCTATATCGCATATCATCTAACATTTGAGTGAAATATATTTTCCAGTGGTAGTAAATAAAAGCAAACATTTTGATACAAATAAGAGTTTGTTAAAACATTCATTAGAACTTATAAACTGAACATCAGTGAATTTGACATTTTATATGTAAGTTAAAATTATTAAAATTTTGAATTAGCTACCACTACTAGAATATTTAAAATGAATAATAAAATTTCATGATTTTTAATGATGCTTAGTGTTCTGTAAACGACAAAATATTACAGAAAGCTTTAACCCTTTCGCGCCGACTGACACAAATATGTGACAACATAAAACCGTATCAATCAGGGTAAAAATATAAAACTGGTAATCAAAGTATTTGTTTAGCAGTTTATTTGTGGGCGGAGTTATAATTGTTTGATTTATTTAATTCACCAATACTTTGTTCGAAATAAAACTATTTAGTTATACTTTGAATTAACATTGATTATATATATGATTAAGCTAACAATAATTAAAGTAAAAGCAAAGTAAGTCTGTCAAATTAACAACGACTACATTTAATTTACCGTTTTTTATTTAATTACAACTTGATTCTGATTTTGTACGAATGCTTTTCTGCATCTCCCGTCCCCAAGGGGTTAAAGAACAACAAATACAGGAAGTCGTAGAAATTCATTCCATTTTTATGAACTTCTGCGACTCATCACTATAAATTGCATTCCAATTTATTTACATTTAAAGCTAAAACATTCTTATCATTTATTTTGTAAATAGTGTAAATATTTTTTCTTTATCTTCAATTTGTTCCCTTTATTATGAATCGATTTATTTTTATGTATAACCCAGACTTGATTTTTTGATTATCAATTATTGTTCATTCTGAGATTTAACTTAATGTTAACACAGCACCCCCTTCCCTTCCACCACATATTCTTCAATTTAGATGAAAAAGCAGATATCCATTCCTGGATAGGTACTCTGAAAAACTTGATTAGTTAGTTCGTCTTATCATTTATTTACAATAACAAACTCTTAAAAAAATTTGCATGTTACTCGTCTCTTTAAATAAAATATTGAGTTTTAGTCGTCTGTGGCAACCCTTCAAACAAAAATTTGCAGATTTTCGTCTAATTTGCCAAAGTTTGAGAAAACTCAGCACTGCTTAGTTTTTAATTAAGAGGCGTATTATTTTAGCCTTTTGAATTATTTAGAGGTAATGATGAGTAAAAACTGTATGAATCGAATTTACGACACAGAGAATCATACATTTAAAGACTACTACTCGAAAATGTTTATCTGCTGTCCGAAGCAAGTTGGCATCGCTGAATCGTTGCAGGGCATGATATCTACGACTTCTTTATATCATACGTCTTTACAACCGGAGGCTATTTAAAAGTATTTATAAGTAAAGCTCTAAACATAATAAGTGATAGGAAAGTAAATTTGTAATGAACATTTTTCTAAGAAATTAAAGATAACTTATACCATATAGATAACCCATACCATAAGGATAACCATGGAATACAATATATATTTTCACTTTTTACATATTAAAGTAATGTCTGATCCTCACAATTGGGCATGTTAGGTCGTAAAGGTTCAATATAAGTGCATAAAAATGGCATAGATTTTTAATAAAATATAATTAAAAACTGACTAATCTTAATGGAACTAGAATATAATAAAAAATCTAACAATTACGCAAGATTTTATGCGTTCCTTACAAATTTTTTTTTCTTCCAATGCCAACCTGGAGAATGACCTTTCGTCATACAGGCATCTGAAGGGCAGATTTGTTAGCCACTCTTTCAGGGGCACCATATTAGGTGGGCAAACGTTGCTCCCACAGTAAGAACTGATAGTACAGAGAATAAAAAAACATCCATGCCTTGACCGGAATTTGAACCCAGAACCTTTCTGATGCAAAGCCAGTTCTCTAATCACTACACAGGCCGGTCGACTGTTCCGTACAAATAATATTTTTAATATTTCATCAAAGGTAAAAAAAGTTTTTTTTTAGATTAGTTAGAATATAGAACAATGAGGTGGCATTCCATTTTAGTAATGACTTATTTCTTAATAAGTAAAGTATATGATATTCAGCCCTACGATAAAGTCACTCAAATTTTTAAATTTGTAGATCTGGGTAATTAATGTAAATTTATATTATTCGCAGATCACTTATTTAAAATTTATTCTAATTTAGAAACACGACGTCATTAACGGCATATAATAATACCATGCTATCACCATCTCTATAATATTAAATACTTTATGACATTATGTATTGAGGACATTATGTATTGAGGAATCGTTGAGGATATTAAAACCCAATTGGGATTCGAGCGATTGTTGTTCATCATTAATACTCCTACCAAAAAAACTGATTAGATGTGTTTTTTTCCTTAAAGTTTCTGGGTAAATAACAAACTAATTTGATGTCGAAAAACATCACTTAATTGCTGTGCAATTTAATTTCTTCCAATAAATAAATAAGGAATTTTCACGTTCTTAAATAGCTGATTTCTTAATAGTTTCTTTTCTGTTTCTCGTTGACTTTCGAGAATATTGTACATTGAAGTTTCATCAGGTAATTATGAATGACTTTTGTGTGAAATTTATCGTCTCTTAATATCTTTTCGTCCCGTGCAATCTACTAGAACTTGGGAAGGGGTGAAAATAGAATTGTTTTAACTAAGCGAACCAGTTCACTTGAAGCAATCATTGATTTGAAGCATGGATTGAAGGAATTACAAGATAATTTATTTACTTATGATGTAGAACATAGATTGTTTCGAATAAATCGATGTGATCTAATGTAATACTGATTCGAACCACTAATTCCTATCAGCGGCATTGGTTTCAATAAGCGAACTGGAATCCCTAATTCGAATTTACATAGAAAATTGTTTCTTTTTGTTGAATCGAGTTTTAAACTGATTCAAATCAACTAAATAAGTTGGAATCATATTCGTCAAATCAGTAATTTAAATTAACTTCAAAATGATGATTTGCATGCGTGAATAACTGATCTAAAACCTAACGCTGGTCTCCATTAATAAATTTTGGAAAAATCAACGAAACATAAAGGATTTATTTCTGATTATCAGACCCGTACTTAAAAATAAATGGCCTTGTCCAAGACAAAAAAAAAATTAGGAGTAGAATGTATATTATTCTATAAATTAATTAGAAATTTCGAAACGTTCAAACTTTGAATTCAAATTAGCGTCAAAATGATTATTCGCATTCGTAAATAACTGGTTTAAAGGGGCTGGGATAGGGTTGGTAAGACTTTGGGCTCATGTTCGTGAGATCTTGAAATTGAATCCCGGCCGCCGAAGAATCCCCATATATTAAATGGTGACTGGTGCACTTTTAATCTGTCGTCGTCCTCCATGCTCCTTTAAGTCCTCCATGTTCCCATAACAAATCAATACCGATGGTGATACTGAAGTGAAAATTGGTCGTTCTCTGGTTCAGGTCAAAAATTACGATTTGCGGATTATTGCTTGGAGTATGGATGGGTTTTCCCTGTAAATCGGACTGTAACTTGTGTGTTGATGAAGTCGTATTCTTGGTGATAGATAGTGCCACTGAAAAAGCAACAAACGCACCTTCACAAACGCATCTTAAAACAGCTTGAAGTCCCATAGCAGGCTTCCTGGTATTGGAAAGTAGCTTTAGCAACAACAACAACCAAACGCTGGTCCCTAATTATAAATATTAGAAAAATCAGCTAACATGAACTATTTATTGCTGATTATCAAACCTGTGCTTGTAAAAATGTTTGCCTTGTCCAAGTCAAATAAAATTTTAGGAATGGAATCTATATTCGCCCGTAAATTATTAGAAATCTCTAAAGGTCTTCCTTATAGAATAAATTTCAAAAACATTCTTCTTAACATTCCAGACAAATAAAGAAAATTTTTGCAAACCTCCATAAATTTAAGCAATGAATCATTCTGTAGATATTTAGCAAATAGAAAAAAAATATTCGATTGTTGCGTGATTTATATGCAAAATTCATAGAATTGTAGCAATCATATATTTTAATTCAGTCTCTATGAAAAAAATTGGATGATCATGCTTGAATGTTTTATAAAAAAATTCCGTGTTTGTTTTATATATGCACTGTAATAGAATGCAGAGAAAGATACTTTTTTGATTGTTTTTACTTCATGGAGTTTGCTAAGACAACTCTTAGAAATCCGCCTATTACATAAAATATAACTTAACACGTTCACGCCGAGGAAAAGTGAAAATACTGGTACGGGAAAAGAGAAAATACTGGTAGAAGAGCTATTTCAATATTAGATAATAATCGGGAGGAGTTAATCTATTCTCAACAATAACAATTCACTGTAAGGAAATTTATCATCATCATCATCGAAATATAACTGGGCGCCTGGGAAATTTATCACGGCGAAGAAGCAATTCAATATAAAAATTGCATCCGTTAAAAACAATTGGTAGTTATGGATTTTTATTATTCCCGGAAAAAAACTAAAAAATGAAATTTATTGTTACCAGTTTTTACTCCGTTCCGCTGTCAACATAAAACAATCTAGCGTGACCCACGGGTGGGTCACCCCGGCGTGAACGTGTTAAAGAATTTGTATTCCTTTCATATTTTGATAAGTTATATTATTTTGCCAAGATGTTGAGACTCTTAAAAGGTAATTATTAAAATACTGTTTTAATTTAAAGGCTTAAAATGCTTTTAAGTGTAAATATTCTAATTACAAAATGCTAGGAAATTATGAGGAACATAAATACGAAAAATATTTTAAAGGTGCTTGGGTATGAAACATTACGAAGTATAACAGCTGCGCACTGAAATTAACTCCGTTGCAAGTTAAGAAAAGACCATTGCGGTATAGGATTTAAGTAACCATCCGTAACTGCATATAGTTTCTTTTTATTTCGTTATCAAAATATACAAATATGCTTTCAAAACACTTTACAAACTAATAATTTTTAAAAGTTAAACTCGTCGAACAGAAATTTAATTCGAGCTATCTTTTATTTTATATATTATAGAGTTATTGAAAAAAAAGGTTATAGTTTCGTAGTCTTACTAGAATACTGGACTTGGCGACATATTTCGATAAATAAGGATCATTCGTTCATGAAAAAGAAACAATTATATGACTTTGCAAAATCATGGGATTTGATTGGACCATTGAAAATGGCACGTCTTATGTTGATATGCTCTTAACAAATCAAATGCGAGATAAAGAATTTTTTCTTTTGTTTTGTTGTAGAAGAAAATCGTCTACAAGAAGCAATATTTATTATTCTTTTATCTTTTAACACGTTCACGCCGGGAAAAGCGAAAATACTGGTACGGGAATAGAAAAAGTACTGGTAGAAGAACTATTTCAATATTAGATAATATTCGGGAGGAGTTAATCTATTCTCAGCAATAACAATTCACTGTAAGGAAAATTATCACGGCGTAGAAGCAATTCAATATAAAAGTTGCATCCGTTAAAAACAATTGGTAGTTATGAATTTTTATTATTCCCGGAGAAAAACTAAAAAATTAAATTTATTTGTTACCTGTTTTTACACCGGTGCTCCGCCAAGATGAGACAATCTAGCGTGACCCACCGGTGGGTCACCCCGGCGTGAACGTGTTAAAATACGAACAGAAATACGTATATTTGTTACGATTTTCAGATATCATTTTTTAAAAGTTCTTATTACTTGTTAATTGATTATTAGTAAATGACTGTTACTATTATGATTAAGAAAACAAGAAAAAAGGCTGTGTAACATCGTTTCAAGAGATGGCGATATTGATATACGTTCGCGTTAACAGCTTTGGCATCTATTTGGCCTGCACTATGATGCAAACAGATTCTCTTTATAGGGATAATGGTTTTTTGTTTTAACTTGCAACAGTATAACGATTTTACATTTCGACACAAATATTAGAAGTGTAAAGTAATTACAAGTAATATCTTAATCCTTAGATGTGAACAAACGGTGAATATTTTATTCGGACTACCATTAATTGACCTTTGATTCATTTCTCGTCCTGTCCTCTCCCTATTCATCACAATTAAATAAAAAAAAAATTTCATATTAAACATTTTATTTTTCACTTTACAACCGTCGTTGAACAGCAGACCCAATTTTTTTGGGTTTATGACTACTAATGTTCACCTCCATAGCTTTGAACTCTACCCAGAAGACAAGGGAACTCCTGGATTAAGTATTGGAAGAAATTTTGCCTTTCGTGGAGAACTTTTTGATAGACCTAACTCGCATTTGCGTTACCATGGGTGAAAGCGAGACGGGAAGGAGATAAAACTGGTATAAAGCCATTTTAGTTTTAACTAGTTTCCGGGAGGAGTAAATCTATTTTTTTTTTAAGCTGTTTAATAATATCTTTTCTTCCTGGGGGGGGGGGACGCAGTTTAATATATATGCTGTAATAAAAAAATCTTGACAGTTACAGAATTTCAGTTTTTTCGAAAAAAAAATACTAGAATGAAATGTTTTACGCTCCAGTTTTTGCTTTTTTCCGTCTTGGTATATATACATGCTTTCAGCCCTGTGCATTACATAATACCTCGAAGGGAGGCGAGGCAGTCTGCCACAAAACCTCTTCTCTCTCTTAAACTTGTTTGTTCAATCTCACTACTTCATTTTAATTTTCTCTCAGTATAAGATACTGAACCCCAACTTTCACCTTTCAGTTGCGCTTCGGCGATTTATTATTTATTTCCATTCAGATGAATTAGTTAGAGCCCCTAGCGGGGCTGATGCTAAGATAACCATCACATATGAGTATGAGTATGTGCGTTACATGGATAGAAAAATCACGAAAATCTCCCACGGTTAGCCTGACGGCAAGGGGACTCTGAGGATACTGTACGTCAGCACTGTGGTCAGTGTAAGCCGGGTGCGGAATTGGTATCGCAGCCATCGCTGGGATTCGAACCTGGTTCACCTCATTGGAAGGCACACGCTTATATCCCCTGAGCCATCACGGCTTCATATTAAATATTAAAGAAATGGTTATCTTGGATGAATAATGAAAAAAATATCGGCTCAGTTTCTTTGATGACTTCATCTGATAACCACAGGTGAAAGCACTATTGTTTCGAACTGCGCAAAGATTCAAAATGGGAACACTTGATTCACATCAGTTATTGCCCTTTTGAATTGAAAGTTCAGTTTTTAGAAATCTGTAGCAGAGATAAAAATTTGCTCAAAATATCTCAGTGTGTATCTGAAAATAAGTTATCTAAATTCTTCCTTAACTTTTTTTTACGATAACAGATGTAATGTTTTATCGGGTCTTCAGCTTTTTTAACAGGTAAGGAAAATATTTTACGGTGAATTTAAGTTCTGGCAAAATTTCAAAGTGATTTTGAGCAACTGATTTTTCCATTCTCAGTTCACTACAACTAAGAATAAATATTTCTTAGTAAGAGCGAAAGACGTCAGGTATGCTATAGTGTTTTGTATAAGTGCCGATATCAATATTTTTAATACATTATTAAATCAATATACAACGGAAAATCAATAATAAAAGTAACATCATTTTGCCACCAACTAATTTTCTTATAAGAAGTTACTTTAAAATTTCCAGATTTAAATTAACATACCTCTTGTTGAATACTTTAAGCTAATGAAATTTTCTAGCCACTTTTCAGATATTTCTTTTTTTTTTCCTTAGTTATTACTAAATTATTAGATGAACTAGTAATTTAGGTCATAAAATGTATTTTAGAATATTTTACAGCTATACTAATTTAATCAATGAATAAAAATTAAAAAACGACTTCTTAAAAATTCGATTTCTTAAGTAACAATTCGACCGATTTCGCACAAATTTTGTATTTTACCATGTAAAATTATATTCTTTAATTCTATTCAAAAATTGTGTATCTAACTATTCAAAATTTTTTGAAAATATTATTAAATAATATAATAAAAAATACATATTTACAAAAAGTTATTTGTTTAATGGAATTATTTTTAAATAAACGATTTGAATAATTTGTGAGAAGTCGGTTGAATACTTTCAGAGGACAAGTCGCAAATTTAAAAAAGTCTTACATTTAAAATTTAATTTCTCAGAAACTATTCAACCGTTTTCACTCAAATTTTGTATTTTTCCATTTAAAATTGCAAAATGATGTAAAACTTTGCATACCTTACAGTTAAAAATTTTTTCGACTATTATCAAATAAAATAATAAAAATAATAATTCCTTACTAAAGTTTATTTTTTGCAATGAATTATCTTTGGATGAAGAAATTTTATAATTAAGTGCAAAAATTTTTCAGTTCGCTTAAAAAATTCTCGAGATATGGCAAAATACACAAAAAGTAATAATACTAAGGGGTTCAAACATAGGATCGCTGACCTGATCAAACTTTGGCGACCATATTTCCCAGATTGCGGCTACCCCGTACAATTCGGGGTAAGAAATCCTTATCAATTGAAAAAAAAGTTATACTTATTCGGAGAAAATACGATTTTTTTTGTCTGATTTCGTAACTTAAAATATCGTCTGTACTAATTCATTAGCATATTTGAGGTCACCCGTACCACTAAGATTGAGCCCTAGTGTGAATATTCGATTAAAAATTAGAAAGGGTGGTCCGTTTATTTATTTATTTATTATTGTTATCAGAGATACCAACTTGTCCCGCTTTGTAAAAACATGTTTTCAACTGGTAACGAAATTTAAGTTATTTTTAGTTTAGTATTTTTCAGTTTGAGTAATTTTTACACCGCAACAAATCAAAAATTTTAAGTATCAAATGAAATGCAACTTCACTTCATTTGTCTTGTGGCTCTTCTAAGGAGTAAGCGCAATCATACTTATTCCACAACTTTTACTATTTAATTCGTGGTCGTCCGTCTACCGAAGCGGGGATGCTACCCCCTCCTCAGAGGATCAAAATTGTGAAGGTATGTCTTCGGATCATCCTCAGGGATGTTTCCCAGACCTTCACCAATAGCCCATTGTGAAGCTCTAGTGCGACGTAAATAAGCTACAACTGTTTAATTCACTAGCAATATATTGATAACTACCAATAATTAAAACTTTTATTGATTACTACCAATGATTAAAACTTTTATTGATGACTAACAATGATTAAAACTTTTATTGATTACTACCAATGATTAAAACTTTTATTTATGACTACCAATGATTAAAACTTTTATTGATGGCTACCAATGATTAAAACTTTTATTGTTGACAACCAATGATTAAAACTTTTATTGTTGACAACCAATGATTAAAACTTTTTTTGATTACTACCAATGATTAAAACTTTTGCCGAAAACGGAGTATTCGGCATCTCTACATTATTATTATTGCACACTGTATTACAACTTTTTTTTGTTTTTGTATCATGTACTTCTTTACATTATTGTGAAATTTGAGATAGGAGTAAAAATGTTTTTTTTTTTTTGAAAATGCGGTTAGTGGAGCTTTATATGATGCAGTAATTCGGGAAATAGTTTTCGTGTCGCATGTCTTAAAAAAGTACTTATACGTGAATATTTGAATGACCGGATGTAGTGCTGCATGTATCTCTTTTTTTTATTTCTGTTTCACCAATCTTGTTACTGTGATTCTTAGTTGAGATTTTACGAGAGAGAGTAAAAGTTGACCCTGACCTTGACCAAGTCAAGCAAATCTAATTGCAAACGGTATTGAACTCAGTTTTTTAAACCGATTGTTTATGTTTTCACTTAGTTTTGTGATGCGTTTTCATTCATCGAGTAAAATAGCCTTCTCCAACTTCGACTGATTGGCGAGGACTCATCAAAATATTCCATTGATTAGATATGAAACTAGTGCTATGTCAAGGCAATGGCCTGATTTAAAGTAATGTTTCGCCGCAACTTTTGGCAGATCGTAAGGATTGTATGCCAAAACACTTAGGTGATAAGTAACAAAATAAATAAATAAACAAATAAAAACCAGGTGTTTATTGGGAAAGGTGAATTCTTTATTTGCTTTTAATTGCCACGTTAGACTATTTTTATTCACATAGAAAATATGCTATAAATGAATTTGTTTATTATATAATTTAATATTCAGTTTTGATTTTTCTTTTAAGCATTATTATGGTATTGATTGTGGAGAAATTATAATTTCTGTGATAATGTAATAACCAGTCACTAATCAGGATTTGTATACAAAACTGATAAGTTTTAAAAAGTGTTTACTTTAGTTAATTTTCCACTTTTCATTAAAAAAAATTTGATTAATATTTGCGCAGTGTAAAAGTTAGGAAAAATCAATGTTTCAAAAATTATAAGTTAATTTAATTTTGATTGCTAGTTGAATATCTGTTCTCTGTAAAGTGCGAAAAAAAGTAAATAATCAATAAATCAGTATTACTCAACACTGCGAAATTACACACAAAGCTGAAAGACAATCAGGGGGTGGACAAGATAATGGAAAACTTCTATGCTAATGCATTTTTTCATATTTCTCAATAAATACTTGCAGAATCAATTTATAACTTCAAAAGTCATACTTTTTCTTATTAGATCCCAAATACGATTTTCTACAAAATTAAGAAGAAAAAAAACTTCACATTTTCCCCCCGCATTCGCAGTATTAAAGAACTACTTTAATCACTCATATCTTGCGCAATTTTGAATGAATTTTCTCAAATTTTAAAGCAATAATTTGTAACTAATTTTAAATTGCTCTAAGGATTTTGTTCAATTTTATTGAATATTTTTAAAGTTATAGCAAAAAAAGCGTGAGACAAAAAAAATTAGGTTTTTATACAAATGTTCCTATCTCCATAAATGTTTAAGCTCGGCTCACGAAATTTTGTGCTATCATTACACATAATAACCAAAACAATTGCTACATTTTCCGGCATAGGGTGTTCATTAACACTATTTTCCGTTTGTAATTTATTGTCGGTCCCTCAAATGACTAAAAGATTTAAACTTCATTGATAAGAGATGAGAAATCTCATGATCGTAACACTTCTGAAGTTATGAAATGATTCTTTGAGTATTTCTTGAGAAATATGAAAGGTGTATTAGTGTTGAAGTGTTTCCATTATTTTTTCCACTCCTGTATACAAATACAATAAATTAAGCTAAAACAATTCATCCTTTTTTTAAATTTTTATTATTTGTTGCCCTTTCCGGTAGCTTTATGTTATGAAATTAAGTAAAATAGGTTTTTAGAAGTTTATCCTTTCAAAATAAGGATTATAATCAGTACGATTTGACATAATGATTTTGTTCGAGTCTAGTTGATAGTCGAAAATTATCATAATAAACAGTTTTTCCTGTACATATTCTTTTCGGTTGTCCGTAAAAACCTATTTCAGAGCAGATAACTTAAAAGATTATTCTAAAATTGCTCTTACTATTAAGATTCTAATTTTTTTATAAACATTGTATAGAAAAATCTGCATATATTCATAACTATTTTCCCTAAAAAATTGTAAACGTCGCTGCTGTTTTCATTGTTTAGCTTAATATACATTTTGATGAAAAAAAAACTCCATATTCGTTAATTAGTTCGAGAATAACTAACTGTTAAATCTTCTGTAAAAAATACCCTGTGGGCCACTTTGCAGTCTAGAAAGGGGCACTACAGATTTGAAATGGACTAACTAAAAAGCCATTTTTATTTGAAGAGCTGAGTTGATGAACCAGATAAATGACATTTTCCGATTGGCTATATTCAGGGTAAGATGAAAAACAGTCACATCCAAACTATTTGCAAGCATACTCAAAACAAATGTGGATTAGTTAAGTTAAAATGAAAGTGTAAGCAAAAACAATTTTGTTACATTAAACATATCCATATTGATGCGACCATTTTATGTTTTTTTTTCTCAGATTACTAAATATCCCAGAAAATGTCACTTACATGGTTCATCCACTACGATCTTTATTTGTGAACTTAATTTGAGATTTTTTTTTCGAAATTCTAATTTGGATGCTAATTTCTAATTTGAAATTGGATGCGGTTTTACTGCAATTTTTCCTACTTTTTTGCTTAAATAATGACTGTTCATCCACTGTCGTAGAAAAATTTATTTCTCTCGTGATCTTCATTTTATAAGCTTATGAACAATGTGATGCCAAACTTAATAAAAAAAAAGAGAATTACATAGCAAAATAAAGACAAAATTAGATGTTTCTAGAAATAAATCTTAACATTTGTATCGAAATTTTTTAAAATATAAAAGGCTGAAACGAGATAAAAACTGTCTTCAATTTGTTAACAAATACCACTGTTATATGATATAACAGTGCTATTTGTTAACAATTGCACTGTTAACAATTGAACTGTTATTGGCTAACAATTGCTCTGTTAACAATTGCGCTTGTTAACAATTGCACTGTTATATGATATAAACTTATCGTTAAACATTATTAACTAATAATTATTAATATTATTGAAAAATACTTCTGCATGGTTTCCAAAATGCATGGTTCAGTAAATATTGTTTTATTCAAGTAATAATAGTAGTAACTGTTAAGTACAAGTAAATGTAAATTAGTAGTAGCAGTAATTGCAAATTAGCAGTAGCAGTAATTGCAAATTAGAAGCAGTAGTAATTGTCAAGTAGTAGTAACTGTCAAGTATTAGTAGTAATTGTCAAGCAGTAGTAGTTGTAGTAATTATCAAGTAGTAGTAGTCAGTCAAGTTTTGTTTTCTCTTCAAGTGTAGTTTTTTTTTTTTTCATTTAAAACAAAAGTATTTGGGACAATTGCTCTTCTTTTGAGTTCATAAAATTTGTCCTACATTTCAAATGCATTTCATGTTAATCCTTCACTTTGAAATTTCGTTGTTGAGAAGTGCTGATAAAAATTACCAAGTTTCGCCTTTGCTTTTATTTTTCGTAGAACGAATACTTAAAATCTATCACGTGCCTTATGAAGAAAGAAAACGTTTCGCCACGTTTTTACCCCCTCTTTCATATTAGCACCGTCATCTGCATCACGTGCAATATTGTGTCAACAGGAAGTCAAAGTTCATTAAATTCAACTACACTTGTCGTAAAGTAAATAAATAAAGTATTAGTAACAGTTTCTTTATACTATACGTAATTCCTTTTTGATTCCTCAACTTGAATTTAATTATTATCCTGTTGCTAACTTTATGTCCATAACTCTGAATAAAATTATTGAACATTTTCACTAATGAACTTGCAATACAATCTTGTTAATTATTCAAGGATTAACAAAATAAAAGCATAATCTGTTCTTATAATTTAACGATTCTTAAAGGTTTAAATAGAACTAATCTACATGTTAGGACGAAGGTTTAATTTTATATTCAAAAAGCTTTTTCTTGCACAGGCTTTGAAATTTTTACAGAATTTTGGAAGCTTATGAAAATATTTCTGTCAGTGAATAAATTATAATTTAAATCGCCATATAAATCATTTAAACATATGTAAAAAGCGCCAGACTACGCTTTTTGCATTTTATATAGTTGAAGGTATATATATATATATACCTTCGTGTATATATATATATATAAAATGCAATTTTGCTATGAATTTCAAAGAGCCTCAGTGGCTCTGGGGATGGAGCAATGAGGTGTAGGTTCGAATTCCAGCGGTAACTGGTTGAAATGAATTCTGCTTGCGGCTCGTACCGGCCACAGCACTGATGTAAAATATCCTCAGTGGTAGGCGCATCATGGGTTAGAATCGCTTTTCAGTCGGTCTAACCATGGAAGGTTTTTCTTTTTCATGCAACGAAAATGAGGGGTATTTCCATCAAAAAAGTCCACTACCAAGGATAGTTAATCCCGATGCTTGATGCAGGAGTTGTCTTGTCTTCTGGGTAGGGTTCGAAATTTCAAGGATACGAAGTTGAACACTGATAGTTGTAAATTCAGAATTGAGTCTGCTGTTCAACGTCGGTTATAAAATTTAAAAGTTTCACCACGAGGAAAAAAATGAATTTAATGGAGTATTCATCCGCGCAGGAACTATTCCGGTTCGTCCTCCTACCTTCGGTCTTCGATCCAATACTCGATCCTTCTACCTCGGCTTTTCATGCTATCTCAGCTGTCGCAACCAACTGCCTCTACAGAAAGCATACATTTTACTACCACTTTAAATATAGAAATAAAATTTTACTCCAAATGCGTAAAAGTTGGCAGGTTAGCAAATGCTAAGGTTCCATTTATTTTAAATATAAGCTCTGTATGTTTCAATAAGTTCTACAAAAATTCACAGTCACTTAAAAAGAAAAGAATAACTCGCAGCAGCCGGTAGTGCAGTTAGGGCTCTGCATCAAAAACAATACTTGTATTTATATATTTGATTCCTTAACTTTCTCGCAATGGTGGTCACAATCGTTTTAAGTCAAATTTTTGTAAAAATACTATATTATAAATATAATTTCATTACACTTTTGAAGCATTAAAGGGAAAAATTCAGATTAATTTTACTTTATATAACAAAAGCAGATAAATATTGTATAAGCAGATAAATATTGTATAAATAGTGGTATTTACAGGAAATTCATTCTCTCTTTAAAATCAGAGCATCAAAGAATTGTTTCTACTACTAACGTTTTGTTTTTAATAGAAGTTAGCAGCATTGAACTAAACTTCAATAAAAGAAAGAAAAGTATTTTGTAAATTGAAAAACATTTTCTTAACAGTTAAACACTAAAATAATAAAAAAGGAACACCATACAATCAACATCAAAATTATTTACTATCAAAATTTTAATAAATTTTCATGTCTATATATACTATTCGAAACAATGAACTTATCTATATGTTTACACAGTAATGAGATCGAGATAATAAGTAGATTTTTTTTTTTGTCTTCCTTAGTTTTCACACAGCTGTTTCCACCATTGTTTTAGAAAATAGTACCTAAATGCGTAACCATCAAAGCTAACTTATTGATAATTTTGTTTGTTGTTTTACAAAAGTTCCGTAAAATCTAAATTTTGCAATGATTACAAGTAGATTTTACATTTTATAAAAGATTACAAAAAATTATATCGTCTGACTGTCTAATATGCGGTAATTTAACGGAACACTTTTATTTGAATATTTAGAGGGTTATTTAATTTTAGATTTAACATTTTACAATTCTTTTAATAAATTAAATTATTGATTAATAAATGAAATTAATTTCTTTCACTATTAGATACAAACAACTTAAACATATATATAAAATCTGTTAAATGTGCAGAGAAGTTTTTAAGTGCGATTACACACACTCAAAATCCAAAGACTTCATCTACTATGGATTCTCCGTAGTTTCAGAAAGTAGTTTTCCTAGTGGTAGCAAGGTAATGTATCTATATTGTAACAAATTAGATTTAAAAGGACTAGAGATACTTCTAAAAATGTAACTTTCAAATATATATATCTGCCATCCTGTGCCGTCGCTAAAAAAGATTTTACAAAGTGGTAATAAAACAACATTTAAAGTTGAAAATATTTTCCAAAAAATTAAACTTCTTAAATATTTAAGAGCTAAATATGTCAACAAATAGATCATATGTTTTCGTATTTTTTAATTATTCATTTGTCGCGGTAGGTTTAAAATATTTTTGAAACTTTAAATTTAATACGTCAAAAACCTATAATATTGCAGCAACCACTGAGAAATTATATATATATATATATATATATATATATATATATATATATATATATATATATATATATATATATATATATATATATATATATATATATATATATATATATATATATATATATATATATATATACCACCATCTATAACAATGGTTTCTCGCCCAGGAACAATGTTTTCATGGGGCACATTAGGATCCATAATCCGCATAGAACAATCCCTGACGTTCGTAGCTACTTGAACATAGTTCACCCATTCATGGCAACAGTTTTTCCTGCGGGGGATGGTGTTTACCAACAGGATAATGCACCACGTCATAAGGGTCGAATCGTCATGAATTGGTTCGAGGAACATTCCAGTGACTTTCAAATCATGTCTTGGCCCCCAAAATTCACCTGATCATAATACAAAAGAGCATTTGTGGTCCTACTTGGAAAACCAAATTCGTGTTGCCACGCTACCCCCTCGCAATGTGAGGGAATTGCAGGACCAGTTGGTGAGCACTTGGTACCAGATACCTCAGACTACCTATCAGCACCTTGTGGAATCAATGCCACGGCGGGTGCTAGCAGTTTTGAGGGCTAAAGGTGGTCCTACATGTTATTAGCAGGGTGGCCATAATGTAATGACTCTTCAGTATATATATATATATATATATTAAAAGACTAATTGAAATGCAATTGTAGTTAACATTATTTTTTAATTTTTTTCAATTGTCACAGTTTATACTCAATTTCTTTTCGATAGATTGCTCTTTTATATAAAATTAGTTTACTTGTACTAATGGTAGTTAAAATAATTCGCAGCAACTTAAAAAATAATTAAAAAAAAAATTTGCAGCAACTTAAAAAATAATTTAAAAAAAATAATTCGCAACAACCTAAAATAGTTGGAGTCTCCTAAAATTCAATAAATTGAGTTAACTAAAATTGTAGTTAGGCTACCAAAAAAGCTCGTAAAAAAGATTTGTAATTGCAGTAATAGATAAGCAGCCTTATGATTTCTTCAGCGAAATTTATTTCTAATAAGCAGACAGTAAGTAGCTGGGTGCTGTGATTGTTTTGATGGTGATACTTGGGATTTTTCATGCCATTTAATTGACAATTAAAAAGTGTAAGAAAACATCAGTCTCACTAGAAGGAATAATTTATGTAGCGTTGAATAGTTAGTTATACATTAAGTATTTATTAAGAATAATTTTGTATTTTTACCGGAATAAAAACTTACGTACGAAATAATTATTTAAATTTATTTTTGATCCTTTCATAAATGCCTATAGAAATTTTAAACATAAAGATATGGTGCCACATACTGTCATACTAGTTATTAGTGACGGAGTTAGAGCAATAGCATTTATATATTATATGATACTCAAGTTATGGCATGTGAAGTGCGTGAGGATGTAGTACAGCACGTAATGGGGTATTGGGATGAGCATTCTATCTTATTTGACGATGGGAATAATTTTAATATTTCTGCTGTCTACTATGCTAAAATGTCCAAGAACATTGTGTGATTTAGTGACTGTTGAACATGATTACTAAAATTCAATACATAAATAACTTTGGCAACATCTCTTGAAAATAGTTAAATTTCAAATACAAATGCTTTCGAGTGGGCCCAGCCAACGCCTCCCACAACTGAAAGCCTCCACACGGTTTTTGTTATAGGTAGTCCTATTAGACCACTATGAAGGTAAACCAGTTTACGAATGAGCCCTTTAATAGAAAATCTAGTAAAAATAAGAAAGTGGTAGCAAATCTATGTCTAAAAATTTGTTTAATTTATGAATATGATTGGTTTGTCTTATTTACTTGTCTACCACTACAGATTCAATTCTCAAATACATATGATAATATTCTCTCAGTCACTTTAGTACAACAACCATCAATATTTATTTTTGGAACGCTAATGGTATAATCGAAAAACAGCATGAACTAAAAAACTTTATAATAGAACACAATCCTGATATATTCATAATAACAGAAACTCATCTAAATGCAACCCAAAATCTTAAAATAGCCAACTATACAATCTACAGATGTGATAGAAGGTACAGAGGGGGCGGCGTAGCACTTCTAGCAAAAACCAACTTATTAACAACAGAATCTAACTCAAAAGATGATAATGGATATGAGCAAATTTCTATTTTATTAAGCTACAGAAACAAGAACATCAAAATCACAGGAATTTATAATTCTCCAAAAAATAAATTATCAGATAATGATATGGACCTCCTATTTCCAGCCACCCTAGATACAATAGTTGCAGGTGACTTTAATTCCAAACATCCAATATGGGGCTGCAACAACTTCAATCACAGTGGTTCAAAATTGAAAGATCTTATTAGCAAATATCAATTAACAGTATTTGCACCAACAACTCCAACTTACATTCCAAATCGGATTAACCATAGTCCGGACATACTAGACTTCGCAATAACAAACATGCATGTTCCTATGCTCGCCTGCGCTCATAACCATTTGTCATCAGATCATCTGCTAGTTCAACTGCTCGTTGGGGAAACCATAGAACAATCTGAGAAACCAAATTATAAAACTGACTGGAACCATTTTCAAAATACTCTTACAATCAATGGAACAGACCTACCATCCTTGGAAAACGAAACTGCAATAGAAAACTATATACAGCAAATCCAGAATGAAATAACAGATGCTTTTAAAAACGCTTCCACAGAAACCAAGTATATTACCCATCATTACAGATTACCACCTGAAATAAAGAATATAATAAGATTAAGGAACTCGCACAGGAAATGGTACCAAAGAACTTACGACCCAGCACACCTGGACGCAATGAAACAACTCAATAACCAGATTAAAAAACACAGTAAAAAATATAAAAAACAACTGTGGCAGGCAAAAATCGCCTCCTTCTGCACTACCAACAACTCTATATGGAAAATGGCCAAGAAACTGAAAACAACTCCTCAAATAGACAGACCAATAAATGGACCATCAGGCTCAGCTTACACAATATCAGAAAAAATCGAAATATTCGCAGATTCACTTCAAAATCAATTTTCACCAAATATCAACACTGACAAAAATCATCACAATATCATCACAGAAGAAGTTAATAATTTTCAAACTGAACACCTCATCCCAGAAACAATAAATTCAACCAATAATCAAGAAGTTAACTGCATCATACAAAAACTGAAAAACAATAAAGCTCCAGGTGAGGACGGGATAAAGAATAAGATGATAAAACTATTACCAAACAACTACATCTGCAAAATCACGCATATTTTTAATGTCTGCCTTGCGCATAATTACTACCCACAAATCTGGAAAAACGCATCAGTCATTCTATTTCTCAAGAAAAATAAGAACCCAAGCTGCCCTGAGAGTTATCGCCCAATCAGTCTACTTAACATACTTGGAAAAATATACGGAAAAATCATCTACAATAGAATAAAACCACTTCTTACAGCCCTCCCCGACGAACAGTATGGATTCCGACGAAAACTAGATACCACCAAACAGTTACTCCGAATAATAGACTATACTGGCAGAGCAATCATAAATAAAGAAACAATAGCCTTCCTGATGATCGACATATCCAAAGCATTTGATAAAGTATGGCACACTGGTACAATATATAAACTCATACAGCTGAATTTTCCACCCGGCATAATCAAACTCCTATCCTGCTACCTTTCTAATAGAACATTTCAATTCACCATTAAAAACAAAAATCCACAAAGAGAAACATCACAGCCGGAGTACCACAGGGCAGCATTCTGGGACCGATATTATACATATTATACACTTATGATTTTCCTATAAACAAAGCCGATTATAACAGCATAACAGCCTATTACGCAGACGATACCGGTATTATTATTAAATCCAGAAACCCAAATCATGCTCTTCAAAAACTACAAGACCATATAGACGAAATAGAAGACTGGTGCTTAAAATGGAAAACTGCAGTAAATGCTGGAAAATCACAAATATTAATTATTCAAAAAAGAAGAATTAAAATACTTCCACAACTTCAACCAAAAATGTTCAACATACCAATACCAATAGTTAAAAAAGCAAATTATCGTGGCCTTATAATTAATAGCAAACTCACCTGGAATGATCACATCAAAAGCACAATAGATAAAGCAAATGCAGCAATAATAGCCATACAACCATTAATATATAATCAGAATATGTCACTTAAACTAAAGAAGCTACTATATACAGCAATGATCCGCCCAATACTTACCTATGCCTCACCTGCCTGGACAACGATACCTCAACATCTACTGAAGAAATTAAACCAATGCCAAAACAAGATCCTTAGAAAAATAACCTGTGCAAGATGGTTCATCCGGAATACCAATATACATGCAGACCTCAAAATACCAACTCTATCACAGCATATATACAAGCTAAACGCAGATTTTTTTCGATAAAGCCATAGAATGTAAAACAGCAAATTTTAATGAAATCTTTAAATTTGAAAATTATATCAAAGATAAAAACTACAGACCAATAGCTGCACATTTCACCTCCGACGCCTCATATCATAACTATCAAAACAAATAATTTCATCAACCTTTCTGAAAATAACGTTTACTCATACTGATACAATTCTGAACAACTCCAAAATCAAACAAACACAGTTTAGAGCAAGTTGCTCAATTTATTTTTGATTCCTTTTTAGTTATTCAAGCAAAGAGCTTGAAACATTCATAAAAGCAACTCCATTGCCTGCTTACCTCATTGCTCAACCAAAACTGTTCAAAAATTCCAGATGAATGGGATAGGGGCCGCTTCGCGGCCCAGGTGCCCAGTAAAATCTAAACACTAGGACTAGGACTTTTGTACAGAAATTGGGTTCATGCGCGCAACCGGTTCGCTTCTTAAATAGTCTGCGCAGTCTACCTATAAGAAACTGCGTGGAAGCTTTTTGATGTAGAAGGTGATGGCCAAGCCGTGGACAACAGCTAGGCGGTGAAAAAGTTTGGTTAACATATTATTTAAAACTAATTAAGATGTTTGGATTGGAGGAGGGGTTGAAGAATTAGAATTTTTAAATACGGTTTTGCTGTGAATCCAGCTTGGTTACTATTAAAATCTATATGTTGTACAAGATAATTTTGAAATGTTACCTCACTGGAGGCTAAATGTGGCTTGTTTATATATCTTTCGTATTCATAAAATATTTAGAGCATTCATTAAGAACCTATGCAAAGGATAAACGTAAGGTTTTGTTTTTGATCCAAGAGAAATTAAGATTTTGGTTTAATTTGTTTTTTGCAGTGCAGTATAATTAAATTAACAAATCATCAATTTACTTTATAAGGTATTCTGACAGGGCTCCCATGGTCAGGAATTTTTTTTTTGAAGTGATAGCAAAAGTGATATATATCTAGATGTTTTTAGCTATCAATTTCGTTTGGGCCTTCAGTTAGGACCCGGGACAATTGTCCTTCTCTTTTCCCTCCTCCGCCTTTGAGTATGCCCTTAGCTACTCTACAAGTGGGGTCGAGATAGTCTGGTTGGTACGGCGCGGGACTAACGTTCGTGAGAACTGGAGTTCGAATCCAGCCGGCCGAAGACTCAACTGGTCACAAAGTCCTCCGCGTTCCCGAAACAAATTATACCTCTGGTTGTGCTGAATTGAAGATTGATCGTTCTCTGGTTAAGGTCGAAATTACGATTTGTGGATGAATGAACGTATGTAAGAATGAATCTGCCCCATGAATGGGTGTAACGTATGGGTGTGGCAGATGTCGAATTCTTGTCCATAGATGGCCCCACTAGAAAACAAGAAACGCAGCACCTCTAGCCCTAATGACCGATGACAACAACAACAACTTTACTAGTAAATTTATGCATAATTTTCTTAAATTGTCATACGAAATAAAAATGCCTGCTAATTATGACTGAAATTCTAGCATTTCTAAATTTCCCATAGAGTTAACAAGTGAACCCAATCGGAACATATGTTCTCGGTTTGTGGGTTAAAGCAGGTAATGTTTGATTTTTTATAGAAAAGAATAATTTATAAAAAAAAGTAGTACATCTATGAATTTTCGAGAATGATACATGGCATACAACCAAACAATGGTTAAATCAGACGGTCTCTAGGAAAAACAGCTTAACTCCAACAGCTAAAGCCTATGCAGCTAAAAGAAAAAATATTTCCATAGATAGAGTACAAAAGTTTTTCAATGTTTGAACCCAACCCCTGTAAATGTGGTTATTTCAATTAATAGCACGCATTGTTGGCCACTATCATTGTAAATCAAATTTTTTTAAATCAAAAATAAAATTGAAAATCATAAAATTCTTTATCACTCCAAATAGAAAAAAAAAATTTAAGCGCATAAGTTGACATTTACGAAAATTAATTTCTGTATTTTTAATTAATTTAGAGACAGACGAGCTCTTGCTAAATCAGTTTTAGTAATTTCATATGACAGAAAGTAAAAAAGGAGATATTATGTGATGAATTGCAGTAGGTGTAAAATAAGACTTAAAGTTCATAGTGTCTTTTTAAAGGGAGGCTAATTACCAAGTATTCAAAACTATCATCCTCGTCGTCGGTAAGGTTATAATAACTTTTCCTGCTGTGAGAATTTGTTTCCTTAAAATCGCTCTTTCTTCGGTTTGGCACCTACGGAAAACTTCATGATGCAGGTATTTATAACAATCACAAAATGTTCTAATTTGCAGATTTGCATATATAATTCCTTTTAATATTTTAAAAACACCGTTTTAAAAATTTCTTTTGATTATTAATGACTACCTTTAAAGCTTATAAACAATAAACGAGACGTAAAGCTTAATTGCTTGTATGATTTATTGGTAAACATATTTTATCAAAATAAAATAATGAATTTTTAGAATTTGCTTTATATATATATATATATATATATATATATATATATATATATATATATATATATATATATATATATATATATATATATATATATATATATATATATATATATATATATATATATATATATATATATATATATATATATATATATGTATATATATATATATATATATATATGTATATATATATATATATATATATATATATATATATATATATATATATATATATATATATATATATATATATATATATATATATATATATTTCCCCGTTTAAATATTTTGGTCGACCATTGTACAAAACGTAATCTGAGACTGTGGAGTTAGCAATTATAATTATATCGAGGTACTATCTATAGCTTTAAATTAAAGAAAATTACTTACAATATAAGGTTAAATGCAATGTTATAATTTTTTTTAAGTAGGATTTTACTGTGTTGGTCTCGAATAACAGCGACTCTACACTCATTTTACATCTGCTTAGTGAATGCAAGTTTTTAGAGCTTTCTTTATTTGCTTTCATAAAAATATCGAGTAGAAAGTTACAAATTTGAGACAGGCAGCAATTGTGATCGTAGACTTCAAATTCTGATTAAAAATGACTTACTTGAGCTATATGCTGTTTATAAAATAGAAATTGCGTAACAATAAAAACCATTAAATTTTTTTTATAGTTTTATTTTCTTAAGCAACGCGTTATTTGATTAATCACTTTTCATTTTGAAAAATGTTAAGACAAACCAAATCGCTACATTGCGGACGTTCATGTGGTAACCTCAATTCTCTTGGATATTCCTCATTAATGTTTTTGATTAATTTTTGCCCACAAAAAGATGATATGTACTATATTATGGTGTACCCGAATGTTTTGATTTTGAAAAGTAACCACTCTGTATGTTTCTTAAAAATAGAGCATATTCCCAAAATGAGTTAAATTTGAAAAAGAATAAATCAGTAGAAAGACTTCTACAATAGGACATAATTTTTGTGTGAATTTTCTCGTGAGTGTTCTTTCATTGTATTTTTTACTTTATAAGTCAATTTTTTAAAAATAATTTTGAATTAAGCATTGTTTTTTTTTCTTAAAATATTCTTTCAAAAAAGTTTTTCTTTTGTATTTTTATCATTGATTTCCCTATTTTTATTCAAGAATGTGACTTTTTTTAATTTAAATAAACAGAAGATATTTATAGCTGTTTTAGATAAAACTTTTATTAAAATGAGATGATTGATGCTAGGAAAATTGAAGTGCAAATTAGATAAGAGAAGCTTAAAGTTCAGTAAATCGTACGTTTTTTCTGTGTGTATTAATAGACAAAGCAGAAAACCATAGCAAAAATAAAATAAGAGCACAAATAAAAGTAAGGCTGTATTCATCACTTAGTTTTATGCATTATTTATTGACTGACAGGTATTCTCCTTTCTTAAGAGATTTTATAACCGTCGTTGAATGAATACCAATGTTCAACTTCATAACCTTGTAATTTTGAATCAAATCCGGGAAGCAAGGGAGCTTCTGGATCAAGTATTGGGAAGAATTTTGCTTTAACGGATAACTTTTTTTGAGGGAACCAATCCGCAATTGCTTTACATGAAATAGAAATCTTAAAACACCCCTTCCCCACAGTTAGCTTTACACAAAGGGACTTGCTTGAAGACTCTATATTATGATCCGTTTATCTCAGAGGACATTTTACGTTAGCACTGTGGTCACCTCATTAGGAGGCGAGGGCTCTGTCCCCAGAAATGTCAATAGTGCTAACTCTAAAAAATTTACCTCGAAATATAAGCCACTCTTAGTTCCAGCCTTTTCCATAATGGTAACAATCCTCCAAGTTCTTCGACTTTTAGACTTCCCTGAATATTTAAAATGGTTATAAACTTCATGCTTTTAACATTTGATTTATAATGATTTTGATCATAATGACTTTTTAAAAATTCAAGAATATATACCTAAAAAACCCAGGTTGTGATTGACAAGATAGACCCAAGGTAGTCATGATAGGTAGTACATGGATCACGTTTGGAAAATCAAACTTGTCCTTTGAAAAATTCAACACGTCTTATATGAACCTTTAAATTATTTTAGTGCAAAGGCACGGGGAAAATAATTTAGAGCTAAATTTATCGAACCAAAATTGTATAATTACCTATAAAATTTGCACCTACTAGAAAAATGATAAGTTTCAACTTATGATCTTCTGCATTTATTTATTTTATGTATTAGTGCACCTACTTGTCAACTCCTCCAGATTTTTCAGGAAAATTTTAAATTAATATTTATCGTGGCAGCGAAATTTATACATTCACACTTCATCTTTAATAGATTAAATGCAGTTTTAAATTATTTTGCCTACTTTTTCATTTAAATCTATATGTAATGTGTCCAAGTTATAATGAAACTCCAAATTACAATCTCATTTTGAAAGGCATTGTTCTACTATTAGGAAAAAACTTTTTGAAAAACGTAAAAGTTTGAGGGAATGTATATATATGCTGGCTTGAGCGCTTAATTACATAAATACGGTGAACAAGCCTTTATCTGATCGAATAATAGCATAATGACAAATCAGGGCTGTTTAAAACCTGGGAAAGGGAACAAAACTCATTGTAAAACCATTTCATTTCTATCTTACTTCCGCAAGGAATAAAAGTCCGTAAATACTAAGATTTTCCAGTTAATATAATACCAGTTATTTTCCAATTAGAAAGGTTCCAATCCTGGTGGACTCTCACATCACTTCTTACATGAGAAAGCCTCCACTCGGGATTTTACAAGTAGTTTGCACGGATTATTTAAAAAGTGAACCAGTTGTGCGTATGAACCCAAATTCTATTTTAATAGTAGTTGAGAGAAATTTATCATACATATTTGAGAATTGTATCTGTAGTGGTTGATATGTAATAAGACAAACCAATCATATTCAGGGGTGAAAGCGAGACGGAAAAGAGGAAAGACTGGTAGTAAAACCATTTCAGTTATAGCTAGTTTTGGGGAGGAGTTTACTTATTCTTTTTTTATATTTTTCAACAATATCTACTTTATCTTGGAAAAGAAGCAGTTTTATATATATGCCTGAATTATAAGAGAAATCTTGATAGTTACGGATATTTCATTTTTTTCGAAAAAAATGCTGGAATGAAATGTTTTACGTACCAGGTTTTTCTCTTTTCCGTCTTGCTATATAAGAACTTTCACCCATGATCATATTCATAAATTAAAAAAATTTTTAGACATATATTTGTTACCACTTGCTAATTTTTAATAGATTTTCTCTTAAATGGCTCTTTTACATTCGTTTAAATTCATAGTGGTCTGATCAGACTACCTATAAAAAACCGTGTTTATGCTTTCAGCTATATGAGGCGTTGACTCTCACTGATTTATTGGATCTGACATAACTTAAAGAGATAAAATAACGACATGGCTAGACCAGGGGTGAAAGCGAGACGGAAAAGAGGAAAGGCTGGTAGTAAAATCATTTCAGTTATAGCTAGTTTTGGGGAGGAGTTTACTTATTCTTTTTTTAAATTTTTCAAAAATATCTACTTTATCTTGGAAAAGAAGCAGTTTTATATATATGCCAGAATTATAAAAGAAATCTTGATAGTTACAGATATTTCATTTTTTTCGAAAAAAAGGCTGTAATGAAATGTTTTACGTCCCAGGTTTTTCTCTTTTCCGTCTTGCTATATAAGGGCTTTCACCCATGGGTTAGACCAACGCTTTCTATAGCTGAAAGCCTCCACTCGGTTTTTTGGAGGTAGTCCGATGAGACCACAGTAAAGGTAAACAAGTTTGCGAAAGCATTTAACACAAAATCTAGTAAAAATAAGATAATGGTAACAAATATATGTTTAAAAAATTGGTTAATTTTTGAATAAGATTGGTTTATTTTATTTACTTGACAACCACTACAGATTAAATTTCAAAATATGTGTGATAAATTTCTCTCAATTACTTTTAAAAAAGAATTTGAATTCATGAGCACAACTGGTTCACTTTTTAAATAGTATGCGCAGACTATTTACAAAAAATCGTGTGGAGGCTTTCTAATGTAAGAGGTGATGGCTAGACATATAAAGTAGTATATGGACGGCTCAAACAATGTATAAAAAAATAATGCACGGCTGGTGGACCCCGCTATTTTTAAATTGAGGAAACAATTCGTTTCATTCCTTATAATTTTTAATAGGTCTTTGTAGCTCAGATTCTTTATCTCTCTCAGAAACAAACTTGATAGTAAAATGTTTTTATACTAAAAGTTTCTTTCACCCTTTTTTTCTTCTTTTACTGCAACAATAGTTTTACCCTTTACCGGGGCACAATTTCGCCGGGATTTGAACCCGCTATCTTCATTCTCTGGAACTTTTGTAGGGCGATATCGATTGTCTCCTTAACCATTACCTCCTACATCAAAAAGCCTCCACACGGTCTTTTACAAGCAGTCCGCGCAGACTGTTCAAAAAGTGAACCAGTTGTGCGCATGAACCCAAAACCTTTTATAAAAGTAATTGAGAGAAATTTATCGTATATATTTGAGAATTGAATCTGTAGTGGTTGACAAGTGAATAATTCAAACCAATAATATTCATAAATAAAACAAATTTTTAGTCATATATTTACTACCGCTTTCTTATTTTAACTAAATTTTGTATTAAATGACTCGTTCGGAAAGTGGATATTCTTCACAGTGGTCTGATCGGACTACCTATAAAAAACCGTGTGGAGGCTTTCAGTTATAGGAGGCGTTGCCTTAACCTCTTGGGGACGGGTGACTCAGAAAAGCATTCGTACAAAATCAGAATCAAGTTGTAATTAAATAAAAAACGGTAACTTCAAAGCAGTCGTTGCTAATTTCACAGACTTACTTCGCTTTTACTTTAATTATTGTTAGTTTAATCATATATATAATCAATTTTAATTCAAAGTATAACTAAATAGTTCTATTTTGAACAAAGTATTGGTGAATTAAATAAATCAAACAATTATAACTCCGCAAACAAATAAACCAGGGCTTTTTTTTTTTTTTCTTTCCTCCAAGCCTTGGGCATGTACCTAGGTTATGAAAAACCCTTAACCATATAGCCCAAGACTTGGCCACTAATCCAGCTCCACTCGAGCCTACATAACAGGATATTTAAAAAAAAATATGTATATATTTTTCTTTACTTAAAGTGTGGAATTTAAGAAGAAATAAGACCCAAAAAAAATGCATGTGAAATGGGAAATTAGTAAAAAGAAATGAATAAAATAAATTAATAAGAAAGAAAGAGAAAAAAAAATATAGCGTTAAAAAAACTAATAGAGATGAAAGTATTACTAGATATAGAGAAATCTTAATAAACAAATATATATATATATGTCTTTTTAGTAGGGATGTGTATAGACTTGATTGGATTGACGTAGCTTTTTTAGATCGTGCAAGTAAGTTGGGCAGGTAGGTGAGGAGGCTCTGTGATTACAGTCCAGATTTAAATTGGAGTCTTGGTTGGATGAGTGACAGTTTATGCAGAATTCTTCTTTTTCTGTGCAATTTTCGATACTATGACCTTTGTATCCGCACTTCTCACAATAACAGTATGACTCAATACATGTGTTTTGGTGATGACCTATTGTCTGGCATTTTCTGCACCTTAATAAAACCAGTCTTTTTTTAATTGTGCAACGTTGTAGACCAGCGTAGAAATAATTAAGATTCGAAAGCTTGATGGAGAGTTTTCTGTTGACTCTTATGATGATGTGTCTCTTAGAATTATCTCTTTTATGTGGGATTTCTTTGGTCAGTTTGATGATATCATAGGCAGGGTTGAAATTGCCATTGATTTTTATCAAGTTAATAATCTCAGTTTCTGTGAATGTGACAGGTGTGTTAAGAAGAATTAGAGAGAACAGCTTTACGTCTTTGTCGTGATATTGGATGCCTGTCTTTTGTAAGGTTGAGAGGACCGTTTCCTTATGTTGATTGTTATGAAACTTTAGTTCTAGCATCTTGCTGCTTCTATAGACTTTTTTCACGGGCAGTTTAGGTTCTTCCTGAATCAGCCTTTCCACAATATCAGTTGTGGAGCAGTCTTCTTGTGATTTTACTATTATTGGTTTTGGTGGTATTATTACTCGTGGAACATCAACATTGATAGAAGTGGTATTTTCTAATTTTTCGAGTCTTGCGTCGATGGTCTTTAGATTCTCTTCAATTTGATTTAGTGGGTTTGAGGAGTGAACATTTAATGAAAAGTCATCAAGTTTTATTCGCATATAGTCAATTTTCTTGTCCAAAGATGTTTGGAAGTTTCTAGAATTTATCAAGTCATGAGTTTCTTGTTCCGAAGTTATCTTCCTTATTTGTTGAATTGCATTGATACAAGCAGATCGTGGTTCTTGCGGAAGGAATATTTTCTCATGATTGCTGTAGTTGACGTTTTTCTCTATTATACGTAGAAGGCGTTCTATATCCGTTTTAGTCTGTGACATGATGGAGGTATTTTTGTTGGTGGAAGTTGGAGTATCACTGATGATGTAGTCGTTGGTTACCGGAGAAGTATGTTCATAGACAGAAGTGAGATCAACGATTACTGAAGGTGATGTATTAGTATCAGGACATTGTATGGTTTTATTATCTTTTCGATGAGAATTTTTTGATCTGGAAGGATTTTCTGTGAGTGAGATATTACAGTCAACTCTTTGAAAGTTTTGTGTAACTCTGCGTTGGGATCTTGCTGATCTTGCAGGATTTTGAAAATTGTCTGTAACTTGTGAATTAGCCATGAAAGAAGGTAGTCAATATGTAAGCAGAAAGGGTAAATAGAGCTCTTTAAAAACGTTAGTTAATGTAAAAATACAAATTAAAAAGAGTGGCAATGGTAAGTCAAAGCCTGGCCCCTGAGAATACCCAGAGTAGAAGTTAATTGAGAACCGATGCTCCATTGATAAGGTATGTCACCGCCAGAGAAAAGAGGTGTGGGAGGATAAATGCGTATTAGATGTGCTGAAAACCTAATAGAATGCAGGAGAAATGAAGGCGGCTCTAGTCAGAGTGAGGAAACTTAATTGGTTGAAGCAGAATGATCATTCATTAATGGATACACTGGCGATGGCATACAAGTACTAAAAGTTGCCTAATAAAAATTTAACTAGAAACATATGTGATAATTTAAGACAGTTAACTATATATCAAATTTAGTGCTAAAAAGATAAGGTGCAACAGTAGATAACAACTGGTACTAGGCCGGTAAAAGTTGTATCAATAAATGTACTAATAAAGAGAGGATAGGCCATCGCTATGTTAACAAACAATTTCTAAGTGCTTAAAAATGGTGAGAGTAAACAAACCGAAGTATTAATAAGTACTACTGTTGATGAGTTGACCTGGGTATTCCATTGGTTGGTAGTATCCAAAAACTTCTGGTAGGCTGATGCAAAATATTGCTAGATGACCTTAAGCTATATATGAGTATGTAAATCTAACTTGAGCTTTGTTAATTTAGAAAAAACATTGCAAAAATGCAAAGAAAAATCAAAATAAAGCACTCGGAGACAATATTGACAATAATATAATGATACATAATTAAAAAAAACACTTAAAGATAAATAAAATGGCCTTAATCTATGTAAAAAGAAAAAAAAGTGAACTAAGACAACAAATGTATGATAGAATCAATATAATAACGGTTTGTAAACAATGACTCTGGTATTAACTTAAAAACAGCATGGAATAGGAAAAGCTATTAAAATGAATAATGTCGATTATAAATTTAATTGATTAAAGAATTATGAATATGGTGTGATTTAAAGCACTTAACTGTGTTTGCGATCATAGAAATTGTTTACATTTTGTTATGGGGAATAGAACACCATTAACATGGGAAAGTGATGTCTCTTTGAAATTTAATATAAAATCAAAGGATGGATGAAAAATTAAAAACAGGGTGGCGGACAATTGAAAACATTTGGGGGAACAACATATAAAAAATTTAGATAGAAATAAAAACGCTAAGATAAAAATTTGAGTGTCCAAAGTCAGAGTTTACGAAATACTATTTTTAACATAGCGATAGCCTATACCTAGGAGCGTAAAAAAATTTAAAGATACTGATAATTAGAGTACCAGACCACTGGAAAATGAAAAGTTTATATATTTGAATAGAGAATCGCATGGAGGATTGAAATGAAATGCTTTAAATTTGAAAAGAGTTGATAAGTTAATGAAAATTTAAGCCAAAGATAGCAATGATTACCACTTGCAGTGAATGACATGTTAAAATGGCGATCTGACACTCTAAGCCTAAATCAATGGAACAGCGGAAATCTAAAACTTGAAAACGGAAAAGGGGGCCTCCCAGAGGCCGGAAAAGACTCACCAGGGATGCCTTGGGGTGTTACATGCTGTTGTTATTAAGAATTGGGTAGAACAAATAGATATTTAACGCTTTTATTAGCGATTTTTTGGAGCTCCGAATAGAGATGTTGCTTGTGTGGGAACTAGATCCCATCTTCCTTAAAATAAACCAGGGCTCGAAAAACAGCCCGTCCGCCCGTCCTCGGCGGTCAAAAATTCCCTGCGGACAACGAATTTCTCGAATCCGACGTCCGCGCGGACGGCCATTTTCCCGTTAATGTTCGTGATACATTTTCAATTTTTGTTATCTTACAAGAGTCTAGCGCCTCTAACTTCCAAAATGACGCTCTAATCTAGAAATACAGCGACATACTGTGCTTGGAGGAATTGATGTTTTCTCTGTCTGGGAGTACTGCATCGGTTGAAAGGAGCTTTTCGACAATGAACTTACAAAAAAAAAAAAAAAAAAAAAAAAAAAAAAAAACACATTACGTACTGGTCTTAAACAAGAAGCGTTAAGCGCAATTATGAACATCTACCTAAATGGAAAATCTCTTTCAGATTTCTGTGCAGAGACCTCTGTAAATCATTGGCTTGATTGTGAAACTGGCAAACGTCATATTTGATTCATTTAACTAGGTTACTATTAGCAACCTAGTATTTCTTTTATTATTGTATGATGTAATCCTAGTAACTACTAATTCATTGTGCAATTTATATAGATGTTTGAAATAAATAAGAGAAAATTATATTTTTATTTATTTAGAAGCTACGGGTTAGTTTCAAAGGAGGACGGGTACATTGTTGGATAAGCCGTCCTCGGGGACGGGTAAAATTTCTGAGTTATTTCGAGCCCTGAAATAAACTGCTAAAAAAAATACTTTGATTACAAGTTTTATATTTTTACCTGATTGATGCGGTTTTATGCTGTCACATATTTGTGACAGTCGGCGCGAAAGGGTTAAAAGCAGTACAAGTTGCCATCTTGGACAATAATCTTTTTTTTATTTATTTAATATTAGTCAACTGATTATTAATTATTGAACATTATTATTATTTTTGTAAATTTCCATCATTTTTTTTTCTTCTTCTTTTAGTTGTGTGTGAGGGCATTCCATTCTTTCAGTCAGTTTCTTTGTTTTTTTTTCTAGTAAGAGTTGGTTCAGTTGCCTTTCATCGAATTTAACTGGATGGCCTGAACGAGGTGCGTCTTTAAGGGCAAAATCTCCTTTTAAAAGTAGCTCGCAGAGAATTTGTTACCAGTTTAATTATATGAGAAAAATATTCGGTAAAAAGCCAGAAAATTTTTTTACAAATTCCTTTGTACACTTGACATTCAAATCCCGAGAGCATACCTGCTAACTTTCACCCTTTCTGAGAAATGGATTTTCAGAGTGGTTGTAAAACAATAAACGAAAAACAATCTGACTCATAAATATATTTATATTTTGATCCCATTGATACTCGCTTCCGCAAGATTTATTGTGCTTTTATATATTTATTTTAATTATTTATATGTAGTGGTGGTCAAATTCATTTATAAATATTGTCATAATTCAAAAAGCTAATTGGAATAACATGAGTATTGCTACCACTTTAAATATGAAAATAAAATCTTCCGGAAAATCCGGAAGAGTTGGCAGGTATGCTATCGGAAAAATTCACCTCTGACACTCTCTCTTTATACAACGCTGTAGTCTAGAGCAACTTCTACCGGCCTTTGAAATTTAAGAAAGGCTGCTAACCTCCTACGTTAATTGTAAAAATTTATTCTAATGTTGGTAAAGTTAATGTTTTAATGTAATTTTAGTCCTTCAAAATTTTATTTCATACGACACATAATTTCTTATATTAAAGCAAAAAAAAAAAAAAAAAAAAAAAAAAAATGCATTTCAATTTTGAAATTCATATGATCTGCGTTTCTCATCCAAAAAGGTGTTAAAATTTAAGTTTCTATCACTAGATGCATAATTATAAGGTGCAGGGACATTTCGAACTGAAATGGTAACAAATAGTTGATATTAGCTATTTAGTTCAATAACATATTGTACCACTTTTTGCACCACTTCAATATAAAAAGTCGGGATAAAACGGGCTAATACCAACAACAAGCCAGTAGATCAATAAAGTTTTGAGAGAACCACATGTAAACGGCATATGTTATGATAAGTGTTCAGCGATATCAAATCTAAGCATGAAAATGAGATCGCAACCTTGAAACGAAACTGATAAATTGATAATCGGTTCATTTTTTTTTCGTCGAAAAAATGCATGAAAATGATAAATTAAAAAACATCGTTCTTGAAAGTAGGTCAGATGTTTTCATAAGTCCTTCTTTCATTGTTTAATACAGAAGCATCAAATGGAGAAACTTCGAAACCGAGTAAGCTGAAATATTTATTATTTTCGGACAAATTTTCATCAATGAAATTATTCCTTATTAAAATAGAGTAGCTATAAAGAATTATTGAAAAAAAATATGAAGTTTCACTTTTTTTTTACGACTAAATATTTTAAATTTGAATCACACATCAAAATAGCCCTTACTTCACCGTGTATCAATATTTTGATAAATTATATATTCCTGTTGTACGACAATAGAAGTATGCAGACGTAAATTATTAAAAATTATATATTTCGTAGCTGGTCATCTGTGTGTTAAATATATAATTTTAATTCAAATGTTAATTTCTTTCCGTATTGTCTATTCAAATTTTTTATTTATCTACTCCTGCATCTGTAAGAATCATCACTTCAACGGAGTTTATATTTATATTTTAAATATCCGAAATCTCTAGACTTAAAATGTATGCTATATGTAAGTTTTGTATTACTTATATTTAAAAGTATATATAACTTTGGATTGGTGTTTTTGTGATTCGAATATAATTTGTTCTTTTGACCTCTTATTTTAACCCCTTAACGCACAGATTTTTTTGAAAAAAACCAGCCAAAAAAAAAAATAATCAATTTTTTAAATGTAAAAAAACACACTTTAGGACATTGTCTTTTCTTTTGGTGGACAATTTTGATACACTGCGATTTTGTTCCATGGAAAAAGGCTATATTCAGAGATGCCAACAGCTCGAGACACGCCAAAATAATAAAAAATACTGTAAATAACTACAAAGTAAATTTTGCAAATATTTGACTATTTTCGCTTGCTTTTTAAAATGTATAGCATGACCTAAGTGCTTGGAACTTGAACTGGCGTTGCATACAGAGTGCCTGTCCGCGAAGCCGACAATTGACTCTTTCACTGTTATTATGTCCGAGGGCGCCTGTTATGTTGACAATGAGTTGATAGGCGAGCGAAAACTCAGAAGCGGAAGTTACAATTCAGTTTGTACTGGATGTGATAGTCCTAATATACAGTGTGTGTGTGTGGGGGGGTGTATATAATTCCCGTTTCAAGAGATCACCTTTGGTCCTTTCTCCGGTTTGAAGAAGGAGTACAGATTTGTTTACAGACATAAGCATACCTGCCAACTTTCACTCTTTTCGAAAATGGATTTTCAGAGTGGTTGTAAAACGATAAACAATCTGACTAAAAAATATATTTATATTTTGATCCCGTTGAAATTCGCTTGCGCAAGGATTATTATGCTTTTATATACATACCCTCCAACTTATGAGGATTTTGAAAATAATTCTTTCTAATGGTAGCGAACCAAAGTAGAAATTTTTAAAGCAAATGGATCTCTCATAAAACTTTTATCAGAACTTAAGAATCTAGCCATATGGCCTGCACTTTTATAAGTAATAGTGGACAAGTTACGCTAAAATTAATTTTTTTTTTAAATATTAAGACATTATTTTGCTACCGTCTGAAAAGAGGATTTCTGAAACTACGGAAATTCCGTAGCAGTTGGAGGGTATGTATAGATTTGATGTAATTATTTATATATAGTGGTGATCAAAATCATTTATAATTATCATCATAATTCAAAAAGTTAATTGGAATAACCTGAGTATGAATACCACTTTCAATATGACAATAAAATCTTTGGGAATATCTAGAAGAGTTGGCAGATAACCATAAGTACTCTAAAGTGGTAAATTATATAAAACTACGAATTATTTAGAACGAGTGGTGGAAAAAAATCTACTAAATTTACTTTATTAAACCAAGAATCACAATTGATAAACTACCCCTTTACAATATATATCTGCCGTCCAGAGCAAATTGGCATCTCTGTATACTATTTTATTCTTGAATAAATAAGTGTTATAGCTTACTATCTTATGTAAATGATAAATATCAATAAAACGATTTTTTTTCTTAGTTCTCACATTGTTACTTTCAATTCTCGATTATATTCAAGTGTGAAAAATTATAGCAGCATAAAATACAACACCGTTCGAATTATCTCGAGTGTGCGCAGTTTGACCTGTTTAGAGCGCTCGGATTAACTCGAGCTCTCAAGGGGTTAAAAGGTTACATTTTTAGTGGTTCATATATTATTGACAAAAATTAACGGGACTACTTATGTTTCATCACTCTTAAATGTTAATTATTACTACGCTATCACTTTAATCCCTTAATGGTCTCATGATTTTGAAGAAAACGGACATAATAATATCTATTATTTTTAATTCAAAAACATTACAGAAAACTAAGTAAATGTATAATTTGTCTATTCATTTTTCACTTTTGGGTATACCGCAAATATAAATTTTTGATGACTGCTGACACATAGTTTAACACGTTTACGCCTGGGTGACCCACCGGTGGGTTACGCTAGATTGTCTCATCTTGGCAGTGCACCGGAGTAAAAACTGCTAACAATAAATTTCATTTTTTAGTTTTTTTCCGAGAATAATATCAATTCATATTTACCAATTGTTTTTAACGGATGCAATTTTTATATTGAATTGTTTATGAATCGCCGTGATATATTTCCTTACAGTAAATTGTTATTGTTGAGAATAGATTAACTCCTCCCGAATATTATCTAATATTGAAATAGTTCTTCTACCAGTATTTGCACGTTTCCCCGGCGTGAGCGTGTTAAAACAATCTATTTCTTAGGCTCGAAGGCTTGCTTATTTCTAAATTTATAAACCAGATATCAGCACCAGACTATTATTAATGTACTTAGAGATAATTAATTTATTTTAACACGCTCACGCCGGGGAAACGTGAAAATACTGGTAGAAGAACTATTTCAATATTAGATAATATTCGGGAGGAGTTAATCTATTCTTAGCAATAGCAATTCACTGTAAGGAAATTTATCACGACAATGAAGAAATTCAATATAAAAATTGCATCCGTTAAAAACAATTGGTAGTTATGGATTTTTATTATTCCCGGAAAAAACTAAAAAATGAAATTTATTGTTACCAGTTTTTACTCCGGTGCGCTGCCAAGATGAGACAATCTATCGTAACCCACCGCCCGTAAGCCCGACGTGAACCTGTTAATCTATTTTTGGCGAGTTACTTTTAAATACTCCAACCCGGAAATATCTCGTATATATATATATATATATATATATATATATATATATATATATATATATATATATATATATATATATATATATATATATATATATATATATATATATATATATATATATATATATATATATATATACACACCCTCCAACTTAAGAGGATTTTGAAAATATATCTTTCTAGTGGTAGCGAACCAAAGTAGAAAATTTTAAAGCAAATGGATCTCTCATAAAACTTTTATCAGAACTTAAGAATCTAGCCATATGGCGTGCACTTTTATAACTAATAGTGGACAAATTACGCTAAAATAATTTTTTATTTAAATATTAAGACATTAATTTTGCTACCGTATGAAAAGAAGATTTCTGAAACTACGGAAATTCCGTAGCAGTTGGAGGGTATGTATATATATATATATATATATATATATATCCTTTTAGGAAACCATGTAGAGTTGTTTTGTTGTAGGAAGCGATGAATTTACTCGAATTATTAAAAAAAGGTGATTTGAAAAAAAATTTATTATCTTTGTGTATAATCATGTGGTATTCTGTCTTGCCATTGCCAAATTCAGATAAAATGTGAAAAAAGACACCTTAATATACCATTATTGTTTTCAATCCTGATATTTACCTTTAAATACATTCTTTCATAAACTAAAAAAAATGTTATCGTTAATAGCATGTAATCTATTTGATACCTGAACAATTAAAGTGACTAAAACAATTATAGATTTTGGATAAGAAACTTTTTTTTATCAAATATGCTACCATGTGATTGGGATACGATGTATAGGTCTGCCAACTTCCACGAAATTTTTTTAATCTCTTTTTATAGAGTCGCAGGCGTGTAGAACTAAAGCATTTAAAAAATTTGGTAATTTTGCTTACAATTTAGGAGCGATTGTCCGTCAATATCATATTGAAGCACCGTTTTATATGAACTTCTGCATCGTTTAAATGCAGTGGTTTGGAAATGCAATTGAAATTTAAAACATTCATTAAGGCATTAACTTAGCTACCACTAGAATAAATTTTCCCAAGAAACGCAGACTTGGAAAAGTTGTTCCTGGAGTTGTTCGTCATTTTCATATTAAAACAGGTCATAATATCTCTGATGCTGGAAAATTTTTAAAAGCTACTGAGATCTGATGGATTACAATGTAAGAATTTCTTCTCTTTTTCCAATATATTCATAACGCGTAAATGCTTGCAGAAAAATAGTAATTCGGGATAGCAGTGTTGGTAATTTCAAATTTTGCTTAGCGTAAATGTGGATGAATACAAGAGAACAATTAATTATAAATTTTGTCAATATAGTTCGAATTATTCCTTACATTCTCTCGCCCCCTGCCTAGTACGAGAAGCAACAGACATTTTCAGCATTCAAAATATTTGCTATGTGTGCACGTTAGGCCTCATTCAATTGGTTAGAATTCATCTGCAGAGTATCACGAGAGTATCATATCTGTTTTTTTCCGTTGAAACATGAAAATTTTCTATTAGTACTTCCAAGTTTCAATTCGATATGCAATGTTCACTGCGGTTATATTTTTACCAAGTCAAACCAGAAAATATTTAGATTTTTAACAATGCCCTTAAATTTTTATACATTTTGAATCAAAAAGCAAAATGTTTTAAGAACATAAATATAAAACTGATTTTCGTTTAACTGATTAAAACTGATATTTTTGAAATTTAACAATTAGGTGACCGGGACCTTTGTAAACTATCATGCCTATTTTCATATAAGATTATTTTCAATTTTCAAAGGTATTTTCAGGTTTAATTTAAACCTTATTTTTAATTATGTGGATTTTATTTAGATTAAGATGCCGACCGGACTGTCAAGGGGTTCAGGGAGTTGACATTACATCAAAAAGGTCCTGGGTTCGAATCACGGACAAGGCATGGAAGTTCTCGCATTCTCTGTGCTATCTGTCCTTACAGTGGGAGCGTCGTTGCCCCACCTAATATGGTGCCTCTGAAAGAGTGATCAACAAATCTGCCCAACTGATACCTAAATGACTAGAGTCAATCGGGTGGGCATTATGGAAAAAAAAATTTAGATTAAGATTTTCTTGCATGATCCGTATGCATGATTACTTTTCATACACATGCATTTTTTAATTGTTATTTAGCACTTTTGAGTTCAACAATCCTCCTTAACCCGTTTTATCCCGACATTTTATGTTGAAGTGGTGCAAAAAGTGGCTTTATGAAAAAAGTGGTATAATATGTTATTCAACTAAATGGCTAATATCAATTGTTTTTTACCATTGCATTTCGAAATGTCCCTTCACCTTATAAGATCTAGTAATAGAAACTTAAATCAATATTAAATTATGGCGAAAGGGAATCTCTAAATTCTCCTAGATAAAAGACAAAACTGAAACAATTGTCCTACCACAATATATGTTTTTGTAAAAGGAAACTGTCCTATAAATATGACGCTGGGCACTAACAGGTTAAACAATCCTTCCTTTGAGTTTAAGAAATTCAGGGGAATTTTCAAATGACTAAGCATTTTCTTTATAAAATACAAATATAATATTTTTTAAATAGAGTAATGGGTGTTTGACTTGCGCGTGACCACATTGACAACATAACGGGATGAAATCTTGCAACTAGAAAAAAAGTTTTTCCTAATACAACTACACTAGTTTTATTGGGCACCTGGGAAGCGAAGCGACCCCTATCCCATTCATCTGGAATTTTAGCACTGTATTGATTGATCATTGAGGTAAGCAGGCAGTGGAGTTGTTGCTTTTATGAATGTCTCAAGCACTTTGCTCGAATAACTAAAAAAGAATCAAAAAATAAAATGAGCAGCTTTCTCTAAACTGTGTTAGTTTGATTTTGGAGTTGTTCAGAGTTATATCAGCCTGAGGAAACGCTATTTTAAGGCAGGTTGATGAAATTATTTGTTTTGATAGTTATGATATGAGGCGTCGGATGTGAAATGTGCTGCTATTGTTCTGTAGCATTTATTTTTGCTATAATTTTCAAATTTAAAGATTTCATTAAAATTTGCTGTTTTACATTCTATGGCTTTATCGAAAAAATTTGCGTTCAGCTCGTATATATGCTGTGATAGAGTTGGTATTTTGAGGTCCGTATGTATATTGGTATTCCGGATGAACCATCTGGCACAGGTTATTTTTCTACGGATCTTGTTTCGGCATAGGTTTAATTTCTTCAGTAGATGTTGAGGTATCGTTGTCCTGGCAGGTGAGGCATAGGTGAGCATTGGGCGGATCATTGCTGTATAATACAATCTCATCAACGTGTTCAATTGCTTTGTAGATGTATGGTTAAATAATTTACTGGTTTTTAGTTTGGAAGCATAATTTTACCACTAAAATCATTTTTTTCCACAGAAAAACAACGAAATGACTTATATGAAGTATTTAATTGATGGTATACCACCTGAAATTGCCAGAAAAGCTCAAGTAGAATTGGGAGAAAGTGAAGAGGTCCGAGCAGAAAGCTTAAAAAATTTAAGAAGTCTGATCAAAAGTTAGTGTATTTTACTATAAAAAAAACTGCCAAATTCCGGCACTTCCTTCTTTCTATTCTACACTTTTTTTTAAAACTTTAATAGCCGATGTTATAACGTTAAATAATACTGGCAATTTTTTTAACTTTTTGAGAAAAATTTTTCTAGTGATAAAAAAGTTTTTTTTTTAAACTATTATTCTTTGTATTGTAAATTTGATTCCAAATTACTTACCACACCTCTGCATATAAACAATTCAAAACTTATATAAAACTCATTTTTGAGTCATCCATGGTGTGGCTCATAAAATGTTAAAATAATTACCAAAAATTCTATAAGCTGTGGATTTTACTTGTTTATTAATATTTCAACAATTTAAAAGGTATCAAGCTTAGAAATTTTTTATCTTATCCATAATTTAATACAAACGCAGTTTTCAGACTGATAGACTGCTTTCTTTGACACAAATGTAAAAATGCTTGCTTTTTATTTGAAGGATTAGCAACTACAGCATGCCATTAATTTAGGCTTTATTGAAATTACCACTATCTATATACTACTATGTATTAATTATATAAATATTTATACTTGAATCTGACATTACATATTAGTCTCTCTTTAACACGTTCATGCCGGGAAAAGTGAGAATACTGATACGGGAAAAGAGAAAATACTGGTAGAAGAACTATTTCAATATTAGATAATATTCGGGAGGAGTTAATCTATTCTCAACAATAACAATTCACTGTAAGGAAATTTATCACGGCGAAGAAGCAATTCAATATAAAAATTGCATCCGTTAAAAACAATTGGTAGTTATGGATTTTTATAATTCCCGAAAGAAAAACTAAAAAATTAAATTTATTGTTACCAGTTTTTACTCCGGTGCGTCGCCAAGATGAGAAAATCTAGCGTGGCCCACCAGTGGGTCACCCCGGCGTGAACGTGTTAAAGCACTAGTGGTAAATTACAAAAAGAAATATCTATTTGGTGTAAACAAAATAATATTGCTAAACTGTCACTCTCTTAGATAGTTGTTTTTCTTATTAAACTTAGCTGTTAACTTTTTGTTTTATATTAAAAATTATAACAAAACTTTTTGCTCTTTATTTGGAATTTTAAATTTAATTTAAATTGATTTCAACCTCCACTACAAATGAATGAATTGAACGTGTATACGAATAAATGATAATCGTCTTTTGTGTTTAAGCTCTGGCAAATTATAAAATTTTTTTTTCCTAAAATTTAATTTCTAATTTTTATTTCAATATCACTATTGTAAAGAACTTTTATTTTATTTTAATATCACTATGCTAAAGAACTTTTTTATTTCAATATCATTATGGTAAAGAACTTTCTTATTTCAATATCACTATGGTAAAGAACTTTTTCATTTCAATATCACAATAGTAAATAACTTTTTTATTTCAATAACACTGTCGTAAGGAACTTTTTTATTTCAATATCACAATAATAAAGAACTTTTTAATTTCAATATCACTATTGCACAGAATATTATTATTTCAATATCACTGAGGTAAAGAATTTTTTATTTCAATACAAAATAATTTTATTCAATAATAAAATAACTTTTGAAATGAAAAAAAAAGTTGACAGGTATGTAACTTAAAATTTCTGTAACAGCCACCCCATAGACTGCTGAACTCAAATTGTCTTTTATTTTAACTTTTTATACAATTTCATGATGTATGGGACATGGGCCTTCTGCGCGGCCCAGGTGCCCAATTTTTTTATAAATAAAGAAAGAAAGAATAACTTAGCATTTCTTCAAACTTAGTAGTATTTATTGAGATTATAAATAATATTTTCTCAACTGTAAATTAACCAGTTGAGAAAAAAAGTTATTCCGATTTTATAAAGTAGTTGAGAAAATTGCAACTTTCAAAACTGTGAATAGTTTTGCAACTCTTTGAAACCTTCTCCTCTGAAAACTAATACGAAGTAGTATTTTATTTTAGGTCATATGCATCTAGAATTAGATAACATAAATTTAAATCAAAATTGCTTCATTAATGATCATACATTGATCCTTTCTGGAGCCCCAAAGTTCGCTAGAAATATTTTGTCAATCGGGACATTATCCAGTGCAACTTAGACAGAGCAGTCTAAATTGAAATACTATAATAGCTGTTTGTTGTTTAATGAATACAAAGCAAAATTTTAAAAACAATTAACAAACAAAACAAAAATTAAAAAGAAAACACAATGCTTACAAAATTTTAACAGCAATTAATTTTAAATTTCTAGTGGTAGTAACATTTTTTTAAGTAGTTTTACCAGACAGGTTACACTGCACCAGAAAGGGTAAAACATGAAATTTGCTATCACCAGAAAAAAATGCCTACTACTATTTCCTTTCGTATTTCCATCAGGCATGATTTGGCGCGGAATTGCCGTATCCGACTCTTACGCAATTATGTATTAAATATAAAATTAAATTTCAATAATGAAACAGTGCATATTAAATCTATCAAAAATAAAATACAAGTGAAAAAAAATAATGCCTTTCTAGGCTTCGAAATTATGTGTATACACACACACACAGATATATATATATATAATAAATAAATAAATACAAAGGAACACGAAGAAAAATTAAGAAAAACAATGAAGTTTTATTTATTGTGCATATGCTGCAATTAAATAGAACTCATAAAATAAGTTCAAAATGTAGAGAAAACATGGGAAAAATTACAGAACCATGAAAAAAAGGGGGAAGAAAATAATAATAAAAATAAAATAACGAGATCGCGGAAAAAAAAATTCCGAAAAAAAAGAGGAAAAAAATATTCTATTTTTTGCGGATACAATCGTATGAGCTGATAAAAAGATTATATCTTTTATTTTCCGTATTTTTAAAATTTTTTTTTCCTCTTTTGTTCGGATTTTTTTTTCCTTCCGGTTTCTTGCAATTTTTATTTTTATTATTATTTTTCTTCCCCCCCCTTTTTTCATTGTTCTGTAATTTTTCCCATGTTTTCTCTACATTTTGAACTTATACATATGTATATATCCTGCAATTTGTTTATATTTGAGTGATCTCCACATATTTTTCTGAAAATTTATGCTCCTACTTTTTACTTTTCCTATAGATGAACCTGATCTCCATTCGTGTATGGAAGATACTTTTTTGCTACGCTTTCTTCGATCTAAGAAATATCGAGTAGAAAAAGCTTTCAAGACTTTAAAAAACTTTTACACATATAAAGCAACTTACTCCGGTATTTTGACAGACTTCAGGCCCTCCGAAGTATTACATATTTTGAAGACGAATTATTTTACCGCTTTGGAATATAGAGATTCCGGTTATGCTGGAATCGGCGTGATACGCATGGGTAAGAATTTATTTCTCATTTAGTAAAAAAAAAAACTTCAGAATTAGCATTTATTCTAACACAAATAAGAATTGAATTATAATGCATGTTCTGCTGTTGCTGCTAAACTTTCTGCTTTAGCCAAATGCCAATTCAATATTTTAAGGTTAACCTGACGTCCCCAAATCTTTAGGATAGTCCCCGTATTTCAGTAGTAGTCCCTGGAAACTTTCACGCTTTTGAGGACAGTAAATGTTCTCAAATATTAACGTATGTACTCAAATGGTCTCGAATTTATCCAATCACAAAATAAATAAGTAAATAATCAAAGGAAATAAAAAATTTCCGAACTCTTTGAGAATTGAAAATTTCCTCAAATCTTAACATATGTAATCAAATGTCCTCGAATTTTTCCAATGAAAAAATAATTAAATAAAAAAAAATCTGAAATACGCGTGTATTTTTGAAAAGGATAATTTTTTATTTCAGTGAATATAAGCGAAAAGTAAAAAATCATTATTTTAAAAAGAAAACGCTATGCTAGTCAGAAAATAATTTGATTTAAAAGAAAACAAATTTTAAAAATCAAGTACTCACTCATTTCACATGTGTAATAAGTGGATACATAATGACATAAATGCAGAATATAATAAAATATGTCAAAACTGCTTATTAATGAAATAGAGTTTGATGAAGAAGGTAGCCTGATATTTGTTATCAATTAAAAATAAAATGGAATCTTTGCATAGATAAATCAATATTTTACATAAATATATGGGTGTGCTGTGAGGACGATCCGCTGATTTGTTCATAAGTCATGGTTTTAAAATCTGATCATCTTAGCTATTTCACAAAAGTGATCAAGATATGAATAACAGCTGTTTCAAAAAATTGGTAGTACATATAAGTTTATACCAAGTTGTGTATTTTTTCTGTTACCCACCTTTTTAGGTTTAAAAAAGCATTATGGTTCGATTTCATAGCAAAATATATAAATGTTAATAGTATTTATTAATATAATAAATATTTCAGCCATTATAATAACATTACAGTAAAATAAATATTCTTTTTATAAAATTCCTTCTAGAGATAGCTAAATTTATGTTTTAATGTATGATTCTTTGCAATGTAAATTTGACTAAAAGTTATTCTCTGCACCACTGCATGTGAATGATTGAGAAGTTCATATCAAACGCCATTTTGTTCCGGCTTTCTTCTTAACTACACAGTAAACACGATGATCATCTAACGACGTGATATATATATATATATATATATATATATATATATATATATATATATATATATATATATATATATATATATATATATATATATATATATATATATATATATATATATATATATATATATATATATATATATATATATATATATATATATATATATATATATATATATATATATATATACACAGTCCAGTCGCTTTAATGTGACCACCTGTCAAAAGCCAGAATAACCACCTTTGCCAGAGTGGACAGCTGTGAGACGTGCAGGAAGTGAGTCAGCTAGGTTTCTGAAGGTATTCACTGGGATGTTGAGCCATGCCGACTCCAGTGCCATAGCCAGCTGCGCTAAATTACGCTGTTGAGGATATGTGGCGCAAGCAACCCGATAGAGGTGGTCCCACAGATTCTCGATTGGGCTTAAATCCGGAGAGTTTGCTGGCCAGGGAAGTACGGTAAACTCATCCTTGTGCTCTTCGTACTACGCACATACACTGTGAGCTGTATAACGCCTCGCATTATCCCGCTGGTAGATGCCATCTTTGTAAGGAAAAATCTTTCGCATGTAGGGGTGGACATGCTCCGCAAGGACAGATGCGCACTTGTGCTGATCCATCGCTCCTTCCACAATGATGAGTGCACCCAGTGAATGCCAGTAAAACATTCCCCAAACCATAATGCTCCCTCCTCCAGCCTGGATCCTTCCGGCAATTGTTGCAGGGTGTTTGCTTTCAGACGTTTCATGCTGTATACGCCAGCGTTCATCCGTCCGATGGAGCATAAAAAGTGATTCATCGAATAAAGCCACCTGTTGCCATTCTGTGGACGTCCAGTTGCGCTACTGGCATGCAAATTCCAGCCTTCGTCCCCGATGAATAGCAGCCAGCATATATGCATTAAGCAGGCTTCTGCATCGGAGGCCCATGACCAGCAACATTCGCTGAACCGTTGTTGAGGATACACACTTGGTAGCCCCTTGGTTCATCTGGGCGGTCAGTTGCTCAACAGCTGCACGTCTATTCACCCGAACGCGCCTCCGTATCTTTCCTTCGCCTCTGCCATCTATAGCCCGAGGTGCACCGCATGTGGCACGCCGCTGATTTTGGATAGTGCCATTTTACCATGCACTGTATACTTTCAACACGGTGGCACGAAAACAGTGCACAAAATTAGCCGTTTCCGAAATGCTTCCACACTTGGCCCGAAAGTCAATAATCATGCCCTTTTGGACGTCGGATAAATCGCTACGTTTTTGCATTACGCCAACGCTTGAAATGCTTTCCGATGCCCTAGGACATCCTTTACTACACTCGACTGTAATATTTGGTTATTTCACGTTGACGTCCAAGATAGGTGGTGGTCACATTAATGTGACTGAACTGTATATATATATATATATATATATATATGTATATTATTAAAGTTAGTTATAATATATAAAGTGCATATAACTTTATATGACTCCCGTTGCTGAGTGGTAGCATTACGCACTTCAGTGCCACAGTCCCTGGATTCGATCCTCAGGCCGGGAAAGGTTGACTAAGCCTTGCATCCCTTCAGTGGGTCGATAAATGAGTATCAAGCATGCTTGGGAACTAAACACGTATCGCGTTCGGCTGACCATCTAACCGGAAGCTGACCGGCTGACCACCCCAAAGCCCAAGGTCAAGGAAACTGAGATGGGTACAGTAGGCCTTGGCCCTTCTCTGGGCTGTCGCGAAACTGAGTTTAGTTTTTAAGATATAACTTTATATATATATATATATATATATATATATATATATATATATATATATATAAACTGCTGTTTGTAGAAAATGCAACACCATGAAAGAATCATCAGAATCAAATGAAATTTAATGCAGAAACGACTTGTACTGATACAAATAAATGATGAAATTTTCAAAACAAAAGAAACAAATTAAGCGTCCGAAATCAGTATTTGGTGCAGCCACCACGCGCTGCAATAAGTGCTGCTATACGACGTGGCATGGAGTCAAACAGATGTTGAATATCTGCTTGAGGAAGAGAATTCCATATCGCTTGTATGCGCAACCAAAGTTCGTCTTTGGAAACTGCAGGACGCGGATCACGAGTGAGACGCCGACCAACCATATCCCACACGTGCTCAATAGGCGACATATCCGGCGAATAAGCAGGCCAAGGAAGAAGTTGCATGCGTTGTGCTGAACAGAAGTCTCTAACAGTCCGCGCAACATGTGGGCGTGCATTATCCTGCTGAAAGATAGCTCCAGGGATGCCTTGAAGGAAAGGAACGACTTCGGGCTGTAGCACTTCACGGACGTATCTGTTGCTATTGAGATTACCCTCAATTCGTATCAAATTGGATCGTCCATGATACGAAATCGCACCCCAGACCATAACTCCGGGTGTTCGACCACTATGTCGTTCAATAATACACTCAGGAAGGCAGCGTTGACCGGCATAACGTCTAACACGAACACGGCCATCATGGGTCCACAAATTGAAGCGTGATTCATCTGAAAAGACAACTTGGTGCCAATCAGCTCGCCAGTCTCTGTGCTCAAGAGCCCACTGCCGACGCAGCCGTCGATGATCCGCCGTGAGGGGAATCCTGTATAATGGCACCCTTGCACGCAATCCACGGCGCAGCAGACGACGACGAATTGACGAAGCCGACAATTGTACACCTGTAGCAGTAGACCAATGTGCTGCCAGCTGCCTGGAGGAAGCTGTGCGATCATTCACCGCCATGCGGAGCAGGTGTCGATCATCGCGCTCTGACGTCACCTTCTGTCGTCCAGTGCCTGTTTTTCGAGTTGTTCGGTGCTCGTCGGTCCACTGCTTCCAAACTCGCATCACTGTGGAATTGTTCCGCTGCATACGAGCTGCTATTGCGCGATAGGAAAATCCTCCTTCTCGAAGGCCGATTATCCTCCCTCGTTCAAACTCCGTAAGTTGCTTGAATTTCTTATTCTTCCGTCGTGGAGGCATACTCAGGTCTCACTAAACGTTTGCCACTAACAAATAATCATAGACTATTTTCAACGTCCCGCTACAGCACTTTATTTATACGCTTTCAGCATCAATTCAGAGGGCGCTGCGCGCGCCACGCACGCGCGATGGCTCTGAAACTTTATTAATTTGCATAATATCTTATAATTGACATTTGCTGCGAATTTCATTTGATTCTGATGATTCCTTCATGGTGTTGCATTTTCTACAAACAGCAGTTTATATATATATATATATATATATATATATATATATATATATATATATATATATATATATATATATATATATATATATATATATATATATATATATATATATATATATATATCAGTGTTTTCACTACAGCGCGAGAAAGCGAGAAGTTCGCGCACTGAATTTATCAATTTTAAAATGCACGAATCTCTCGAATTTTGGAAAGAATTCAGTCTTCCGCCATTTTGAAAAAGACATGAAAACTGCTACGACAAGTGTTGAGAAAAAAAGTGAGTTCTTTATAATAAGTTGTTTAAAGTTATCTCTAGTTTTCGCTGTATAATGAATTACCAAACTCCCTCATCGACAATTTAGAGCAATTTGTAAAAGTTTAAGTCTGTGAAAACTAATCTGGAAGACCTGACAAAGAGTATGAACATGGAAATAACTTCAACGAACTTCACTATTCCATAACAGAAATAAGTGAAGAACCTATGCTGGCAGATGTAGAGGATAGGAAAGTGTGCGCACAATGCTACAAATTTAATTAGTGATTCCGAATAGTTCAGCATCTGTTGCAAGGTTATTTAGCCCCCAAGCCGAATTAAAACAAAATATTGTAACAGATCGATTGGTAAGCATTTGAGCAAACCTAATGAGAATAGCTAATGAAAAAGCAGATACAGAACATTTGCAGCAAAAATATTCAATGTTCAATAGTTTAGAAATCAGAAGATGTTAAAAATTTATTATAATTAAAGAAATATTTTTTTTGAAAGTCTATTCGGGTTTTTTTAATTTTTAGAAATCTCACTTAACTTTTTGAAATCTCACCCCGTTTTTGAGAAAGGGTGAGAAATTCTCTCCCATTTTTTTTCTGTAATGAAAACACTTTGTTGAAGAAAGCAAATAAGTCGACAACCCTTTAAACATCGACGCAGCTATCAGTTAGAATTATAACTTAATTTTTTTTTATCAGATTGCAATAGCAGGAATTTGCATGGTTACTGACATTTAAAAATAAGTTACAAAAGTTATAACAATAGTATTTAAATTTTGGTTTTAAAGAATGTTTCTTTTTAACAGGTGAAATAGATTTATCAAAAATTACTACCGATGAAATGATGGCATGCATACTTGTCATGGCAGAAATCGGAATAAACATGGAATCCATACAAGTGGCTGGATATGCCGTCATTCTTGACTTTGAGGGGGTCACAATTCAAACCGTGAAGCAATTCGCTTCCCCCACTTTCTTATACAGAGTAATTCAATGTATTCAAGTAAGTACGAAAAGACGATACTTTTTATTATTACGAGTTATTTCTGAAATTTACGATTCACCGATATTCGATTACGATTCTACGATATTCACCTCCGAGAAAAAATTTAGGAGAGGGGGAATGATCTTAAACAATTTTTATAAATTTGCCAAAAAAATTACGAATCATTGTTGTGAACATAGTATAATTTTCTTATTAAAATTAAAACGATCATTTTCATTTTCATTCATATATAGCATGTCCCATAAGGGTTGTGACAAACTTCTAGGGAGATATGGCACTTCAGAAAGATTAAGAACTGCACAGAAACCCATGACCGGAAATGTCATCGTACGCCACTAGAGGCGCTTCCCTATTATGAAAGTATTGTCCATGTGCCATTGAAATGGTATCTAAAATATCTTAATTTAATGCTAATTTTATGTTTTATAATATTTTATGTGGAAAATTGCATCTAAATAGGCTCGGGAATTCTGTCGTAGGCTCGGGAAATCATTAAATTACTATAGAGCAGCTCTTTATGAACATATGCGAATGTACTTTTCGACACTAACTATAAGAAAACATAAAATTAAGATATTTTGGATACATTAACACGTTGAATGCCATGGGGGTCCCCGGTGACCAGCACTGAGTTTGTTCGTAGCGTTTGAAGAAATTAATGCAATACAGAACACACAAAAAAAGTTTTATTTATATACACAGTGATGCCAACTTGCTCCGGACAGCGTATAAATGTTTTCAAGTGGTAGTTTATTAATTGTGATTCTTGGTTTAATAAATTCAATTTAGTTGATTTTCATCCACCACTATTTCTAAGCAATTCGTTGGCTTATATAATTCACCACGTTTCTCAGTTATGTCGTGCTAAACCTGTTAAAAAACTAGCAAAAGCTGTCCAATTTACAGATTTAGTTTGCTGTTATTTTCTGTTTGGCCGGCAAGCCTGGTAAAATTTGCCTGGCATTCAACGTGTTAAAGTACCGGTTCATAATTGGTAAGGGACTTAAGCGGCTTAAAATAACACTTCTGTCTATAGGTTGCTGAGCAATTCTTTACCTCTATGATGTGCCCTACTTCCCGTATAAGTAGGGCACATGCCCTCCAATACCCACCTAGGAGCCGCTATGGCTCCGAAGATAGAGCGTTCACCTTCCAATGAGGTGAACTGGGTTCGAATCCCAGTTACGGCTAGTCAATACGAATCCGCATCCAGCTCGCACCGACCACAGTGGTGACGTGAAATATCCTCAATGGTAGACTGATCATGGGATAGAGTTCATTTGCCGCTAGGCTAACCGTCGGTGGTTCTCTGCGTCTTCCTCTCCATGTAACGCAAATGCAGGTTAGCTCCATCAAAAAAGTTCTCCGCTAAGGCAAATTTCTCCCAATACTTGATCCAGGAGTTTCCTTGTCTTCTGGATTGGGTTCAAAATTACAAAGCTGCGGAGTTGAAGATTAGCAGTCGTAAACCCTAAAAATTGGGTTGTCTGTTCTATGACGGTAATAAAATAAAATGACCACCTGGGGAATGACCTTATACAGGCATCTGAAGGGAAGATTTGTTGGCCACTCTTTTAGGGGCACCATACTAGGTGAATCAACGTTGCTCCCACAGTAAACACAGATAGTACATAGAAGGAAAGAACATCCATGCTCTTCCGGGATTCGAACTAAGAACCTTTCTGATGCAAGGCCAGTTCTTTGACCCCTACCCAGGCCTTCCCTTAGAAGTCTGTTACAACATTTCCGGGATACATTTTATGTTTACTGTTTGTAACATAATTAGCTTATATGTTACTGATTGTAACATATAAGCTGATTTGGATGTAAATATTTTTGATATTTTAAGTTGTTTTTGCCTCATGTCAAAAGGTTGGTTTAGGCGTGTAGCAGTAGAAGAAATTATTTAATTTATTGTTAATAATAAAACGAAGCAACTAAAATTTAAAATGAAAATAGTTTTATCTCTTTTCATTTTATTTGAGTTCCTTTTAAAAAATAGACTTGAGTAAGAATAGACTTTAAAAAATTTTTAAAACAAATAATGTTAAAGCCTAATAAATACGTAAATGTTTACTTTCCTATTTTATAGAACAAGGATTTGGTCACTATGATATATACATATTTTAAGCAAATATATGAATATAATAATAAAAAGAAAAACTAGGCGGGATCTGACTTTTTTTTAAATTTGTCAAAAAAGTTTTTTGTTTTAAAGGGAGAATTGTTTTAAATGTTCAAAGTTTTCCTCTCCGTGTAACGCAAATGCGGGTTAGGGCCATCGAAAAGTCCTCCATGAAGGAAAGTTTCTTCTGATACTTAATCCACAATCAAGTATTAGAAGAAATTAAGTGGAGAAGCGGAGTAGGTGACTTCCTTGTATTACTTAACATTATGTTTACGGACGTTTCTTATATACCTATATCTACGAACACGCGTCAATTTGACGCTAGAACGAATACGCATAACAGCACTTACAGAGATGCCAACTTGCTCCGGACAGCAAATATATATTTTAAAGTGGTAGTTTATCAATTGTGATTCTTGGTTTAATAAATTCAATTTAGTAGATTTTTCATCCACAACTATTTCTAAACAATTCGTAGGCTTATATAATTCACCACTTAATGTAAATAAAATTTTCTTAGAAGTTATTTACCGTTTTTTTAAAAATTATTTTGGCGTGTCCGGAGCAGTTGGCATCTTAGAAAGCAATGTAATTATATGCTATAAGAAAAAAAAATGAGATTTATGAAATATTCTAGTATTTTATTTTTGAATACTCGAACTAAGCAACTGAAACCATCTAAATCTGACACTCTGACATCAATTGGCATTATGCTTTTGTTCTTTCTGTTATTGCTTATCGGCAACAGTTGTTTATCGCTTGTTTCATTGGAGATAACGATATCGGATAACTGATCAAAGTATTGTCGGTACATTCCTATTTATTATTGATGTGATGTTTGCATGTTTACTCAAAATTTTGTCTAAATTACGATTGCGTCAAATTGGTAGAGATGGGTATACCATAAAGAGAATTTCAATATTTGAGCGCTTTTGAAGAAAATAGACTTAAATATATATTTACCACGATCAATGGATAAAAGTCATTACAAGAGATAAAATAAAAATGCAGACGGGTTTTGTAATTTTCCTTATCAAATTCGAAATGTATCAAAATACCGCGTCCCGTAAACCTACTGTTAAATTTCGAAATTAAATACAATATGAAGTGATAAACTTGTTTATCTCAACATTTTCATAAATGCTTGCCTGATAGTTATACTAAAATAATATTTACTTTTTCAATTTCAGGATGTTATTCCATGTCGAATCAAAGGTTATCACATAGTAAATCAGCCATATTTTTTCAATATCATACTCGCCATAGCTCGAACATTTCTTTCAGCGAAACTTTCAAGCAGAGTGAGTATATTATGGCATATACTTTTGAATGAATAGGTTCACAACTGTAAAGAAATATCTTAGATTTGAACCAAATTATGGTTCAAATTTGCAACAGTCCTTGAATTGTAACATAATAAAGGGCGAGAAGATAAAATTTGCTCAATAAAGTTCGTGCCGCCAATTCTTTTCTTCCAAATTTCTTTCCAAATTGGCCGAGTTCATTGGGTCATAAATTTAAATGGACGAAGTAAACAGAGAACTCTGAAGAAATTATAAAACTGATCTACTCACCCTAGGATTGATACCCTTAATTTTTCATCTTGTAACAGAGGTGACAGTTCGTAAAACACTTAATGAAGGATGTGGAATTTGAGAAAAACATCACAAATTTGTTGTTTATAGCAAATTTATTTTATTTTAATATGGTGACATTACACAGCAATTCATCAGCCAAACATCTCCAGCAAATTTATCGTATTAAGCACGAGACAAAGTTAAGAAAAGAAAACTTCACAATAAAAAAACTTTGAATCGTTTCACATATCCACCAGACCGAAAACAAGAATTTCATAATTGACAAAAAATTGAAGTGTTAGTGTTGCTCCCCCAGTCGTGCAGCGCCTTAACCGGTTAACGCCCAGCGTCATATATTTAGGACAGTTCCTTTTTTCGAAGACATTCATAGTGGTGGGAAACTTTTTTCAGAATTTTCATTAATCTGGGTGAATTAAAAGATTCTCAGATACCACAATGATTTAGTTATTTCTGACTAGATCTAGAATTAAAAGGAGCATGTACTTTTTGATCTATCAAAGACGTTTTGAATGCCCTAACAGTAGAAAAACCAATTAATTTCGATTACATATTTTACCACCTTTTCCATAAAACCACATCTTGTATCATTTCAATATATAAAGTTGGGACAAAACGGGTTAAAAAAATCAGGGTCATTGGTAAATAACCATTCACGAACAAAAGGAAGAAAATGTTACCAGAAAGGCTAATCTATACATAATAATAAACGCGGCTGTGTGTGTGTGTGTGTGTCTGTAATCACAATATATCGCCCCAGAAGCCTCGCCCGGGCACGAAACTCGGCCCATAATTGTGTTTTCACATAATGAAGAAGTATTTTTTTTCTTTTTCAAAAATTTTGATTAGTTATTTAGTTATCAGTCATTTTGTAAGTCTATGCTTTTCGTATGCTTTTTCGTCTTCAAAGAGCCATATTCAATAAATTATTAAAAAATGCATATACTTTTCCCCACTCTTATAAATGTATGCTAATGCGAACCTCACAATTGAAATATTAATTTTCGACAACTTAAACCAATAATATACGAAGGAATTAATAATTTAATTGTTAAGTTCGCATTAGTTTACATTTATCAAAGTGGAGAAAAGTTTAACTTTCGTATTAAAAATGCGGCAACATATTCGATACGTAAATAGAACGCTTCGCTTTGATATATTTGTCGCTGTTCATAATTGTTATAATAAGTTTTTCTTCTTCTTTCCACGCTCTATTTTTTTTTCTGAAGCGAAGACGATAATTTTTATAGCGATATTGTAGTACTTTGTACAACTAAAAATTCTTTTCACAACACTTTAAAAATATTTACTTTATTTTCTTTATATATACAGAGAACAGTCGGCAAAGAATTCGATTAGGTTGAAAAACATTTCGCTAAAAAGGAACGAATTCCAAAAGAAAAAATAAACAACTTAAAGAATAAAAATGCTGATGCCAGCCAATTTTTTGAAAGTTAACTTAGAAATAACAAACCAAACGATGTTAAATAACAAACCAAACTATGTTAACAAAATGACGTAGAAAGCGCAACTAGATCAAAATTATACAAGCACAACTAGATCAAATTATAATACCTGAGTGCTTGACGTAACAGATATAGAAATAGAATTTGATACCATAAAAAATTATATAGAAATAGAAATTGATACCATAAAACATTTATTCGTTTTCGTGTTCTTTTCATGTATTTAGCATTTTAGTTTTTTTTTTCTTAAGCGTTGTAGCTATATAATTTCAAACATCCTCAAGAGCTATAATACATTTGCAGCAGAACTGGATATGAAGACAAAATTGCTGGACAGGAACACTTTAATTGTCCACTAATCTTCAGATTTCCTGCTATGTTTTAAAAAACTTTATTTGTGAAAACCTTCAGCGTGGCGGACAGCTGGCCGCCTTAGGCGGCTAGTGAAAAATAAAATGGACCTTGGAGAACGCAAGCTTGGAACTACCAGCTTTTTCGTCCCTCAAAGAAATAGATATCCCACAATAACAAATTGAAAGTTATATTCCACAAGAACAAATTGTTAAGACAAGGCGTTCTACGTTCTAATTCCTCATAAATCTATCATTCCTTATCTCCCCTTCTACTGACCAGACGAGTGGTCCCCCCTCCGTTCAAGACCTCGTCCTCTAGCGTCCACCATGTAAAAGGGGGCGACCACAAACGATTTGTAGCTTACAAATTATCAATTTGTTTTTGTGGGATATCTAGAACAAAAAAAAATCCTTGAAATATTTGATAGCTGGGTTAAAGCTGGGATATAATCGGAGCTTGGATAATCGGGACTCTACAGTATTCGTATTATTTTGACGCCTATTTGTACGAAAACTTACATTATGACTAGTGCAGGAAAACTTATTATATTTCTATTAACATTTCAATTATTTATGCTCTGATGTTGGATTTATTTTTCGATTCTTTTTCAGCTACATTTGCATGGTTCGAACTTAAAAAGTCTTTACAAATACGTGCCTCAAGAAATACTGCCAGAAGAGTTGGGTGGTAAGCAAGGACCAATATCTAAATTTCTGGAAGTATATTCAAAAAAGTTTCTTTCTATGGAAGACCATTTTACAAAGATGATCAAATTCGGATACCAGGGAAAAACACTGGAAGAACTCCAAAAAGACAATCCACACGCAGTTCTAACATAACCTCTGTCCTTTTACGAGCAGTTCTTGTTTGTCCAGAAGTGAGAAAAGTGTGATTTGGACTCTACAGTTGTTTATACTTTTGGTTTTGTAAATATTTATGACGGTATTTGTAAAATAAGTGTGTATTTAAATATTTCAATTGTGTAAAAATATTTATTTCATTTTTTACAGCCTTATAGTTGTAAATTTTGCAAATATATTTTTTGCCTTACTTGTATATAATTGCTGTTAAACAAAGAAAATTGTCACAAACTTCCTATAGTATATAAGTTTTCCCTCATAATCTGCTTTATAGACTCCATTTTATTTATGGTGTGAACCAGAGGTTTCAAGCTGTGTGCAATAGGCAATTTTGAATCACTTAAATACCGTGATGATAAAGTTCATTTTATAAATGGAAAAAATATTTATTATGTTTATAAATATTTATTATACTAACAAAAATACCTCTTGACTTCTAGTAGTGCCTAGCTAGCTGTTAGTGAAACAAATAGAGTGAATACAACTGTTGATGCTAATTTGGAAGCCTGCTAAGTCACCCTTTTTAGATACAGAAGCCATTCGGCCAATTTACCTTATTGATAGAAATGATAAAAGATCTACGCTAGCAAATTGAAGTTCTTAACAAGGATATAGCGAGGCTGGAATATGAATATAAGCAATTACTGCACTGAAAACAAGCAGTTACTGCACTCAAAATTAGCAGTTATTGCACTGAAAACAATTAGTTACTGCACTGAAAATAAGCAACACTGTTTTGTTACGTTTCGATAACTTCTGCTTTGGTAAAACTTGCTATTATCTGGTCCTGTGCTTCCTCCCCCCATGATGTATGTATATGCTGATTCCACGAAAGCTGTCGCTGAGGATAACTATATCCAAAGTGGAACAAAGGTTATACCGGTCGCAGGACAAAATTTATCGCGGGCCACCACCTCAAAGCACAAAAAAATCTTATTTTTTCTATTTTGTAAATGTTTTAAGACCCTTTATGCAAAATGGACCTTTTTTAAACTGATATAAAGAAATTCTCAGCCATTTTTTTTGTGAAGAAACAGTCATAAATACAGTATTTTTTGTAAAGAATTTTTGTTGGGCCCTCAGCCATCTCGAGTTCCAGCACAATTGTCCCTCTCTTTTCCTTTCTCACCCTTGAGAACGGTCTTGACTACATCATAGGCGTAATTTTCTAAAATTATATAAAATATAAATGTCTGCTACTTTTACCACTAAAAATCTAGCGTTTCTTAATTTCCCCGTAGAGTTAACATGTGTACCTGGTTTTGCTCCACTAATGGGGTAAAACAACGCCTCCTATAACTGAAAGCCTCCACACGGTTTTTTTATAGGTAGTCCGATCAGACCACTGTGAAGGATATCCACTTACCGAACGAGTCACTTAATACAAAATCTAATTAAAATAAGAAAGTGGTAGCAAATATATGACTAAAAATTTGTTTTATTTATGAATATTATTGGTTTGCCTTATTTACTTGTCAACCACTACAGATTCAATTCTCAAATATATAAGATAAATTTCTCTCAATTACTTTTTGGGTTCATGCGCACAACTGGTTCACTTTTTAAACAGTCTGCGCGGACTACTTATAAAAGACTGTGTGGAGGCTTCTTGATATAGGAGGTGATGGGTAAAACCGGGTAGTGTGATTTTTCCTAGAAAAAAACATGTACTTAGGTTAGTTCAAAAAGTAATACCATCAAAACTCGAAGATAATACTGTAAAAATATTACTTCATTGCATATTTCTTTTATGTAACTAATAGAACATATTACTAAAGTTAAAGCTAGCGCTTAACTGATTAACTAGATTAATTTTGAAATTAATAATTGAAATCATTGAATTTCATATTTTAAAAAATATGTTTGCTCTTTCCTCCTTGAATTTCATTCTCCGTAAATGAAATATTCTTTTTAAAACTGATGGCTCTCGAAATTCAACTATTAATCTTTGTTTTAATTAATTTTATTAATTAGATAATTCTTATTGATTTGTTTTAATTAATTTTATTAATTAGATAATTCTTATTGATTTGTTTTAATTAATTTTATTTATTTGTTGATTTTATTAAGTAATAAATTTTATTAATTAATCTTATTAATGAATTAATTTTAATAATTAATTAATTTTAATAATTATCGTTTTGACTATTAATTTTTGTTTATCTAATAAGTTTTAGCTATTCGTTTTCTTTAAGTTCTTTACTTTTAAGTTTTCCAGACAGGAAATAGATGGTAGTTACTATATTAATCTATGAAGAATTAACTATAAGAACGCAATTTTCTTAAGACACTAATTTGTATTTTCGATTTATTTTTTTTTAAATTTTATGATTTGAAATGTGTTCTATTGCATTCGATTAAACTCAGGTAGTAAATTTTAAAATTTCAGTTTGATGTATTTTTCATAGGTTTAATTGCTCTTCTGAAAGCGGTTGAAAAAAGTTTCAGCCTTAAAGTTTGAAGTTGAAAAACTAGATTAAATGGAACATATTTCAATCAATCCAATTAAACTAAAAATATTTTATAATACGAAATGAATATTTAATAAATAAGAAAATTGAGTCATCAAAAATCACCATACATTAAGATGCAGGAAGTGGAATCCCGTTTATGTCTGAAAAGGACATTTATACGTTAATTAGTTTTTTTAAAAATCACTTAATATTTATAAGCAAAACATTATTCTTTCATATTCAATATTTTTCACTCCGATACAAATGCACTAAAGTCCTTATTACTTTATAAACATTTATTTAAGTATTTTTGTATAAATTTGACAATAGAAACTCAGAAATTTGAGAAAAATATATTTTTCTACCAAAACAAAAACACTTATGTGCTTACTACTTTATAAACATTTAGTTACACATTTTTTAAACATATTTTACATTAGATAAACAAAATTATAAGAAAAATAATACTATCTTTCCCTACGATTGAAATCCACTAATGTCCTACTTGATAAGCGTTTATCTACACATTTTAGAATATATTTGACATTAGAAACCTAAAATTATAAGAGAAGTAATGATATTTTCCCCTCTGACACAAATTCACTGAAGTCCTACTTTATAAGCGTTTATCTACCCAGTTTTGAATATATTTGACATTAGAAAACCAAAATTATAAGAAAAATAATAATATTTTCCCTTCTGACGCAAATGCACTAAAGTCCTACGTTATAAGAGTTTATCTACACATTTTAGAATATATTTGACATTAGAAACCCAAAATTATAAGAAAAATAATAATATTTTCCCTTCTGACACAAATGCACTAAAGTCCTACGTTATAAGCGTTTATCTACACATTTTAGAATATATTTGACATTAGAAACCCAAAATTATAAGAAAAATAATGATATTTTCCCTTCTGACACAAATGCACTAAAGTCCTACGTTATAAGCGTTTATCTACACATTTTAGAATATATTTGACATTAGAAACCCAAAATTATAAGAAAAATAATAATATTTTCCCTTCTGACGCAAATGCACTAAAGTCCTACGTTATAAGAGTTTATCTACACATTTTAGAATATATTTGACATTAGAAACCCAAAATTATAAGAAAAATAATAATATTTTCCCTTCTGACACAAATGCACTAAAGTCCTACGTTATAAGCGTTTATCTACACATTTTAGAATATATTTGACATTAGAAACCCAAAATTATAAGAAAAATAATGATATTTTCCCTTCTGACACAAATGCACTAAAGTCCTACGTTATAAGCGTTTATCTACACATTTTAGAATATATTTGACATTAGAAACCCAAAATTATAAGAAAAATAATAATATTTTCCCTTCTGACACAAATGCACTAAAGTCCTACGTTATAAGCGTTTATCTACACATTTTAGAATATATTTGACATTAGAAAACCAAAATTATAAGAAAAATAATAATATTTTCCCTTCTGATACAAATGCACTAAAGTCCTACGTTATAAGCGTTTATCTACACATTTTAGAATATATTTGACATTAGAAACCCAAAATTATAAGAAAAATAATAATATTTTCCCTTCTGACACAAATGCACTAAAGTCCTACGTTATAAGCGTTTATCTACACATTTTAGAATATATTTGACATTAGAAAACCAAAATTATAAGAAAAATAATAATATTTTCCCTTCTGATACAAATGCACTAAAGTCCTACGTTATAAGCGTTTATCTACACATTTTAGAATATATTTGACATTAGAAACCCAAAATTATAAGAAAAATAATAATATTTTCCCTTCTGACACATATGCACTGAAGTCCTACGTTATAAGCGATTATCTACACATTTTAGAATATATTTGACATTAAAAACACAAAATTATAAGGAAAATATTTTTTTTTCTGATACAAATGTACTTAAATCTCACTAAAAAATGTCAACTGCTTGTTTTCCTTCGTTCATTTTTTTTTTTCATGGCAGTTAACAACAAAAGAAATAATACCTGATGAAGTCTGTATATGTAAGCTAAAAATAACAATGGAAAAAACGAAGTTTTATCAAATGAATGATAAAGTATCATATTTCTTTTTTTTATATATGGATATAACACTTACATATATAAAAGCAACATTTTTCATAATCAGTTACAACAAATAACGGTATCGGGAATGACTGGTTTTTTTCTAGCATTCCGTGGGACGCGCGTGATATGTCAAATGCATACTTCTGAATTTACCGTTTTTTTTTTCCTTCAGAAAAATCGATATTTTTCTTAAATTGCAATATTGTTTTCGAAAAATGAAGTAAACTTAAGAATCAATAGATTTTAAAAGACATTAAATTTTTTTACTTTTTTTCTGTTATGGTTCTTTTGTTCATAGAAATAGCAATACTACATTACCACCTTTTATTTTATTTTGAACCTGATGAAAAAAAGAAATTAATTTTTTTAGCCAACATAGAACTTATAAGCAAAAATCTTTAAAAAAATGGAGAATCGAATGCTTGAAATTTTTTTTAAAATTCAGCCATAATTTTATTATAAAAGATTTATTTTAGTGCACTATATTTTATTTTAAACAACTTCAAAAGTTTACGAACACTAAAATGTTGAAAAATCAAGAAAATATAAAATATAATTATTTGAATTATAAATGTTTTCACTTCATTAGTCATTGTTGCAATAAGGTTCCTCTCTCAAATTCCGTGTTTCCTCAATTTCGTTAAAAAAAAATTTTTTTTTTTCATTTTGTTTAAATCTATTAAAAATATAAGTTTTGAGAATTCATACTTGATTTTACAATCTCAATTTTTTAAATGAAATTGACGACTTATATATGCAATAATTTAAACATACATTTTGAAAGCTAAATAATCATTTGGTATTGTTTTACGTGCTGATAATATTAAAAAAATATTCATTTTTATTATTATTCCAATCACAGTTTTATTTCCACTATTAAAAACGTTTCTCAAGGACCGTGAAAGCCGGGTTGGTAGAGAGTTGAGTTCTTGAGAATATGAATTCGAATCCAGACGCTGAAGAATCCCAGTGTATTAAATGGTAACTGGTGAACGTGAAATCTGTCAGGGTCACAAAGTCCTCCAAGTTTTTACAACAATTCAATAACCCTTGGGGTTCGGATAGCCTGGTTGGTAGGGCACTGGCCCCATGTTCAAGAGGTTGTGGGTTCGATCCCTTCCGGCCTAAGATCCCCAGGGTAGTAAATGGTGATTGATACAAGTTAAATCTGACCAGTCTCAAAGTCCTCCATGGTCCAATAGCAAACCATACCTCTGGGGTACTGATCCAGGAGTTTCCTTGTCTTCTGGATTGGTTCAAAATTACAAGGCTACGGAGTTGAACATTAAAAGTCGTAGACCCAAAATTGGGTCTGCTGCTTATCGACGGTTATAAAATAAAAGAAAATACCTCTTGGGAAGCCGTGATGGCTCAGGGGATAGAGTGCTCGCCTTCCAAAGAGGTGAACCGGGTTCTAATTCCAGTGATGGCTAGTGGATACGAATTCCGTATCCGGCTTGCACCGACCACAGTGCTGACGTAAAATAGTGGTAGACGGATCATGGCTTTGAGTCCCCTTGCCGTCAGGCTAACCGGGGGAGGTCTTCGTGGATTTCCTCTCCCTGTAACGCAAATGCGGGTCAGTTCCATCAAAAAGTCCTCCACTAAGGCAATTTCTCCCAATGCTTGATCCAGGAATTCCCTCGTCTTCTGGATTGGATTCAAAATTACAACGCTACGGCGTTGAACATTAATAGTCGTAAACCTTAAAAATTGTGTCGACTGTTTAGAGACGGTTATTAAATATAAAATGAAATACTTCTTGAGGTACTGAATTGGAGATTGATCTTTCTCTTGTTCAGGTCAAAATTACTACCTGCGAAGGAATGAATGGGTCCGCCCTGTAAAATGAGTTGTGACGTGAGTGCGACTGAATTCTCATTCTTGGTCTGACTATAGATGATGCCACCGAAAAACAGGAAGCGCACCCTCTGCCCCCCTGCTGTGATTTCCCACAGCAGGCTGGCTGGTGCTGGCAAGTCTCATAGGTAACAACAATGATTTTAAGCAACTTCAAAAGTTTACAAGGATTAGAATGTTGAAAAATTAAAAAAAAAATATAAAACGTCATAATCATTAGAAATGTATATGTTATGGCTTAAATAAGTATTGTTGCATAACGGCCAACAATCTCAATTTCCTCGTTAGATTTTCCTTCCCTTTTTCTTTCTTTTTTTTAAAAAAAACCTGTAGAAAATTTTTGTTTTGGCGATTTATGCCTTTTATAAATTCTATTCTAACTGACAATGTCAACTATCGATTAGAAAGGAATGATTTGAACATACATTTTGCAAAAATTAATAATTATTCGGTGTTGTTTATATTAAAAAAAATTGTCTTTAATTATTATTCCAATTACAGTTTTACTTCTACGAGCAGTTTACTTCTAATCGACAGTTTTACTTCTAATCGAGCGTAAATGTTGCTATGTAAAATATTAATGAAAAATAAATCAGTAAGGTACAGTGAAGCTAAATAGGGTACAGAGGGGCAAAACCGAGTGGGATGGAACTATAGGTATCTCAATTGTGACGAAATTCTGAATTACATTTTACTAGTCAAGAAGAAGGACCCACGACATTGGCATGTTGTTGTTGATTAATTCAATTCAAATTGATTGTTTAAATACAAAACATTTTTAAATTTACATGAATGAAAATGTTATGCGCAGAGTAGGCCAGTAGGCCCGCCTCACCTACAGCTGCTGCTTCTTCATCACCAAGTTGCTCACCAGTGTACAGTCCGCAAAAAAAAAAAAAAAATCACACTGAATAACTTTCGTTCTAATGATCGGATTTTCACGAACTAAGTGTCAATCTTAATGGTTCCAGGGGGTGACCTCAAATATGTTAACTAATTAGTGCTAACTATTATTTAAATTACGAAATCAGACACAAAAACGTACTTTCTCTGAATAAACATATAATTTTTTTTACATATTTGGAATCTAGACACTTGAATTAGGGGGGGGTAGACAAAATTTTAAAAAAATTGGGTGGTAAATTGGGCCGCAATAAAGGTTTATATATTTGGCGATAGTCCAGAAAACCGCCAAAAAAAGTCGCCTGCGCAAATAAATATTTTAAGATAACCCATTGACTAATTCAAAAGAGGAGTGCTTAATTTTACTAGGTTGCTACGCAACCAACCTCTGATAGTAAAAAAATTGAAATAATGTTCAGTGATTGCTCGGAGAGGTTTAATTTATTGTTAATAGAAAATATCTCGAAGTTTCTAGGCAATAAACAATTTGTTTAGGGGATTTCTGTCCAAAAAGCAAAAGAAAAATTATTTTAATCTCCTCTGAAAAGTAAATTTAAATCGATTTATAAATTATTTATGATAGTTTTTAGAATTTAAATACATGAACTTTTTATCTGATATTATTTAGATTACACTGTTTTTACTACATTTATTCGAGGATTTTATACTAAAATCAAATGAACATAACTTATTATAGCTATATACAAAATTTTAGGGATAATCATTTTTACAGCCTTAATCGAGTCTTCTAGGCAAGAAAGTTTGAAGGAAAAAAAAGTGCTTAAAAAATAAAATGTAGATTGTATAATAATTCTAATGCACATTCACAAGGTTTTCTATAATTTACGATATTTCTTTTTTCTATAACTCAAGGAATTGCTGAATGTTTAGTGGCATTTTAAAAAGATTGAAATATGTTACGTTTAAGAATAAGATATTGAAATAATATGTTACATATTGTAGGATTCATTGTTTAAAAAATCGCTTCATTCTACTAGATATTTAGGTTACATCGTTTTCTTTGGATAAAGATGATTAGCAAATAGCATCCTCATGTTTCGATACATTCTGAAACTTATACGTTCGCAAATTCACCATAAAATGTCGCACAGCATATTCTTCAATTACGATAAGCTACATTTACCACCAAATACTGCTACTATGGCTATTTTTGTTTTCTAATATATATTTGATACTCTCTTTTTAAACAAAGCTCGTAAGATCCTTAAGATACTGAAATGGGGGCACAAAAACTTAAAAGATAAAATATTTAATTTCATTAACTCAAAATATCTGGTGTCAAAATGTTAATTTTTAAGTTAAATATAACTTTTACAATATTGATGTTCTTACGTTTTTAAAGACCACATGAATCCTGATAAAATATTAAAATGCATATGTTTACTTTAACGAGTGTAAAATCCTTATCAAAATAATGATCAAGACCCAAATGTAAAACAGTATAATTGACGATAAAAACTCAACTGGCTTCAAAACATATGAAGAGGGAAGTAAAAGTCGACATGTTTCGAGATTTCAAATATAATCGCCCATTCTCAAGACTTGTCAGGCTTGGATAACTTGTGACTTTTATTATTGGACGCTCAAAACATGTCTATTTTTATTATCATCTATTATTTTTTTAAATCAATGAAGTTTTTATATTTTCGATTCATTTTCTTGGGATTATCCATTTAGTTACACAACATATTAAATTATTTCACTCGATATTAAAATAAGTTTTACATATGTTATAGGCACAGGTTCTTAGATTGAAAAAATAATAATTCACTGCTTTGTAAAAAAATCAATGCAGTAAAAAAAAATTTTTTTCTTGCTGCAAGCCTTAACATTTTAATTTAAGGTCATAAAAAAATTCCGCTTACAATTGAAATTTCAAAAGTCGAATGTGAAAATGGAATGTCCCCTAGTACCAGTAATCGAAATTAAATAGTTACAAGGACAACTTTTTTAAACAAGTTAGCGTTTCCGTCCTACTCGAAGTTGTTTGAAAAGGTATTTTTTATATATCGATTCCAAAGTTTATTCTACATATATTTCAGGGTATACTTTCGGAGTATTTCGATCGAGTTTATTTTTACACCCTTATTTGCTTAAAATTATTAAATAATTTACTTAAAATAAATTATTCAAGCTACATGATTGAATGCATTTATAGTATAATAATAAACGGAGCTTCCAACGCATATCCTTAACCTTAATACCGCTATCATTAAATAAATTGAATAAGCTTAGATAAATAATAAAAGTTAATTTTTCCCTCGTTTTAATTTTCAAGGAATAATATGTTTCGATCAAACAGATTTCATTCTGGAAATAGCGAAATTATTGAGTAGGTCCCTTGGAGCAATATCATTCTTATCCTCTTTTGACGAAATATAGGAAAAATTAGTTTTCACAGTTTCTGTAAAAAGTATGTTAACCTACTTGCCACGTTTTTTTTTAATTTTTTTTTTATTAAAATAAGTTCGGAAATTATGTATTTTTTATAGCATTTTTTTAAAAAATCAGATGACTCTAAAATTGGCACAGCTTCGGAATCCTTACAAATTTCAATTTTTAGTATTTCCTGCTTAACAAAATAAGGCATTTTCCTGATAACAAATTATACTACAATAATATCTTGGAAATCGTGCTATAGTAAAAAATTAAACAAAATAGTTTAGTATATTATCAGAAAAAAAATTTACTTGGTACCATAAAGAGTAAAAGATATAATGAAATAACTAGTGAATCACACGTGGTCAGATAATTAAAAGTTTAATTTCACAACTAAGATAGTAGGACAACATTTAAGATACTGAGATATTTTAAGACACTAAAAAAATTGGCTTCGTATTCCACAGCTTTTTATGTTCGGTATCTTTATCCTTTTTGTAGTGACTTATAAAACATCAACACTATTTTAGATAATCTAAGTTGAAGTCACAAGAAACAAAAACAAAAAAAGACAATCAATAATTTATATTCTTTTTTCAAAAAAAAATAGTATGCTAAGTAAATAATCAGCTGTTTTGCCTTAAATAATTTTAAACAGCTGAATGTTTTTAATTTCTTAACAAGGTTTTATTCTTAGCTAGCAGACAATAATTCTTTAAAAAAAAACTTGACTATAATTTAAAAAGGAAACCTAAATTAAAGAAAATCTAAATTAAAGTTCTAAAAAAATTTATTAGTATATTAATGAAGAAATAATAAACGTAAAATGGTAAAGAATAACATTTTTACAATGTTAAAATTTAATTAAGTAGTTGGTAAAATAGTTCTGCGATACACTTCCGGAAATTTCTTTTAAGATTAGGATGATACAGGGTAAACCAACAAATGAAGGAGCATTTCATAGATATTTTTTAGAAATAAGATTTTAAACGTTTTAATTTAGATTGATTGGTAACAGTAGCTTACTACCTAATAATAGGAATTCATCTAATTTAATTACCTGGTCTTTGAGTTTTCTCTGGAAAAAGTTTTGAATTTGTTAGTATCTGTTCAACGCATTGTTTCTTTGACAAAATTATAAGGTCAGTGTTTGTTGTTATCCGTTTAAACTACAATTAATTGCATATAATAATGCTTTTTTTCTCATTGTGAAAAAGAGAATTCAAAATATGGTCATTGAAGTTACGTTTTATTTATTTTAAGCATCATAACATAAGCAAGTACTGAGATTAGGGGGTGTTTATTAGCTGGATTACCGAACGATGAAAAACCAATGAATAAACAAGTGTTCCTTTACTGGGATTTTTTCAAGTTAATGAAAATAAAAGAAAAATTTTAATTTTCTTGTATCTTTTGTCATATTATAAATCAAAATTATGTTAAAAAAAAAAAAAACAGTGAAGGAACAGGCATGCTTCTTCACTGTTCCTCACTGGAAAAGCATTCAGCGACATAGAGGACTCCTAAAATCCAGTTAAATGTTGTATGAATAGTTCCTATAACAATTTCATTTAAATATGCAAATTTAATTGCTAAATTTATTTAAAGAATTATAATAGTAATTAATTTATTATTTATCTTTATAAATGTAGTGATTAGTTATTACATCATACCTTAGACACCTTAATAAACTATGTTTATTAACTAAATATAACAACTAAATATAATAATAAAAGCTTGAATGGAAAATTTCTTTGCAGGATTTTGTGCCAATAATTAGCTAAATTATTATCTTATTGCCGTCTTTAATGTCCTAACGGGAACTGGTAGGAAAAATCCATTTAAAGACAATTATCTAGGTGAAAAATGGGTGAAGTTTTTTTAAGGCGACATCCACCGATAACTCAGTGCAATGCGAAGATAATTTCAAAAGGCAAAACTTCCCTTAGAGAATAATATTCGAAATACTGGTTTTAAGAACTTCAGAAGAATCTTTAGGAGGCAAGTAGCCCTGGCATCCTTTTATAAAGTGATTGCATTTACAATGCTAATGAAACAAGAGTTGAATACTGCCCTTAAACGGGGAAAATCTTCGGCATTTAAAATTATAAGGATTTATATTCTAAAGTACCTAGGAAAGAAAAAGTACCTCCATTGATAGTTTTTCCTTACAAAATAATTCGTTGAGATATTACAGAATCAGTCCCTGCTACATACTTCATTGGAAAAAGCTATTCATGAAATGAAACGATGACCACAGCAACATTTTACAAACATATTGCAAATGTTTCTACCCATGGCTAATTAAAAATGCAATCAAATTCCATATTTTGCTTCTTCTGGATAGGCATAAATCTAATATTAATTTGAAACTGAGCAAATTTTGTTCCTTAAAACAAATTTTCTGGTTTAGTTTTCTACCTAATTCTTGGAAATCTCTCGTTAGATCTTGAAAACAAAAGAATTGTAAAACAATATGTCTAGAAAATTTTACATCCATTTTTAAATAAGATTTGAGGCATCAACTGATGAAGTTAAAATGCTTTTATGAAATGCGATATTTTTTCATTCGATGTAGAAAACGTTGATTGTAACAAATGCATGCAAAACAGACACCAAGAGTTAATGAGCAAGACAACTTATCAACAAAACACATGCTTCGAGAGTAACGATGCGCTATTTCTTCAGAAGCTTGAAAAGGAAATCTCACAAGCTATGTTGCAAATTTTTAAAGGAACATTGACAGAAAAGTTTAATCTCCCAATTATCCAATAGCCTGTGCTTTTCTCAATATTGATGAATTTATTTCAAAAAGAACAATTGTATAATCAAATTTTGGCTCTGAAGCTGAGACAACTAACATTAATAATGAAAGTATCTTGAAAACTGATTTTGAGATAAGTCCTCTTGAGGCATTGTTAGTTGCAAAAACAATTGGTTTCATAAGTAACTACTAGATATAAGTCAATGAGAGATTGGTTTTACTCAAACATCGAAACTCCTTTTTCTCATTTATTATCCAGTGAGGAATTCTGGAAATGGAACTGGAAAATCAAAAGAAATTTCGAAGATACATTTACGCTTCCAAAAATTTGGAAAAAAGAGGAAGGTTAAATCAAAAGAAAAAGAAATAAATTACTCATGACGAAGAGAAAAAAAATACTTAAAAAGATTTTAAAAAAAAGCTTAAAAAATATGGGGAAAAGAGTAAACAAAAAATGATCGAATTATAATAATAATAAAAACATCATCGGATTACACAATGATAAACATTCATAATTTAGAACGGACTATTAAACTGTGAGAAAAAAATGAAAAACATTTTTTTTTAATTATGTATTCAAACATATTTTACTTTCCATTCCATGACTGAAAAAAAAGGTAATATTTTCCACATTAACTATGGTTATATGTCGTAATTCCAAGAAAAATCTTGTTTTTAGACATTTGTGTGGCCTATGGATGCCTAACGAGCATCAAACATTCTCAAAATTAAGTGTTCATTCACTGGAAAATTTAGTGTTTATTCACTGGTAAGAACTGTTCCTTCACTTGGTCATCTTACTACTTATTATTTAAACCACCAAAAGCTTAAAACAATACTATGCAAGTTATCTAACTTTTTTTTACATAATTTGCATTTAATAACAAATATGTCGACACCATCATTTAGCTAAAATTACAAATTTTGAAATTTTTATGAATTTTTTTTAAAGGCAAGCTAAGCTTAAGTGTTCCTTCATTGTTTAGTTCACCCTATAAGATGTTGAGAAATTTGCGATGTTGTGAGAGATGTCTAAAAATGTTGACTACGTATTTTTATTAATATTTATAAAATATATATTCAAGAAATTGATAAATATATTATTCCAAATCTATGCATACATATGTATATTATTGAAATTGTATCAGTTATTGAAAAACAAAATAAAAAAAATAAAAAATAATCACATTAAATAAGCACAATCTGGTGTATTCTATCAGAAGCACGCTTTTTTAAAACTAGACATTTGTGGAATAAAGTGTTTTTTATTCAAAATTCTTTACTAAATTGCAAATAAATTATTAAATGACTAAAAAAGAAACATCGTATTTTATAGTGTGAAAGAAATAAAAATAAAAAGATTAGCAAACGGTTATTATCGAAAAAAGTATGAATGAAATTTTACACTACACGCGCGAAGTCAAGTTCCTCTTAAGTTACATTTAATATTAACATTTTAATATTAATCGTCCCATTTAATCATTTCTTTATTGTCGCCAAATTATTTTTTTAAAAATAATTAATTTTAATTTTTCTCAGCTTCTAATAAATAAAAACAGTTGAAACTTTAGATTTTTCAATTGAAAAATATGTAGATTAATATGGTATAAAAAAATTCATACCTTATAATTCAATATTTTTTCATCCTTACTTTAATTAAATAATAAAAAATAATAAATAATTATTAAAAATTATTTTTTGCATGAAATTATCTTTGGGTAAATGAGTTTTATGAGTGGGTGCAATTTTTTTTTGAATTGCTTCATTAGTTTTAAAAATATGACTGAAAACGCAAAAAGCGAAATTAACATTACGGGGTACGAACTTTGAATCGCTCTCCTGACCAAACTATGAGGACCACATTTCCCAGATTGCGGCTACCCCCTATATTTTGAAGATAAGAAATCCAAATATGTAAAAAAAAAGGCATGTTTATTCAGAGAAAGTACGTTTTTGTGTCTGATTTCGTAACTTAATTAATAGTTAGCACTAATTAATTAGCATATTTAAGGTCACCCCCAGAAACCATTAAGATTGACACTTAGTTCGTGAAAATCCGATCATTAGAACGAAAGTTATTCAGGGTGATTCGTTTTTTTTTTTTTTTTTTGCGGACTGTACACACTACACAAGCATAGGAAAGAACAACAGACGATTAAAATAAAACTAATATACAATACGTATACAACAGGATCTGAAGAGGCTTCAAACTGACAACAAATAAGTTATCATGACTTTATTCATTAAGAATATGTATCGGGTTTTCCGGAAAGTAATTTCTTTTTTCAGACAGTGGATTTAATTGTATTTTTTCGAACCCAACTTCACACTTAAGCCGCATTATCATTATATGTTTTGAGAGCTTACAGTAAGGCTTGTGCGTGAAAAAGTTCAATTAATTCTATGCAGTAGTTTTTTGTTGGTGCTCTTTTATATATAGAGAGCAATAAGCAGCATTTTCGTCATATTTTACTTTTTTTACTATAGAAAAGGTAAAAATGCTGTTCATGCCAGAAAAAAATCATCCGATGTGTATGGAGAAGATGTGTTGACAGTACGCCAGTGATAGAACTGGTTTGCAAAATTGCGATCAGGCAATTTCGATGTCAAAGATGCACCACATTCTGGAAAGCCGGATGAGGCTGATAAAGGCATTAGTTGATGCATATCGACGAATAACAACATGTGAGATCGGTGATAGGTTAAATTTATCGAATTCAACTGTTTATGACCACTTGAAAGGCCTGGATTTAACCTCGAATCTCGATACATTTGTTCCCCATGTTCTCACGGAGAGAAATTTGCGTCGTCGCGTTGACGTCTGTGATTCACTTCTCAAACGTCACGAAAATGATCCATTTTTGAAGCGCATCATTACTGGGGTCGAAAAATGGGTTGTCTATAACAATGTCAACCGCAAGAGATCATGGAGCAAAAAAGATGAACCGGTTCAAAGCATTTCTAAAGCCAATATCCATCAAAAAAGGCGATGCTGTCTGTTTGGTGGGATTTTAAAGGAATAGTTTTTTTTTTGGAGCTTTTACCGGACAACACAGCAATTAATTCGGAAGTCTACTGTTGTCAGCTGGATAAACTGAATTAATCAACAGAAAACGTATAGTGTTCCATCACGATAATACGAGACCTCCTACATATTTGGTCACTAGCTAAAAGCTTTCACAGCTTGAATGGGATACACTGCCACACCCACCATATTCTCCAGATCTGGTGCCTTCGTTCCGGTTACTGCAAAATTTTTTGAACTGTAAAACCTTTACTTCAAATGAAGAGGTCAAAAATCACCTGGATCAGTTTTTTGTCACCAAAGACCAAAAATTTTATGAGCGTGGAATCATGCTACTACCAGAAAGATGGCGAAAGATGCTGGACCAGAATGGACAATATATAATTTAATAAAATATTTATTCATTATACGAAAATTGGCGTTCATTTTCAAAAAAAAAAAAAAAAAAAAAACGAAATTACTTTCCGAACAACCCAATAGATTTCTATAGATTTCTGTGATGATCAAAATGCTTTAATATAGAATGCTAAATTATGAATTTCGCTACCGCAGACCCAATTTTCAGTTTGCGACTACCAATGACTTGTAATTTTAAACCCCGCCCAGAAGACTAGGGAACTTCTGGATCAAGTATTGGGAGAAATCTGCCAGCATGAAGAACTTTTTGATGAAACATGAAATGGAAAACCACGAAAAGCTCCGAAAAAAATTGTCGAGTAAGAAATGAGGGGTTTTTCGTCACCATTTTAAATATGACGGGAGATACAAATTGCACTGCCTTTAGCTTCTTTAGAGCCCACATTTAGGACCAAACTGTCATTGCGCAAAACTAAAATTTTTTCGCACGTTTTTGTCAGTCACACCCTCAATTCAATCCTCGTTGAAAAGCGAGAGTTCTTACTACATATATAAACGGTAATTAGTGTATAGTAACTCAATTTTTTATGCAAATCGGTTAGTATAAACATGATATATATATGCATACCCTCCAACTTATGAGGATTTTGGAAATAATTCTTTCTAGTGGTAGCGAACCAAAGTAGAAATTTTTAAAGCAAATGGATCTCTCATAAAACTTTTATCAGAACTTAAGAATCTAGCCATATGGCCTGCACTTTTATAAGTAATAGTGGACAAGTTTTTTTTTTTTTTTTTTTTTTTTTTTTTTTTTTTTTTTTTTTTTTTTGGCAACAACTGGTAGCCTCTGTTGCATACGCTTTTTCTCGCTCCTTGAATATTTTGATTTTACCCATTGTTTTAAGTCTAATTTCACTTATAATTATAAAAATTTGAAAATATCAATTTAATGTTTTAGTAAGCAAGCTTTCTATACATAAATATTGCTTCAAACAATGTCTTCGTCAAAAATTTTGTGTAAAGCATGTGCCGAACCAATTCTGGAAGACTCAGATGGATTAACATGCAAAGGTGAATGCAATTCTGTTTTTCATTTTCAATGTGGTGGTTTCGCTGAAAGAGCTTTTAGAAGACTTACTGTTGATAAAAAACAAAAGTGGACCTGCGCACAATGTTCAAAATCACAGGAAAATCCAACGAAAATAAAAAGTGCAACTAGCCCAGACATTCTCGAGGATATCTTACAGCAAAATAAAGACCTAAAAGAGTTAATAACTAACAAATTCAATGACTTAACCCGTTCAATTGAATTCAACAGTGAAGTAATTCAAGAGTTGAAAAATTCTATCACAGAGCTACAGAACGTAAACAAAACTTTACAAGCAAAAAATGATCAGCTAACTAGAGAAAGCACAGAAATAAAGAAGGAACTGAATGAACTAAAAGAAGCAGTTATTGAACTCAAGCAATATTCCCGAAGATCCAACTTTGAAATAAGTAACTTACCCGAATGTGAAAATGAAGACATACAACAAGTAATATCCCAGATTGATAATGTTGCGAATACTAATATATCCGAAAATCTGATCACCGCTCACAGAGTCCCCAGCTTTAATAAAGATAAACCTAAACCCATCATCGTTCAAGTTAAATCCAAATCTGTACGTGATGAGCTCCTAAAGAAACTGAGAAATCGTAAACTTTCAACCTGCGAAGTCAACTCCAGATTCACTGAAATGCCTGTTTACTTCAATGAACATTTGACTCCCGAACTGAAGCATCTATTTTATCTTTCACGTAAGGCTAAATCTGAAAAGGGATTCAAGTTTTGTTGGGTTCGTGATGGTAAAATATTCCTGAGAAAAGATGAATCGTCCAAAATAATACGTGTGAAATCATCTCAAGACCTTAATACTCCATCCAACTGAAGAAACATTTTTATCTGTGCCGGACTGCCTAAAAATTGAAAATTTGGACGATTTAAAGTTTTTTATTACCTCAACCTGTAAGTTAAACATTAATATTTTACATATAAATATTAGAAGTTTAAGAGCCAACTTTGATAATTTTATTTCACATATTTCTAGCATGATTGAAAATATAAGTGTCATAATTATGTCGGAAATTTGGATTTACCAAAATGAAACTAATTTTTACTCAATAGATGGTTATAATTCATTCTTTAATTGCAGAAATAATAATCGCTCTGGAGGTGTTTGTGTTTTTATTAAAAAATGTCTTGATATTTCAGAGTTAGCTATACATTTTGTTTCCGCAGAATCTATATTACTTTATTGCAAATCTTTAGATTTATTATTTCTATCTTTATATAGATCTCATGATTTTACTGTTGATTTTTTTAATACTGAACTTAAAGTAATAATCTCTAAGCTTAAATATCCTAATATAATACTGATGGGTGATATAAATATTGATATTCTAAGTGATGATTTTATTACTCATGAATATATTAATTTATTATGCCAATTTGGATTTCAAAATTACATAGACAAACCAACTAGAGTAAATTCCTCATCAACTTGCATTGATCATGTCTTCGTAAAAACAAATAAATTTTCAATCAAATCCGGAATATTCATAAATGACATAAGCGATCACTATCCAACCTTTTGCAGTGTTCATTACGATGAGGTAAATAAAATTAAGGAAGCTGAAAATAAAATTTAAATCAACTATAATAAGCTCAATAATTATCTGTCAAATTACAAATTTAATTACAATCCTCAAGATTCTCTTGATCAACAATATCGAAGTTTTGTTTTCAAACTCAATAATTTAAAAAATAATTTTAAATATAAGCATAAATCAAACAAAAAAGCCAAAAATAACTGGATGACTAATAATATCTTGATTTTAATTCGAAGAAAGGAAAAACTATTCAAAAAAACTAGAAAATATCCATGGGATATTATTTACAAAACAGCATATAACACTATAGTTTCTGAGCTTAAGAACTTAATTAAAACAGCAAAATCAGAATATTTCAAATTCAAATTTTTAAATTGTGATTCAAATAAACAAAAATGGGATCTTGTAAATGGTATTATTGGTAATCAGAGAAAATCACTTACTTTACCTGATATTTTAAACGACTATGAATCTTCTGATCAATTCAATAAATCATTTGCAAATGCCTACAATACCTCAAACCCAAATTTAAACAGTTTGCAAATATATATTTCACCAAGTTTAACCTCGTTTGTTTTCCTAGAATTGAATGATTGTGAAGTACTTCACTTAATAAATTCTCTTTCTAATAAAAACTCCTTTGACTATGACGGTATTAATGTAAAATTAATTAAACTATTTGCTCTCAATAATATAAATTTTATAACTAATTTCATCAATACCTCAATCAAGTCATCCATATTTCCAACTTCTTTAAAAAGAGCAACCATAACTCCTATTTTTAAAACCGGCGATAAAAACTGCCTATCAAACTATAGACCAATTTCAATATTGCCTGTTTTTTCCAAAATCATTGAAAAAGCTCTAGCTGATAAAATGTACAATTATTTAAAACATACAAATTTTTTCTCTGTTAATCAACATGGATTTATTAAAGGCAAAAGTACAGAAAAAGCTCTTTTGGAATTTTCAAAATTTATTCATAATAGTATTGCCGAAAATAAGACAACAGTAGCTATATTTCTTGATATATCAAAAGCTTTCGATAATGTCAATCACAATCTTTTAATTAAAAAATTAGAATTTGCTGGTTTCAGAGGAATTATGTTAAATTGGTTTGTTTCATATCTTTCAAACAGAGAACATAGAGTTAAAATCCGAAGTAATTTTAGTAATTATATTTTTTCAAACCGTGGTGTTCCTCAAGGATCTATTCTAGGACCCTTATTGTTTATTATATTCATCAATGACTTTTGTCAACTCAAACTTTTTGGTAAGATAATAACGTATGCTGATGATTCCGTAATTTTGTATTCTTGCACTGATTTAAATCAACTAATTTTTCAAATTCAATCTGATTTGCGCATAATTTCAAAATGGTTTACAATAAATGACTTAAATTTAAATCTAAATAAAACTAAATATATTTATTTCAGTTTAAGAAAATCAGAATTTAACTTAAATTTAAAATTTCACTCTCTCTCCTGCAAAAGTACTAATGAAAATTGTCAATGCTATATTCTACAATCTGTAAACAATATCAAATATTTAGGACTATATATCGATTCTAATTTAAAATGGAAAACACATATTAACAATTTAGTTAAAAAATTGCGTTTCGTTTTAGTTAAATTTTATCACCTTAAGAATAAAATTCATTTTAATTTTGTGAAAGCACTCTATTACTCCTGGTTTTATTCTTTAATTAATTATGGTGCGATAATATATGGCGGTGAATATAAAACTAATTTACTTCCCTTAATCTCAGTTCAGAATAAATGCTTCAAGATTATTAATTCTCTAAATATAAATAATTCAAGTGTAACTACTACCAATATATATACAAGAATTAACCTATTACCATTTCGCCATAATGTATTTTTTCGTATTTTACTCTATTTACACAACAATAAATTAATATGCAAATTAAAAACTAATGTGTCTGAAAGGAGACCAACTGAAATGTATGAGATTCCCTTCTTTACAAAAGAAATTTCACGAAAACAGTTTTTTTACTTAGCACCTAAATTATATAATAAATTACCATTTCAGTTGCAAAACATCAAAATATATTCTTCTTTTAAGCGTGCTTTATTTCAATTTGTGATGAACATTGACGATTTAGATCTCTATTTTTCACTTTAAAGGAAGCATTTGATTTTTTATACCAGTCTTGTGCCAATCCAAACGAATTTCTTATGTTACCTTTGTTATTTTTTTTATTTATTTATTTATTTTTTTATATATATAGTTTCATGCATTTTTTTTTGTTTTCTATTATTACAGTGTTCAACAATATATGACGTCTTTTGATGAGCAAAATAATTTATGATTGTATTTTTTTTTTTTTTTTTTTTTTTTTTTTTTTTTAAATTTCTATTTTAAATTTATTGTATTACTTTTCTTTGTCGCCTGGACAGGATTTTCCTCTTGACGACGAATATATATTCTTTGTATTTATGTGTTTTTGTTCTCAATAAAGTTATATTTGTTTGTTAAAAAAAAAAAAAAAAAAAAAAAAAAAAAAAAAAGTTACGCTAAAATTAATTTTTTCTAAATATTAAGACATTAATTTTGCTACCGTCTGAAAAGAAGATTGGAGGGTATATATATATATATATATATATATATATATATATATATATATATATATATATATATATATATATATATATATATATATATATATATATATATATATATATATATATATATATATATATATATATATATATATATATATATATATATATATATATATGCTATATTCGGTGCCTCACAATTTATAGGAAAAATTGTTCTACTTGATATTATTATGTTATTTCAACGTGGCGAAGAACGTTCATACATGAATCAAAAGCAATATCAAGGCAGGGATGGAGGCCAACCACAAATAGTGATAGATGCAGTTATAGAGGTCCTATGCTTTATTTGAAAGTAAAGAGGAATATTTATGCATATCATTTCCTTAAAAATGCCTACAAATTTCTTGCAAAACTGCATCTACCAATGAATTTATTATGATCACCCAAATAAACCGAACAGAAATTCTTTCGTTCTGGTTTTCTTTGAACGAAGCTCATCTGTGGTTTCGGATTCGGATTGGAATACTTAACCGATTGCAAGCGGGTCACGAAAAAATACTTAATAAGTGGTAGCAGAGCTAATTCGTTTCCGCTGTGTTTTTCAAAAAACTATCCATTCGTGATTGCCATAAACATTAATACTGTATTGAGATTGTAGAACTGATAACATAACTGTAATCAGTTCTACAATCGCTCGTCATAATTTTTTATAAAAATTAGAGTTGTAGCTATAGTGAGAAATTTGCTTCAACTTTTATAAAATCTTGCCTACCAATTTTTTGAAATTTTAATCTTTAACAACTGTAATAAATTTTTCGAAAAAGATGCCTGCTATAACTGAAAGTCTTCACGCTACTTTTTGTAGGTAGCCCGATCAGACCATTCTGAACGTAAACAAGTTTATGAAAGAAGCATTTAATAGAAAATCTAGTAAAAATAAGATCGTGGTAGGAAATATATGTCAATTTTCTTTTTTTAATTTTTGAATATGATTGGTTTGTCTTATTTACTTGTCAACCACACTACAGATTCAATTCTCAAATATCTATGATAAATTTCTCTCCATCACTTTTAAAAAAGAATTTGGATTCATGCGCACAACTGGTTCACTTTTTAAATAGTCTGCGCAGACTACTTATAGAAAATCGTGTGGAGGCTACCTGAAGTAAGAGGTAGTGTCTGCATGCAATGTGTTGATTGATTTATGAATTTTATTTTACCGCGCCTAAATAGATCTTACGCCAGAGGTTTTCCCCATGATTTCAACTATGCTTTTCTGTGCTTTTTTCATAGCTAAAACAATTTGTTGAGCTTTTTTTCTAAAATAATATCATCTTCTTCAAATGATGAATTGATGAATGAATATTGATTAAGCCGAACGGACCGTCATCTATGGAATGTTATTACTTATATACTATTGATACAACCACGTGAGTAGGCCCAAGCATGGGATTTAAATCTCATCATGGTCATGGTTGGGTCTAATCACTCATTTTCTTTTCCCAATTTGCAAGTACCCAATTGATAATTATTATGCCGTTCCAAGTAGAATGTCTCTGTCTACGAAATACATTCTTAGTACTTCGCAAATGAAATTTATATAGTTTTATAATCTTTTTCTTTAATTTTTTGCGACACTTATAACCCCCACGGCAGATTATAAAAAAAAAGCAGACGACATTTTTGGAATTTTCTTGGAATTCAGGCCTGGTTTATGTGAAGAAGTATAGTGAAGCACGTTACGGAGAAAGATGAGACATATTTTTTGTTGAGAAATGTGGATTGCCCGTCCAGATCGGGATAAAAAAGTGAAGAAGTATGAGCTATATCATCGGCTAAAGAGTTTTCCACTCTTTATTAGTTTTGATGTCTTCGTGCGGAAACTCGCTATCTTGTTTTGATTCGAAATTGTGAAAAGTTTTTTTCATATTTAAAAACACAATTTTTCTCATATCAACTTTATCTTCAGTTTTTATACTCAGTCCAAAACTGAGTGAATAAACTAAATGGTTCGTTTCTGTCAGGGTTGAGCGCCGACAATTTTTAAAATTTTTTATAAGTTAGCTAATACCAAACAGGAAATTTTTGCTAATGGGATACCTGCAAGTGACGGAGTGTGGGTATCTTAATTCTGATTGGCTCTTGAACCGTGGCATTTATTTACGTTAGCAACTGTTCTTTTCATTCCATTTTGAGTAAGCCAAGCCTGTCAAGTATCAATTCTCTTATGTGACACATTCACTATTCTTTTACAAAGATTTTTTCACAAAGATCTTAATTCTAGCACTATATTTTTACATAAAGGCATGAAGCCACGCAGAACATAAACTTATTATGCATCGAAGTTGCCAGGTACACAAAACATATCACGGTTACAATAAAACACGTAAACAAATGATAAATTTAAGTCACGTAAAAGAAGAAGACCAAAATGAATTATATTTCAACTAATTCGAAGTACTATACGGTTCTAAATTTAATTAAATTAACGTTAATTAATATTTTAAGTTATGGAGAGAAACTTAGCTCAACTTTAATACTCCATATTGCTGATAAAGAATAGCTGGTGCTAACGTCACATGCGTGGATGTAGGTTGTCTTCTTGAAGTGCAAGTGCCCAATTATCGATAGTATACGAGTGAATGGTATAAAATCCCTTTTGTTATTTTCTTCAAATCTGAGATTTAAATAATAACTGAAAATGCGACTTTTACTTAGAAATATGTAGATTAAAAAGAAGTAACCATAATTGCAATAAAAATGTTAATTAAAAAATTAATTAATTTTATTATTTTTTACTTTTGCAATAAATTTTAATATTTAGCATTTTCTTAAATGTGTCTTAGGACAATTTTATTTTATGTTTCATGTTTCTTCACGTTTTGGTCATGAAACAGAATTGGCTGGATTAAAATAATAAGATATTTTATTTGCCATTAAACTGCCCAAAAGTTTTCTTGAATCAAATTTCCTGATTTTTAAAAAAAATGTTTTTCTTTATAATTGAAAATTTTAACCAGAATAACACAACTGGCAATTGTAGGCACACAACTGGCAAGGGCCCATGAACGAAACTTTAAACCAAATTACCAATTGTTTACTAACAAAATGCTCTTAAATTACACACAATATAAATAAATAATGATATAATAGTAAATTTGAACTTATATTTCATTCAACTTTTGTTAATAACAGATAATTGTTTAGGAAAATGCCCCCTATCTAACAATAAAGAAAGAAAAAAAATATTTTTACATTTAGCGAGCTCTAAGCATAGGCTTCTCAGATTTTGAGTAAAATCAATTATACTTTTGCATAGACAATCACTTTATAAAAGTATACAAAAAAAATCATAAATATTTTTTAAGTGATAAAATTATACAAACTGTTCAATATATTTGAGGTGTGGCTTCAAGAGGATATAAATTAACTGGATGTCAAAAAGGAATTCCTGTTTGAGTGCGTAACATAATTCATTGTTCTTTTTTTATCAATAATATTCAAGAATAATGATAAATATTCTGCTTCACTGTGCAGATGTTCTTAAATGTTTTCATATGAATCCTATCATGCATGTTTTTCCATGTTGAGGCAACAGATTTGATATTTTGTCAGAAATTGAATTGAAGCGTCGTACGAACAGCTGCGAAAATGTCGATTGTCAGTCATTTCTGTTTAAATAAAATCTAACATTCATAAAATATTTTTCTTATTAAACAGCTGTTTTAAGAAACTTATCAAAGAAGAAGCGAAATTTCAACTGTCAGTGTCTGTTGAGGGAAGTATATATATAATGGATATTATAACGGGTAAAACTGAACCTTTTAGGAGGATCTTTATACTCCTTTTTAGATTTGGTAAAGAAAGTAAGTATACATTTTTCTTGAAATTGCGGCTTCCGATAGAAAATAAGAATTTCGTCGCAGCACTTTACTTGTTAAAAAAAATTAACCGCAGAAAAATCTACTGCCATGAACATGTTGAAAAGATTTGAGAAAAAGTCTAATCTTGGAAAAATGGTCGCTGTCAGTGACTTAAATATGCTGGCACGTTTTAGAAGAGAAACTGATCTGGAGAGGCTAGCCCGTGAATGCAAGAAATTAGAAGAAGGCATGAATTGGTCCGATGCTATAACGGGATTTTTCGGTGTTGCGGCAGGGGTAGCGGGCATTGTAGCGATGCCCGGGTTGGGATTGGTGTTGTCAGGAGTCATGTTTGGATCGGCAGTAGGCAAAGGAGTTCTAGGTTCCGCGTCCATTGAAAGAGATTGCGGTGACGTACCATTTAAAGAATTAGAACTCAGGCTAAACAAAACTTTAAACGTGATAATCCGGAAGTTAGATCAGCAAACTGAAATACTAAAAAATGTTTATGATACTGTCAGTAAAACTTTAAATGAAATTGAAAAGATGAGGGTTGCGATGGACCGAGGCTTCGAACGCATTCTAGACTCCATCGAGCGTCAAGACGTGAATAAATTAGTTTCGGACATTAAATTAGCTTATAATTCATTTTTAATTAGTGAAAATAATCGGAGAAACGCACCAAAAGACGAATATGTCAATTTTATTGAGCAAGAGATTAATGATAATCTTTTATTTAACTACATTAAATCTGAGGGCAAATTGTACGAAGCTCTATTTTCAATTATCAGTAACAGACACGCTATTCCAAACGACATTAACCATCAAAATGCTTACAACGCTCTAACTGCTCTCAATTTCGGCACTCTTACATACACGAATATAGTATTCTCTCTCTTAGATCAGTATACTTATGTTTCGGAATATTATTATCAAGAAAAAGATCTTTCAAAGTTTAACGAATATCTGAAACGCCTTATATTTTATTTTACAACGTTTAAGCGGTCTTTAATAGACTCAAACGTTGGTTTACTTAATAAAGTTATACAAATTTTGGAGGAAGTTCAGCAAAAACACAACATTAAAGAAGCTAAGAAAGATTTGTACAGCGATATTGTAAGTAAAACAAATAACTTGAAAGTTGTAAAGCAAAATATTGAGAAGATGAGTTCGCAAATAATCGAAGACGTGCCACCGAAAGAAATTGATGTTCTTTTTGATACGTATTCGGGAAATAAATTGAGCAAAACAGACTTTTTAGATTGGAAGAGAGGAACAAAAGTTAGCTACGCAACACAGTACGAGAAAGATGGCAAATATTCCAGAATAAGCAAATGGACACATGAGGATGTGTTAGATATTGCTAATCCAGAAATAGTAATTAAAAATTCTAATGACAAAAACAGGCTCGTTTTTAGAATGTTTACTGGCAACAAGCCAGAAATGATTCGTATTATATCTGGCTCTAAAAATAAGTTCAGAGACATTGACAGAGATTTATATGATTTAGCGTTTAAGAAATCCTACAACGATAACAGTATAATGCAGAATATGAATAAACTTTTAAGTCTTGGTGCGAGCGTTTCTGCTGTTTTTGCAAGCGAAAGAGGTGTGATTCATGCAGCAGCTGCAACAGGAAGGGTGAATATGCTGAAACGAATTTTAGAAGTCGATCGTAAAGTCATTAACCAGAAAGATTCGAAAGGTTACACTCCTTTGCACATAGCTATTGAAAACAACAGATCAGATTTCGTGAAGGAGCTCGTAAACCAGGGCGCGGACGTCAATGCCAAAACGAACGAGGATAATGTAACACCCTTGCATTTGGCAGTTCGTTTCCAGTCCGAAAAAAGCGTAGAACATTTGTTGTCGAGTAACAAAATCAAACCTAACGAGGTAGAAAGATCTGGAAAAACACCTTTGCATGTCGCTGTTTCAGATAATTCATTGAGCACGAACATTGCGCATCTATTAATCAAAAATAATAAGGTAGATGTGAACGTTAAAGATTCTTTAGGACTAACGGCTTTGCATATAGCTGTCTCTTTGAATTCAGGGGAAAATTCGCGCCACTTGATGGCTAGAAATGGGATCGATTTGTACGCGAAAGATAAAAACGGCATGGCTCCGATTCACTATGCAGCAATGTATGGATATGAAGATATAGTTGGCGGATTCGTTGCTTTTGGTATGGATAATCTAAATTCTCCCGCCACTGACAAAAAATGGACACCTCTTCATTTCGCTGTCTACTTTAAGCATGAAAGGCTAGTAGATGGTTTGGTGGGTTGGACGCAAACTAAGGGAAGGATTTCGGTGGATGAGCCAGATGCACAACAGCAGACACCATTGCATTTAGCAGCTCAGAGTGGTGTTGATAGATCAGTTGACCATCTGGCTGCAGCGGGAGCTAAAACTTATAAGAAGACCGCTGAAGGTTATACACCTCTTGCTATTGCAATCATTAACAAAAAAGAAGACATTGTTCGGGACATAGTATCATGGGAGAGAACAGAGTTTCAAAAATTGCCGAATGACACTAGTATCAAAGAGGTTGATGTAACAGCATGCGAATTAGCAGATGAACAGAAGTTTATGTTTGATTATTTGGTAGATGAAGGTCGCTGCGATAGAGAAAGATGGTATCCAATTCAATTCTATGAAAATTCTAGCAAATACTTTGAGGCGAATCCTGATGGTTTTGATACATACAATCATTTTGATAAATACACACAAGGAGCGAAACTTGAATTTAAGGATGAAGAATTTCGCAAATTTATTCGAGATTCTCCACCAGAATATAACACGGAAAATGAATCTAAGGTTTTAACTAATGCCTTCAAACTGAATGAAGATATGGAAAGGAAAGATTTCAAGACTTCTGATCATGTTGATGTTAGTGGTGCTCTGCTGTTGTTGGATTTGCTCGTTCGCAAATTCACAAATGTGAAGTATGTTTCTAACTGGAAATACGGAGACTTGCCGTTCGAAGCAAGAGTTCAGGCTTTGGAAATAACTGAGAAGCTGGATAAAGTTTTAAATGAAATAAGTTCTATGAAGCATTCGGAAAGTTTGGATTCATTCGACCTTTATTCTAATGTACGCAACGCTATACAGAGCGGTAACAAAAAGAAATTTCTGGATAGATTGTGTTCTTACATAAATGAGTTCTCATCTTTAAAACCTGAAGGAGTAGAAGAAGTTTTGGAAGTTATTTTATCGAACGAGCCAAAAATGATTATTTCCAATATGAAGATTGATCAAAAGCTTCAAAGCTTAATCAAACACTCCTGCTTTCAGGAGAAGATTTGAATATGTTTGACGTATGTCAAACAGGATGTATGTCAAACAGCCGTTTCTCATCTTATAAGAAACTAAGCTGAACTTTAAAAACTACTTCGTATGCCTGTTTACAGTTTGCTAATTTCTTGGGTGTTGGTATTTAACTTTAAAAATATTTAAATGTGTGAAATATATTATATTCCTTGTTCACTTTCCGTTTGTGAGTAGCACTATATCAGGCAACACTATGCAAAGTTATAAAGATAATTAATAAATTATATATTTTATATTTGATAGAGAGAAAGACTACATTAAGCTTCAAATTTTTTAACGGTATATTTACATAAACATGTTTACACTGTGATAACTCTTAATACGTATCTTTAGAAGAAATTAAAAAAAAAAATATGAACTGAGATCTTTAAATTTTTTAAAAATCATCATAAAAAATCTTTCATAACTCGAAAAGTATTTCTAAACTATTCATGTAACGTTAAAACATTATCGCGGCATACAACTAATATAATCTTAAATACCTCTAAAAAATTTAAAGCGGTATCATAAGCAGTTTCTTAGAAAAGGTGCAGCGAAAAAGTTCTTTATTGATATATCACCTACCGACTCTCCTTAATACTTTCAGGAAGTTAAAACAAATTTAGCTAGTCAAAAAATGTCTATCAATAATAAATTCTACTTGGCGATAAATGTTGTCTATAGCGGTCTTTTGCTACCATTTTAAATAAAATAAAAATTGTTTCGATGATATCGGGACACTTGACATTAATTATATTGAAGTGTAAATTTAAATAAATTGATAATTGCACAGTAATGTAATCAGTAATTAATTTTTATTTTTTCTTCTTCAAAAAATTTCATAAAAATTTGATTGTGATGTATGGCATATATAATATTTATCAAAATGTTGTTTTCCTTAAGAAAAAATGCTTTTTTCTTACAAATAGGAATAGTCATTTAAACATTTAACTTACCCAAACTACCATTAATTATTCAAGTCAAGTTACGTAAAGCATGACGGTACTTTTGTCATAAGTAGTTTTATAATTAAGCAATAATTCCTTTCTGCTTTTTCCTTAATAAACCACTGTTATTAATTGTGAAAGCGTTTTTAGACATTAAAGTACAACTACTGTGTGCAAAGTAATATACTGACATTCTAAATTATCTATAAGCTGTATATTAGTATATTCTCAATGTTTTTATATTTTATCTGATATAAATCATGTAATAAAAGCTATAATTTGTTTAAATTTTTTCGTTTAATATTTATCAGAAATAAGTATTTTTTATTGTATGTGCTTTATACTTCATTCCATTATACTGTATGGGATTTATGTAAAAAAATATTAATAATATTTTGAATGTTTTATGTTTTGTTTGAGGCAAAATCATTTATTAAAAGCTATTGCTTTTTCAAAACTTTTTAACTTATACACATATTTTTTTTATTGTATGTGATTTTTATTAAGAAATTTTAAAATCATTATTTATTTTATTTTTTTCAATACTGATTATGAAATTGCAGATGAAATTTTTTTTAATTTATAAATGACATATCAATCACAGTATGACGTATTAATTTTACGATAAATTTCTTTTTCATAGTAAAATTTCGAAAATAATTTTGCGTTTGTAAAAAGCATTTTGATTTCGTCACTGCTGCATGTTAAATTCATATTTGTTTTTTCATAGTGAAAAAAATGTAATTAAAAAATAACTAAATTGATTTTAACTTTTTCAATACTGTAAGGAACTATACTTGTACCATCAAGATTCGCATTTTAACAAGCATTGTATATCATTATCATTCAAGTAAAAGTAAAACTTAAATAATGGGTATTTTGTTTTTTGTTACGTAAGAATGAATCTAGAATAAAAATTGCAATTGTAGAATTTGTATAATGATGTTTAATGTGTTAATATGTTGAGATATGAGATAATGTTTAGTCTTTACTCTTTTTCTTTTGTAAAGGAAGATGTTTTGCAATAAAATATAGTTTTTTAATTAAAAAAAGTATCTAGTACAATCGATTATTCGGTAAAATCCTTGTGTACGTAACACTTTGGTGACTTTGAAAAATGACGCAATAACGTTTGTTGCCGAACTGCTGCCATTGACGAAATGACGTTTTTACGATTGTTGTCAAGAATTGGCTGAGGCAAAAACATAGAAAATCGTAAATTTAAAATAACAAATGCATAAACATACCTGAAAAAAAACTTATAAATTCATCTTTAAAGTTACAAATTTGAAATCTCAAGCTCAAAAGGCAAAATTATACCACGAATTTCAAAATGCAAAAAGGCTAAAAAGCAATAATTCACCGAATCTCGCCATACCTGCAACTACAAATTTCAAACTTAACCGCGGGCCCAAAAATTGCAAAATCCAAAGTGTATCTTATACTAGGATTAAGCCGATTATTCTTATTAATTTCATTTGTAAAAATTGATTTAAACTTGATTTTTGTTTGATTTTTTATTAAAAATATTATCTAGTGTAATTGCTTAGACCTATTTATTTTCTTTGATGTTTTGTTATGAAATAGCGCTGAACTTTAACACGTTCACGCCAGGGTGACCCACCGGTGGGTCATGCTATATTGTCTCATCTTGGCAGCGCACCGGAGTAAAAACTGGTAACAATAAATTTCATTTTTTAGTTTTTTTCCGGAAATAATAAAAATTCATAACTACCAATTGTTTTTAACGGATGCAATTTTTATATTGAATTGCTTCTTCGACTTGATAAATTTCCTTACAGTGAATTGTTATTGTTGAGAATAGATTAACCACTCCCGAATATTATCTAATATTGAAATAGTTCTTATAGCAGTATTTTCTCTTTTTCCGTTCCAGTATTTTCAGTTTTCCCGTCGTGAACGTGTTAATTAAAAAAGTATCCAGAAAATACTACTAGTAAAAATGCACTACAAGTAAAAATGTATTTCAATACATTACTTGCAAAAATGTAATACTAGTAAAAATGTATTCATATTGGTTTCATTTGTAACAATGTTTTGCCAAAAAAAAAAAAAAAAAAAAAAAAAAAAACCTAAAATTTTATTGAAAAAAAAAATTTAAGTTTCATATTTCATTCTTGACACTAGTAAAGATGTTTTGTAATCAAACTACAGCTGAATTTTTATTGGAAAAAAAACTTGTGCAGCTTAATTACTTAATAAAATTAATTTTATTTTGCAAATGTTGTGAGCATTTCGATAATAGTTTAGAATTCAAACAATTTTTAAATAAAACCACACTTACAAAATTATGAAAATTTTGTTGAGACGAGCAGCAGGACACTTGAGTAATTTTATTTATCTGACGAAGGAATTTCTTAGAACGCATAAATGAATTGTATATGTAATTTCTTCTTCTCAGAAACATTGTAATTATTTTAAAATTTTGTATTTGATGAATGAATGATGTATTATTAAACATTTCTCGCTTGGTAAGTGAAAAAAGACTTCATGTTTGAAAGCATTAATTATTAGAACATGAAAAACTAAAATTGTAACTTAATCCACTAAAGAAGGCGGTAAAAAAGCCCCATACTATTTTTGACACCAGTGTTGCTCAATTAATTATTTTATGAGCATTACTGATATTGTGTTGATAAGTAATAAGTTCTGTGGTATTAGTTACCTAAAAAAACTGGTACAGGTACACAATATAGGTACGCAATATGGATACAATTTTTTACGTCCTTCTTTAACGGATAAGTACTTTAGAATTAATAGTGAAGGCAAAAATGCCCGAAAGACGAGTAATTAGAGTATTTGTTTCAAACTAAAGATATGATAAAAATAAGACATCATTAACAGACATTTCAAATTGACGTAAGCAATGAATTAAACTATGAATGCATAAACTATATATTTCCAGCCACTTGTAAGACAAGATGTCAAGGAATATTTTAGAAGAAGAAAGCGATCACGCAGAAGAAAAAATTTGAAATGAAACCAATAAATATGAATAGCCTTTATCTCATCTCCCTATATATATATATATATATATATATATATATATATATATATATATATATATATATATATATATATATATATATATATATATATATATATATATATATATATATATATATATATATATATATATATATATATATATATATATATATATATATATATATATATATAATATATATATATATATATATATATATATATATATATATATATATATATATATATATATATATATATATATATATATATATATATATATATATATATATATATATATATATATATATATATATATATATATATATATATATATATATATATATATATATATATATATATATATATATATATATATATATATATATATATATATATATATAATACGTGTGGGCTGATGAAGAGATTATATCTTTTCTTTGTTTTGATTTCCGGATTTGTAATTGTTTTTTTTTTTTTTTTGATATCAGAAATTATATTTTAAATACTTTTGAAAAATTATTTTTAATAATTTTCTTCTCTTGTCATTATTTTTTATTATTTTCCATATTTTCTCAATATTTTAGCTTATTTTATGAGTTCTATATACTTGCAGCTTATGCGCAGTTAATAAAACTTATTAATTTTCTTCGTTTTTCTCTTTGTTTTTTTGTGCTATATATATATATATATATATATATATATATATATATATATATATATATATATATATATATATATATATATATATATATATATATATAATAATAATAATATAATAATTATTATATATATATATAAGTTCCTGAAGAGCATGAGAAATTGAAATATCACTTAAGAATAGAATGAATAGCAATTTATAGCTTTTGCACCAGAACAGAATTGAGATGGCCCAGTATAGTTGAGCCACTAAGCTGACCACAAGAGCAATACTGACCACATTGCCACAGTACTGACCCCACTACTATGAAGCCTTTATCTCCCTGCTGCCTTACTGGCTGTTGAGGCAATAATTCTCCTTTACACGAGGGCTGATATTGTTCTCATAAAAAGTTTTTGATGTTAATAAAGAATTCGGAACAATGAAGTTATCGAAATAGGATAACTGAGAACCGTTTTGTATCGTTGTATTCAATCATTCTCAATAAGTTTCAGAAGTTATTCCAGAAGCAATTCTGGAAAGATTACGAAGAATTCTCATAGTGGAATTATGTCTTGGAATTACATGTTTGTAATTGCAGTTTGAATATTTTTGACTTCGTTGGACTTGGAACTATTATGGAACGTTTTACTTCGGCATCTTCAACAGTCCGAATAAATTTTCGGAATGTCTTGTCCATTTCATAAGCGATTCTGAAAGCATTGCAAGGCATTTTCATAGTGAGATTATCTTAGGAATTCCATATTTGCATTTGTAAATTGTTTGAATGAATAATAAAAACCTTGAACAAATTTTAAAAGTCTTGTAAAAATTATCTCATTCCCTCAAAAACTTGAATAAAGGACATTTTATGTTGTTCATTTGTACCTGCATCAACTATTGAAAAAGTGCTTTCTTCACCCCCCCCCCAGTTCTCTTGAAAATATGATTCTTAATGCTCACATAAATATTCTGACTGTGAATTTATCCCCAATAATTACGTATCAGTTAACTTTTCTAAAAGTTAAAAAAAAAAAAAAAAATCTAAAACTGTTTTTTGCCGAAAACCAGAAACAGTTAACAAATGACACTCAGGAACAATTTTTTCTTCCTCTGTTGCCTGAAATTTTTAACTCATTTTAGATATTTTCGAGTAGTTATCATTTAGAGAGAAATTAACCAAACTGTTGGAATGTTGGAAATAGCAAAAACCTCAGTGCACTGCCGCGAAGCGGCATTTACTGATTCAACGATAATATCGATGATGTTTTTTCAGTTGTTGGCAAGACATGAAAAAATAAAAAATCACAGCGAAAAAACGAAAAGTACAGAAGTACATTTCTTTTCAAAAAATTAATATTGGTAGCTAAATTATTTCATACTTGAAATTTATCTTGGAAAATTAAGATGGTCGCATTCACCATTATTTATTAATTGTTAGCCGCATGCGGTGACCAGGACCATCCCCTCCTACATCAGAAAGCCTCCACACGGTTTCTTATAAGTAGTCTGAGCAGATTATTTAAAAAGCGAACCACTTGTGCGCATCAACCCAAATTCTATTTTAATAGTACTTGAGAGAAATTTATCATATATATTTGAGAATTGAATCTGTAGTGGTTGACAAGTAAATAAAATAAACCAATTATATTCATAAATTAAACATATTTTTAGACATATATTTGCTACCACTTTCTAATTTTTTATAGATTTCATATTAAATGGTTCTTTCAATTTTCAATAATCGGACTACCTACAAAAAACCGCATGAAGGCTTTAAGTTATAGGAGGCATAATTATGGCGGGGCAGTCGGGTTTTTTTCAAAATGAAGTACTCTAATTATGTATATATATATATAGGAAAGAAATTGTGTTTAGATAGAATTGATGAAAAATTTCTTTTTTGTAATTGCCATATCTACTTTAATATAAAGGGAAGGGTAAAAGACCTTTTTCGAAAATTATTTCCATTTATTAAAAGAACAAGCACGCTTCGCATAGAAGGGGAAAGGTCGCAGCTGCATGTAGCTACTTACTTAGTTGCTTCCTCTACCATCTAGTGCCAGACCCAGTGGCGAGACAACTGGGGGTGGCATAGGGCCGCTCTGAAATTTAAGTGATGGGTCAACCAATATGTTTCCTCTCTCCTGAAATTAAGACACTCAAGTAAAATCAGCACAAAAATTCAGACAAAAATAAAATCAAGTAAAATCAGTACTTCAAAAAAAAAAAGTTTTTTTTTCTCCAATTTTGAAATTATTTTTCAAATAAAAAACTTTATATTCCTCTAAAATTTAAGTGAGGGGTAGAATAATGTGCTTTGCCCCTTCCGATATTTAGTCATTCGCCTAGACGAAGCAAAGTAAAATAGGTAATTTTAGAGGGGGGGGGGGAAAGCTATTCTTTCTGAACTTTGAAGCTATGCACCAAGTGGGAAACTTTCGTTACGGGTGACTAATGTGTTTTTTGACATTTGGAAAAGTAAAATAAATATAGAAAAAATATTTTAATTATTTCCAATTTTCACTCGATTTTCTTCCGAAATAGTAATGAGAGGGCGAACGAAGCGTTTCGTCCCTTCTGCAATTTCAACGTGCTCAAAAATAATAAAAAATTGGTAATTAAAAAAAAAATCATCTTTGAATCTATTTTCCAAATAGAAAACTTAATTTTCCTCCGAAATAAAAGTAAAGGGATGAAAAATCTGCTTCTCATCCGCTGAAATTTAGACATCAATAAAATAAAATCAAGTAAAGTTGAAAATTTTAGGAAAAAAAAATTTGTTCTTTTAAAATTTCGACGCTATTTTCCGAATAGAGAACTTCATTTTCCTCTTAAATTATAGTGAGGGGGTAGAAAACTTTATTTTCTTCTGATATAAAAGAAAGAGGGGCAAAAATGTGTTTTGTATCTTCTGAAATTTAGATATTTGCAACAATAAAGTCAAGTAAAATTGGTTATTTTTTCAAAAAAAAAAATAAATAAATAAATAAATAAAAATAAAAAGCTTTGAAGTTATTTTCCAAAGGAAAATTTTATTTACTTCTTAAGTTAAAGAGAGGGGGCGAGGAATATACTTCTCCCCTTCTAAAATTCAGACATTCGTAAAAATAAAGACAAGTGAAATTGATATTTAGCTCTTATTTTCGACTTCGAAGCTCCAAATCGAAAACTTTATTTTCCTCTGAAATTTAATTGAGATGGAAGATAATGTTCTGAATACCCTTCTGAAAGTTTGACATTCGCTACAATGAAGGAACAACTTTTTTTCTAATCTACTAACTGTTTTCCAAATTGAAATAGATCCCCCCCCCCAAGAAACATACAACAACTTTTTTTCTACATAAGACAAATATTAATTTGTTATGAAAAATTGGAAACTAAAATACGAAAAGAGAAGAAGAGCACAGCATAAAGAAAATAAAACAAGTGTTTAGAAAACTAAAATATTTGCCACTCTTTTACCATTCCCTGGATAGAGTGACAAAATACTATACTTCCAGCAGTTATCTGACTCCTCAAAAAATAGCCATCTCCTTTTGTCGGAAAAATGTCCTTTTGCCTCTTTAAATTGCCGTAACACGTTGAGGGCCGCATGAGCCATCGGTGGCTGACACTCGACTTTTCATTTAGGCCGCGTCAACCACCGGTGGCTGACTCTGAAGTTACATTTAGGCCGCGTCAACCACCGGTGACTGACACTGAAATTGCATTAAGGCCGCGTCAACCAACGGTGGCTGACACTGAAATTACATTTAGGTTGCGTCTGCCACCTGCTTGCTGACACTGACCTTTCACATAGACAACGATAATCAGTTGGCTGACAGCGTATAACATGATATAGAACTATAAAATTTACACTCTTTTATGGAATTGCAGAAAATTTATTCAAAATTTACTTAATTATTGTGATTCTTGGTTTAATAAATTCAGTTTGGTAGATTTTTATCCACCACTATTTTTAAACAATTTGTAGGTATATATAGTTCACCCCTTTTTTTTGATACATATGTCATGCTAAACCTTTTATAAACTAGCAAAATCTGTCTACATTTGCACATTTGGTTTGTAGCCAGACGAGCAAGCCATGTAAAATTAGCGTGGCATTAAACGTGTTACTCATTTTCATGACCTTAGGCTCTTAAATTAGCTTGGCGTTCAACGCGTTAATCATTTTTATGACCCTAGGCTCTTTTGTAATATGTCATATATTTACAGAACCACCTATATATCAGATAAGTTGCTTTAAATAAGCAACTTATCTAGATAGTTGCTTTAAATAAGCAACTTATCTAGATAGTTGCTTTAAATAAGCAACTATCTAGATGTTCTTGAAAAACAAATGTGTGTGCATGGATTTTGTTCTGATTTTATAATTTTTATCTTATTTTATATTTAAGACCTGTAAATTTTTAAAATTTTTTAGGCTTTTTAGCAGCTTTTTTTTCATAAAAAAATGAAATGCAAGGGTTAATTTTTAAAAAAAAAAATCATATTCAATTTAACAAAAAAAAGCATTTTTTTTAATAAGAAAAACTGTGAACATCAGCTTAGAAATCAGTAGCAATTAAAATTCATTGTCATGACAAACCATTAAAAATATATATATATTTTTAATTAGCAAAAATGTTTTGACTTTTTCTCATTTTTCGTTTTGTAATATTAAAAAAAAAAACCTATTACTCTTTGTCATATATGATCACATGCCCTCATGAATACATAAGCCAAATATTCAAGAATGAGTTTTTTTCAAAATATATCTATATTTTTAGGGACCCGTTCATATTGGAGTATGGCAACTTTGTTTTCTTAGAATTACATTGTTTGTTTACATAGAGAAAAAATTTCTTAAACTTTCCACCTGCAAAATAGGAGAGGACGGAAATTTAAAAAAAAAAAATAAGTTTTATTGTTCTCAATAGAAATTACTAAATATGTTTCAAATAGTGTATAATAAATAAATCATATCAAATATTAATTCGATATTAAATATAATATAGAACTTGGAAATGGAATTTATTTTTTAAAAAAAATGTTTAATTTAGTTATTTTAAAACTTCAAATAAATTTTTTATTCTGTATATAATTTATTCATTAATGATTTTAAAATTTGTGGCTGTTACAACAGTAATGCAACGCAAAATTTTAATAGATACAAGTTTATGAACAAAAAATTCACAACAAGACGTAATCTGCAGGATACGAACCTGGGAACTCCCAAATGCAAGGACAGGATACGACTACGTAAGCACTTCATACTTTCTCACTAGCACAGCATATTATATTTAGCATTATACTCGTAAATAAAAAAAAACGTAAAATATTTGCTCATATTTCGTAAAATTTTCATGCGAAAATTATTGTTATTGGGTTCTTTTTTTCTGATTTCTTACTATCTCTTCTTTTCTTATTGTCTCATTTCTTTTCCTTTTGATGTAAAAATACCAAGTCTCTAGATAATATCTTTTGCTTCGATCATATTTCATATTTAACAAACTCGCAAAAATATAAATTTCTTATTTTTAGGTATTTATACACTGTATAATTTATACTTATAACAAAACATCCAGTCTCATTTAAAGAAAAAAAAATCAATAAAAAATATATTTTGCTTTAAATTTTTAGTGCAAATAAAAATCAACTATATTCAAATATATGCCAGTAAAAAACCATTAGATCACTTTACAGATTCTTCATTATATAACAATTTTATCAAACCACAAATTATAGAAATCCTATCAAATTATACAAATGATCAAAACAGAGATTTTGGTTTCACGTTCTAACTCAAACAGTAACTGGACACCGTAAGCCGTTATGATATTCGACCAAAAATAACAGCGACTTTTATCTCAGCAGAGCAAGGAAAATGCTTCCAAAAGGCACGGTATGGAGCAGCGACTGGCAGTCAAAGGAAATCAAACTGTGAAAAATAACATTTTCACTGTGATTTTTGGAACAGCGACAGTAGCCGTGAAATTTGTCACTGTGAAAGTATCTGTGAAATTTGTCACAGTGACAGTAACAGTGAAATTTGTCACATTGACTGTAGCAGTGATATTTTCACTGTGAGAACTTTTTGGTTGGATCAAGTTGGAACAGTGACTGGAGCAGTCACTGTGACAAGTCATCGCTCCGTTACTTTTGACCCATCTCTAGGTTAGGATAACCGTTTCATGTTTGCGAATGCGAATATAACGTTCGATTGACGTATCTCATCGCGGCAGTCGGCAGAAGCTAGGTTGCTCCCCGGCAAGATCAGTGTCATAAGTTTAAAATGTAGCATTGTGGTAAATGAAGAGAATACATGAAAAAGGCGTGGTTTAGGCTTTCTTCGCAATTTTTAATATTTTCGTATTTTTCTCTGATGATAGCACATTTTATTTAAAAAATTAATTTTAGAGCTGACCGTAACTGGCGTTTCTTTCTTTTTTTTTTTTTTTTTGAAAATGTTGCAAATTGTTTTTGACTGTACTTAATGTGGTATAGTAAACGTATAAATTTTTTTATTTGTATCTATATTACCAATTGCACCAAAACAAATTTTAAACTAAATTATTGGTCATTCTGGTAGTCTAGACCCCTTAGTTTATTCCCCTGACAACTACTACATGAAATCTTTGGTTTTGTGAAAAGAATCTTCTTTATACTTCGAGAGCATCACCCAGATAATGGAGAAAATCGACTTAGATTTCTTCTCGTTACTCACCTGTCTGATTTTCACTGATTTATCGGATCTGATATGACTCATAGAAATAAAATTAAGACATGGCCAGGCTTGCATATGGGCGGCTCAAACATTAAAATAAAATAATAGAATTGATAATATAGGTGCTTGTCTGTTGGAGCGACCTTCTCCGCAGTTCTTCGCAGCTTCCCCGGTTACACCAGTCTCATACATATGAATGTTTATAAATTGGAAAAATGGTAAAGTACAATATTTACATGATTTGCAATATTTCTTGGATAGTATACCATCCGATAACAGAAATTTTGTCACTAATAACTTAACTCTGAAGTGTAAAATGTCCTCCATTTTTTTCCCTCTGCAACTAAATACGGAAATAATTTCTTCTATTTAAGCAGCACTGGAGAAACGGAGTTCGAAAATATTCTGTCGATTCCTCTAACTATCACGTTGTTTCATTATGAGATCAAAAATTAGCAAGTGATTAAATTTCAAAGTAGCCGGATCACGCTATTGGCCGAAAATATAAATTTGCTACGTGTGGAGGGAGATGGAATGTATTGGCTGAAGTTAACTTTACTTTAGCTTCCGAATTCGTCTTGATGTGTGCTCTAGATTTATTTGATTCTCATAAATGTTTACGTAATATCTGTATTAAAATTTATTTCCCTGATTTTGACTTTAAAAAAAATCAGCTCAAAAATGAGCAAATTGTAAATAATATTTTTAGTTTGAACAATTTTAATAATTAAACAAAATATTCATTTAGTCGTATGCATTATAAATTATAACTAGAGCCCGGATTTTGATGACCTAAAAAATCTCAACTAATGCCCTTAAAAAGTGCAAAAAATGCCCTTAAAAAGGGCAAAAAATGACCTTAAAAATGCAAAAATTGCGCAAAAAATGCCTTAAATAAAGTAAAAATATTGAATTAAAAAAATGTTTTGCTCTTTAAAATTATTATGAGTCATTTAAAAAATTTAAAGCAATGCAATACTTGTTCTACGTTCATTAAAGTTTGAAAAATATGTTTTATATCCTAAAATAACAAAAAAAGGAAAATATATTGACACCGAAATATTTTTCTTTTGTATAGAAACTTTGATGGATATAACAACTTCCATCTCATAATATTACTAAATATCAGAATTACATTGGATTACTATGTGTTTTTTGATAATTTGAAATGTAAACGAGCGTCTCTTGTCTGAAAGTAAATTTTCATTCCTGCAGAAGCTTCTTTCAACGTCTACTGATGTTATAGGTGTGTACTTGAAAAAGATGGTCTCACTTACTGACAATTTTTCTTCAATTTGAAAAGATTTTGCTTCTCCTGTTAATATCCTATAGATTTTCTTCATTGTTTGAAAGCCAGTGTAATAATGAAAATTGATAAAAAATAATAAAAATTGGAAAAAATTAACAGAAAGCTTTAAAAAATGCATTAAAATGCAAAATACACCCCAAAATTTAAAGAAATATGCCCTATAAATCTAAAAAATTGCTCTAAAAGACAAAAAATGCCCAAAAATGCAAATGTCATCAAAATCCGGGCCTTAATTATAACATTTGTAACAGAACCAACCAAAATACTGTCTACAGTCACAGTATTTATATTTATTCTATATCAGGTCTCACAAAATCTGAATCTAAGCAACACTGCTGCTATTTTTCTTGAAATTATAGCCTTTTTAAAAATCGGTAATATGAATTATTGCATTCTATTAAACAGCCATTTCTTTTATGTGTATTAAATTTTTTGAAATATTATCCAAAAAAGCATATTTGAAAAGAATGTAGTTATATAACTTGCGACTGTAATCTCTACAAAAAATTATCAATAGAAATCAATAAAAACATTTATGTGGTTAATTAAATTAAATGTGGAGTTTCGAGGGGATTTAAGATTAAAATTGACCAATTTTGAACCCAATATAGCAAACCTTGCAAATAAACACCAGGCACACCCATCTCATTGATAAAGAAGAAATAAATCTGTAATTACTTTACTTATTATTTCTACTTATTTGCAATTACTTATTATTTAATAAAAATTAAGGTTCAACATTAATATATTTTTCATAATACTATTGTTACAGAATGTACTATTACTTTAATAAATGTCTAATATCATAAAATAAATGTACAAACGCAGTATCTAATGGAGTATTATTTTAATTAACAGAAAATTACTTTTATGGGGGTCGATGGAAATTTCGAAAAATTATATAGGGGTCAATGATCAAAAAAGTTTGGCGACCTCTGGCCTAGACGAAGCAAAGTAAAATAGGTAATTTTAGAGGGGGGAAAAAAGCTATTCTTTCTCAACTTTGAAGCTATGCACCAAGTGGGAAACTTTCGTTACGGGTGACTAATGTGTTTTTTGACATTTGGAAAAGTAAAATAAATGTAGAAAAAATATTTTAATTATTTCCAATTTTCATTCGATTTTCTTCCGAAATAGTAATGAGAGGGTGAACGAAGCGTTTCGTCCCTTCTGCAATTTCAACGTGCTCAAAAATAATAAAAAATTGGTAATTAAAAAAAATCATCTTTGAATCTATTTTCCAAATAGAAAACTTAATTTTCCTCTGAAATAAAAGTATAGGGATGAAAAATCTGCTTCTCATCCTCTGAAATTTAGACATCAATAAAATAAAATCAAGTAAAGTTGAAAATTTTAGAAAAAAAAATTGTTCTTTTGAAATTTCGACGCTATTTTCTGAATAGAGAACTTCATTTTCCTCTTAAATTATAGTGAGGGGGTAGAAAACTTTATTTTCTTCTGATATAAAAGAAAGAGGGGCAAAAATGTGTTTTGTATCTTCTGAAATTTAGATATTTGCAACAATAAAGTCAAGTAAAATTGGTTATTTTTTCAAAAAAAAAAAAAAAAAAAAAAAAAGAAAAAAAAAAAAAAACAAGCTTTGAAGTTATTTTCCAAAAGGAAAATTTTATTTACTTCTTAAATTAAAGAGAGGGGGCGAGGATTATACTTCTCCCCTTCTAAAATTCAGACATTCGTAAAAATAAAGACAAGTGAAATTGATATTTAGCTCTTATTTTCGACTTCGAAGCTATTTTCCAAATCGAAAACTTTATTTTCCACTGAAATTTAATTGAGATGGAAGATAATGTTCTGAATACCCTTCTGAAAGTTTGACATTCGCTGCAATGAAGGAACAAATTTTTTTCTAATCTACTAACTGTTTTCCAAATTGAAATAGATCCCCCCCCAAGAAACATACAACAACTTTTTTTCTACATAAGACAAATATTAATTTGTTATGAAAAATTGGAAACTAAAATACGAAAAGAGAAGAAGAGCACAGCATAAAGAAAATAAAACAAGTGTTTAGAAAACTAAAATATTTGCCACTCTTTTACCATTCCCTGGATAGAGTGACAAAATACTATACTTCCAGCAGTTATCTGACTCCTCAAAAAATAGCCATCTCCTTTTGTCGGAAAAATGTCCTTTTGCCTCTTTAAATTGCCTTAACACGTTGAGCGCCGCATGAGCCATCGGTGGCTGACACTCGACTTTTCATTTAGGTCGCGTCAACCACCGGTGGCTGACTCTGAAATTACATTTAGGTCGCGTCAACCACCGGTGACTGACACTGAAATTGCATTAAGGCCGCGTCAACCAACGGTGGCTGACACTGAAATTACATTTAGGTTGCGTCTGCCACCTGCTTGCTGACACTGACCTTTCACATAGACAACGATAATCAGTTGGCTGACAGCGTATAACATGATATAGAACTATAAAATTTACACTCTTTTATGGAATTGCAGAAAATTTATTCAAAATTTACTTAATTATTGTGATTCTTGGTTTAATAAATTCAGTTTGGTAGATTTTTATCCACCACTATTTTTAAACAATTTGTAGGTATATATAGTTCACCCCTTTTTTTTGATACATATGTCATGCTAAACCTTTTATAAACTAGCAAAATCTGTCTACATTTGCACATTTGGTTTGTAGCCAGACGAGCAAGCCATGTAAAATTAGCGTGGCATTAAACTTGTTACTCATTTTCATGACCTTAGGCTCTTAAATTAGCTTGGCGTTCAACGCGTTAATCATTTTTATGACCCTAGGCTCTTTTGTAATATGTCATATATTTACAGAACCACCTATATATCAGATAAGTTGCTTTAAATAAGCAACTTATCTAGATAGTTGCTTTAAATAAGCAACTATCTAGATGTTCTTGAAAAACAAATGTGTGTGCATGGATTTTGTTCTGATTTTATAATTTTTATCTTATTTTATATTTAAGACCTGTAAATTTTTAAAATTTTTTAGGCTTTTTAGCAGCTTTTTTTTCATAAAAAAATGAAATGCAAGGGTTAATTTTTAAAAAAAAAAATCATATTCAATTTAACAAAAAAAAGCATTTTTTTTAATAAGAAAAACTGTGAACATCAGCTTAGAAATCAGTAGCAATTAAAATTCATTGTCATGACAAACCATTAAAAATATATATATATTTTTAATTAGCAAAAATGTTTTGACTTTTTCTCATTTTTCGTTTTGTAATATTAAAAAAAAAAACCTATTACTCTTTGTCATATATGATCACATGCCCTCATGAATACATAAGCCAAATATTCAAGAATGAGTTTTTTTCAAAATATATCTATATTTTTAGGGACCCGTTCATATTGGAGTATGGCAACTTTGTTTTCTTAGAATTACATTGTTTGTTTACATAGAGAAAAAATTTCTGGATATTTTTTCAATTGTGACTTTTTAAAATTTGGGTATATCTGCCGATAAAAAAAAGTCTATAATTTCCTCCAATTTCAATAACGCGAATTGAAATTTTTAGATTTGAAACTAAAAAATAATTTTCATTTTTATAATGGTTTTGTCTTGAAAAGACCTTCCTAACGATATAGTAACCAGATTCAAGAGGTTTATAAAATTATCATTATATTTAGAAGAAAAGGGGACTACTGTGGACATGGGGGACAAGAGTAGACAACATGAATAGCTTTTTTTTTCCTAGTCAAATTTCCTCGGCGAGATGTCGCTAATTGGTAACATTAACGTACAGTGAGCCACAAAAAGGACCACCGTGAATAACTTTTGATTAATGATCGGATCTTTACGTTCAAGGACTCCATTTTAATAGTTCGATGGGTGTGACCTCAGGTATGCAAATTAATTAGTACAGACGATATTTTATTTCAAGTTACGTAATCAGACAGAAAAACATACTTTCTCTGAATAAACATAACTTTTCTTCAACGGATTCGATTTTCTAGTCCCCGTAAAATAAGAGGTAGCCGTAATCTGGGAAATATGGTCCCAATAGCTTGGTCGGGTGAGCTATCCGAAGTTTGGACCCCCAAATGTTGACTTTATTTTTTCGTATTTCGCCACTACTCGAGAGCTTTTTAAGGGAATTGAAAAAATTTTGCACATAATTATGAAATTCTTTTATCCAAAGATAATTCCATGCAAAAAATAACTTTTAGTAAATATTTATTATTTTTTATTTCACACTTTGAGCGCCGCGTCAGTCATTGGTGTCTGGCACTGGACTTTTCATTTAGGCTGCGTCAGCCACCGGTGACTGACACTGAAATTACATTTTGGCCGCGTCAACCACCGGTGGCTAACACTGAAATTGCATTTAGGCTGCGTCATCCACCGGTGGCTGACACTGACCTTTCACATAGGCCGCGAAAAACAGCTGGCTGCCACTGACCTTTCACATAGGCCGCGAAAAACTGCTGGCTGACATCGTATAACATGATATAGAACTATAAAATTTGCACTCTTTTATGGAATTGCAGAAAATTTATTCAAAATTCGACTTAAATTCGTTGAACTACTATTTTTAAAGAAACGCCTATTTTTCATGAAAAAGCCATTCGTCTAGTAGAAAGTAGGCGTTAATTTTCCAAGCATATAAAGTTTTAAAAATGAGTTTATAAAAAGTGGAAAGGGAAAAAAATTCTTAATTCAAGAAAATTTCAGTCATTAAACAACAGATAGTAGACTTTCAAAGTGCAAAAAAAAGAAAAAAAATTTATTGTAATATAAAATTATTTTCCCGCTATTGGATATTTTCATTATACTCCAATTTCATTATATTGTTTTAAAATATTTACCAATATATTTTTAGTAATTTTAAGTATATAATATATTAATTCTGTTAATTAATCTAAAAGATCAAAATCATATCTCCTCTAAACTTAGCGCTCGGGGAGTTCAACTTCTTCAAAGTAGTTTTAAGCCCTGAGTATGAATTTATTTCACAGCACGCACATTCTAATCTTAAGAACAGGAACCGTCCATGGGGCCAGTAAAGTTAGGTCAAAGATTGTATAAGTGTAAAGATGGGAAAGTCGTAACAAAATTTGGCACAATGCCAGCGATTCGTGTACGGCGGAGAAGTTTGTCTCCAGGGGCACAGTGCAGCGCATGCGCAATATCATCCTTAGTTTTGGAAGGAGAGTTTGGAGAGAGAAGCACATAAGAAATCAATCAATGGCGGACGTTTATTTGACAATTATCCCTCACAAGTAAGTGCGCTTTGTATAACATATCTTCTGTTGATTTTTTTTCGCCTTGTTTTCAGTTTTGATAAAGATTGTAATCCTCTTTTTTTCTTTCAATATTTTTCATTGATTCTTCTGTGAGCAAAGCAAAGAATTATGATAGATGTGCTTACTGCAATGTAAATAGAGCGGGTTATCCAAATTTGAAATTGTTTCGCTTTCCTCAAAATATCGACACGTAAGTAAATAGTTAAGCATTTTCGAAGATTTCGGTAAATTATTTTTCAATGATTGATTACATGAACCTGTCAGATTAGACTGACTTAGAATTGCAACTAAATGTGTGACTAATTTATAGTGTTTGGCTTTAATTTAATTTTACTTAGTTTTGAAATTCTTTATAATTCCATAACTGCGTTTATCTTTTTTGGTAAAATTAAATATTTACAAATGAAATTTATATATATAACTAAGTAAAAATTTAAATGTTTTTCAAGAAATGTGAAAAAGATCTATAAATCTGACATTTTAAATTTTTGAAAGTTCATTACATATATGAAATTATTTAATTAGTGTTAAGTGTAAAAAGTGTTACTTTTTATTCATATAATATTTATAGAGTGGTTTATAGTAGATATATATATTTTATTTATCTGTTAGCTGTAAATATCCAGTAAACAGTACTTATAGGCACACAGGGCAATGCCCGGGGACCCCATTTTCTCAGGGGGCCCTAGAGAATCGTACTTTTTTGAAAAATTGCATTAAAAAGAATTTAAGACTAAAAACATTACCTTATATATTTAAAAAATTTTTTTTTATAGAGTATGCATATTTTTTCTACAAATGGTGATTGATTATCAAACACCAATAATTGGAGTAGTTTATCACCAAGAAAACTTAAAAAGTCAACCGAAAACTATTTTTCTTATTTTATTATATGAGGATTACAACTGGTTAGCGTATCAATTTTTTTTGAACTATGTATAGTTTAAAAGTACTTTATTTGAGTTTTTGTGGTAATCAAAATTAGTTAAAACTAATGCATTATACAGTCCCTGGCCAAATTATTAGACGCACTATAAGATTCTATGTCAGGTGATACTACACAGCTTTATTGCATTTACGCTACTAAAACCGGTTTGTACTTGTTTACGTTTGTGTATTGGTTAAATTAGGCGATATGTAATATAAATTCGACAAAATGTAATGAAAATACAGATTATTTATTGTATCAGGTACTATATTATTATATTATAATAATTAGATCAAATTAATAGACGCACTGTAGTTTTTTAATAATGACATGATTTGCACGAGTTTACATACTATACTTTTATAATTAAACATACGCGTTAATTTATTAATATAATGTATTTAATTATAAAAGTATTAATATACATGTTAATACTTTTATAATTAAACATACAAATGGATTTTTATTCAGGAGATTTTTCATTCACCTCCCATTTGTATTTATTTTTAACGTATTTCATTTCAGTGTTAACCAACTGATACACTAATGTAAAGAAGTGGAAACCGGTTTCAGCTACGTAAAAACAATAAAGCTGTATAATATTACCTGATAATTATAATTTTACATAGAATCTTAAAGTGCGTCTAATAATTTGGCCAGAGACTGTATCTTAAAAATGATTTATTTTTTGTATGTGAAGTTTTTTAGTTTGTTTTTAAGCATTACGACACATTATAGGTCTAAAATATTTTTGTGCCCTGGGCCCCTACATGCTAAGAAGATAATACTGCCAGTAAAGCATAAATTTAATTGATTTTGTTGTTTAATCCCCCAATGAGTTGTTTTGTTATTAAATTTCTTTTCTAAATATTTTCCTTAATCACTGCCTGCTTTTTTAAAACTATTTAATAAAATATTAATACTTAAGAAAAATTTTACACATAATTTATTAATGCCATACATTTTAAGTTCCGTTCTCGAATTAGACAGCATTCTTATGTCATATTAGCACTTTAATCTTACTGTGTGATTTTTTTTTTTATATTAGGTGCAAGAAATGATTAGAGGCCAGCAAAGTTGTATCGTTACGGAATGTTGATACTGACAGACTGACTACACAACAGATGTAGATTGTGTTCAAGACATTCTAAAATTAATGATTATGTATCAAAAATAATGCAGACTTGTTCTTAGTGCAGTTCCAATGAACCAATATTGCATCTTTTTAATTTTATGTAATTTTATTTCATAAACTTGCTCAAATATTTATTTATTGTATAAAATGTATACAATTTTATTTGTGTAATTTTTATTTTATTGAAAAGTATATTCTTAAAATATATAACCAAAAAGAATATTTTTAGATAAGTTTAATAAAGATAAAACAAATTCTGCAACAAGTGTCTTGTTTATTTTTTTAAATCTCTAAGTACATATATAATTGAAAATTTTTATTTTTATATAGCACATTTCTTATACATATACACACATGGAAAAATTAACAAAGCGAAAAAGTTATTTTTTTCAAGGAGAAATAAATTTTACTCAATTTTTTAAAGTTTCAATGAATTTTTATTTTTTAATAAAAATTACTTTTGTTAAATAAATATTTACTACTTTAAAATAAATTATAATCCTGCTAAATTTGTGAACAGAAAAAAATTTAAAAGCAAAATCGAATCCGATTATAATTAACGGAGAAAATATGAGTGCATTGGGTGAAAATCAAATTATATGCTCCCGTTCTTCAATCGCTCTTAAAGGTGGCTTTCCTGCATTACACCTTCAGCGCCCAAGTTGGGGGAAAGATCCTTACGACTTAACATTAATAGTATAGGAAGTTTCCCTTCTTTACGCGAAGCGTATAAGTTCTTTGGTTAGGTGAGTGTAATTATGTAGCCACAATTAACAAAAACGTTTTAGAAAATAAATGAATTAGTACAAAATTCTGAAAGGGAATCCAGTCGATTTTGTTTGCCTTAATGGGGCTATGCAACTGTTTATTAATGCTGATCCACTTTTTTTTGTATTATTCATTCTTTTATCTATATTCACCTCTCCCCATTGACACACGTGTCGTAGATAAACTTACGATTCAGAAACAAAGCACAACGTTATAGATAACATTGAACACGTTGAACACCACGTTGAACACCACGCTAATTTTACATGGCTTGTCCGACTGGCCAAATTGTAATTAACACGTCATCCATCGGTGGCTGATAGTGGACTTTCCATTTAGGCCGCGTTAGCCACCGGTGGCTGACACTGAAATTACATTTAGGCTGCGTCTGCCACCGCTTGCTGACACTGACCTTTCACATAGGCCGCGAAAAACAGCTAGCTGACAGCGTATAACATGATATAGAACTATGAAATTTACTCTCTTTTATGGAATTACAGAAAATTTATTCATAATTTACTTAATTATTGTGATTTTTGGTTTAGTAAATTCACTTTAGTTGATTTTTATCCACCACTATTTCTAAACAATTCGTAGGCTTATATAATTCACCAATTTTTTAGAGATATGTCACGTTAAACCTTTTAAGAACTAGCAAAATCTGTCTAATTTTTGCAAATTTTGTTTGTAGTTATTTACAGTTGTGGCCTGACGTTCAAGACATGTAAAATTAGCTTGGCACTCAACGTGTTAATGATAGTCTGAAAACTTTTGAATTGTAGGGTATATTGTTTTTTTTTTTTTGTTTTTTTTTCATCATTTTAAAGTATCTAACTTCACATGCAAAATACAAAAATTGGTTGACTTTTTTGATTTCAGAAATCGAGTTTTATATGTTCAACTTTTTTAAAATTTAATTTCTCAAAATTAACCAATTACGCTCAAATTTTTTATTTTGCCATGTGAAAAGCTCACAATATTTTTTAATCCAATTTATATGCGAACAAGTAACTTGTTTTCATAAATATATTCGCTAACATGATACATAGATAGCTAAAATGACGGTTAAAGATAACGTACAGAATGTTTTTGAAAGGGCTCCCACCAAACATTTTTTGGCCCAGGGCCCCGAGGGATGAAGTTACGGCACTAAGTAAAGTGCAAACTTAATCATAAGATAACTTAATCAACAATCAAACTTAATTAACAGATGGAGCTATTAGCTTTCCCCCCCCCCCTCAAGTTTTGCTGTTCGGGAGGGGAAAAAAACACTTCGCTTTAGTTTTAATAATGGATATAAAAATTTTAACTGCTTTATGTCATTATAATTCTTGTCTATTTCAGTAATTTACAATTAATCAGTATTTTTGTTAGGTATGCATAGATGTGTGATTAAGAAAATCTGTGAGTAATCAAGAAGATGCACAGATTGAACTCTAGAGTATTATAGACGAATACCTTGAAGTTTAGAACGAATTATCACATTCTGTGAGCTTCAAAATTTCACTGAATATATTTTAGACTTTTAACGTTACTGTATTTTTCATTTCAATCTTAAACTTTCCACCTGCAAAATAGGAGAGGACGGAAATTTAAAAAAAAAAAATAAGTTTTATTGTTCTCAATAGAAATTACTAAATATGTTTCAAATAGTGTATAATAAATAAATCATATCAAATATTAATTCGATATTAAATATAATATAGAACTTGGAAATGGAATTTATTTTTTAAAAAAAATGTTTAATTTAGTTATTTTAAAACTTCAAATAAATTTTTTATTCTGTATATAATTTATTCATTAATGATTTTAAAATTTGTGGCTGTTACAACAGTAATGCAACGCAAAATTTTAATAGATACAAGTTTATGAACAAAAAATTCACAACAAGACGTAATCTGCAGGATACGAACCTGGGAACTCCCAAATGCAAGGACAGGATACGACTACGTAAGCACTTCATACTTTCTCACTAGCACAGCATATTATATTTAGCATTATACTCGTAAATAAAAAAAAACGTAAAATATTTGCTCATATTTCGTAAAATTTTCATGCGAAAATTATTGTTATTGGGTTCTTTTTTTCTGATTTCTTACTATCTCTTCTTTTCTTATTGTCTCATTTCTTTTCCTTTTGATGTAAAAATACCAAGTCTCTAGATAATATCTTTTGCTTCGATCATATTTCATATTTAACAAACTCGCAAAAATATAAATTTCTTATTTTTAGGTATTTATACACTGTATAATTTATACTTATAACAAAACATCCAGTCTCATTTAAAGAAAAAAAAATCAATAAAAAATATATTTTGCTTTAAATTTTTAGTGCAAATAAAAATCAACTATATTCAAATATATGCCAGTAAAAAACCATTAGATCACTTTACAGATTCTTCATTATATAACAATTTTATCAAACCACAAATTATAGAAATCCTATCAAATTATACAAATGATCAAAACAGAGATTTTGGTTTCACGTTCTAACTCAAACAGTAACTGGACACCGTAAGCCGTTATGATATTCGACCAAAAATAACAGCGACTTTTATCTCAGCAGAGCAAGGAAAATGCTTCCAAAAGGCACGGTATGGAGCAGCGACTGGCAGTCAAAGGAAATCAAACTGTGAAAAATAACATTTTCACTGTGATTTTTGGAACAGCGACAGTAGCCGTGAAATTTGTCACTGTGAAAGTATCTGTGAAATTTGTCACAGTGACAGTAACAGTGAAATTTGTCACATTGACTGTAGCAGTGATATTTTCACTGTGAGAACTTTTTGGTTGGATCAAGTTGGAACAGTGACTGGAGCAGTCACTGTGACAAGTCATCGCTCCGTTACTTTTGACCCATCTCTAGGTTAGGATAACCGTTTCATGTTTGCGAATGCGAATATAACGTTCGATTGACGTATCTCATCGCGGCAGTCGGCAGAAGCTAGGTTGCTCCCCGGCAAGATCAGTGTCATAAGTTTAAAATGTAGCATTGAGGTAAATGAAGAGAATACATGAAAAAGGCGTGGTTTAGGCTTTCTTCGCAATTTTTAATATTTTCGTATTTTTCTCTGATGATAGCACATTTTATTTAAAAAATTAATTTTAGAGCTGACCGTAACTGGCGTTTCTTTTTTTTTTTTTTTTTTTGAAAATGTTGCAAATTGTTTTTGACTGTACTTAATGTGGTATAGTAAACGTATAAATTTTTTTATTTGTATCTATATTACCAATTGCACCAAAACAAATTTTAAACTAAATTATTGGTCATTCTGGTAGTCTAGACCCCTTAGTTTATTCCCCTGACAACTACTACATGAAATCTTTGGTTTTGTGAAAAGAATCTTCTTTATACTTCGAGAGCATCACCCAGATAATGGAGAAAATCGACTTAGATTTCTTCTCGTTACTCACCTGTCTGATTTTCACTGATTTATCGGATCTGATATGACTCATAGAAATAAAATTAAGACATGGCCAGGCTTGCATATGGGCGGCTCAAACATTAAAATAAAATAATAGAATTGATAATATAGGTGCTTGTCTGTTGGAGCGACCTTCTCCGCAGTTCTTCGCAGCTTCCCCGGTTACACCAGTCTCATACATATGAATGTTTATAAATTGGAAAAATGGTAAAGTACAATATTTACATGATTTGCAATATTTCTTGGATAGTATACCATCCGATAACAGAAATTTTGTCACTAATAACTTAACTCTGAAGTGTAAAATGTCCTCCATTTTTTTCCCTCTGCAACTAAATACGGAAATAATTTCTTCTATTTAAGCAGCACTGGAGAAACGGAGTTCGAAAATATTCTGTCGATTCCTCTACGTTGTTTCATTATGAGATCAAAAATTAGCAAGTGATTAAATTTCAAAGTAGCCGGATCACGCTATTGGCCGAAAATATAAATTTGCTACGTGTGAGGGAGATGGAATGTATTGGCTGAAGTTAACTTTACTTTAGCTTCAGAATTATTTGATTCTTATAAATGTTTACGTAATACCTGTATTAAAATTTATTTCCCTGACTTTCACTCTAAAAAAATCAGTTCAAAAAAGAGCAAATTGTAAATAGTATTTTTAGTTTGAATAATTTTAATAATTAAACAAAATATTCATTTAGTCGTATGCATTATAAATTATAACATTTGTAACAGAACCAAACAAAATACTGTCTACAGTCACAGTATTTATATTTATTCTATATCAGGTCTCACAAAATCTGAATCTAAGCAACACTGCTGCTATTTTTCTTGAAATTATAGCCTTTTTAAAAATCGGTAATATGAATTATTGCATTCTATTAAACAGCCATTTCTTTTATGTGTATTAAATTTTTTGAAATATTATCCAAAAAAGCATATTTGAAAAGAATGTAGTTATATAACTTGCGACTGTAATCTCTACAAAAAATTATCAATAGAAATCAATAAAAACATTTATGTGGTTAATTAAATTAAATGTGGAGTTTCGAGGGGATTTAAGATTAAAATTGACCAATTTTGAACCCAATATAGCAAACCTTGCAAATAAACACCAGGCACACCCATCTCATTGATAAAGAAGAAATAAATCTGAAATTACTTTACTTATTATTTCTACTTATTTGCAATTACTTATTATTTAATAAAAATTAAGGTTCAACATTAATATATTTTTCATAATACTATTGTTACAGAATGTACTATTACTTTAATAAATGTCTAATATCATAAAATAAATGTACAAACGCAGTATCTAATGGAGTATTATTTTAATTAACAGAAAATTACTTTTATGGGGGTCGATGGAAATTTCGAAAAATTATATAGGGGTCAATGATCAAAAAAGTTTGGCGACCTCTGGCCTAGACGAAGCAAAGTAAAATAGGTAATTTTAGAGGGGGGAAAAAAGCTATTCTTTCTCAACTTTGAAGCTATGCACCAAGTGGGAAACTTTCGTTACGGGTGACTAATGTGTTTTTTGACATTTGGAAAAGTAAAATAAATGTAGAAAAAATATTTTAATTATTTCCAATTTTCATTCGATTTTCTTCCGAAATAGTAATGAGAGGGTGAACGAAGCGTTTCGTCCCTTCTGCAATTTCAACGTGCTCAAAAATAATAAAAAATTGGTAATTAAAAAAAATCATCTTTGAATCTATTTTCCAAATAGAAAACTTAATTTTCCTCTGAAATAAAAGTATAGGGATGAAAAATCTGCTTCTCATCCTCTGAAATTTAGACATCAATAAAATAAAATCAAGTAAAGTTGAAAATTTTAGAAAAAAAAAATTGTTCTTTTGAAATTTCGACGCTATTTTCTGAATAGAGAACTTCATTTTCCTCTTAAATTATAGTGAGGGGGTAGAAAACTTTATTTTCTTCTGATATAAAAGAAAGAGGGGCAAAAATGTGTTTTGTATCTTCTGAAATTTAGATATTTGCAACAATAAAGTCAAGTAAAATTGGTTATTTTTTCAAAAAAAAAAAAAAAAAAAAAAGAAAAAAAAAAAAAAAAAACAAGCTTTGAAGTTATTTTCCAAAAGGAAAATTTTATTTACTTCTTAAATTAAAGAGAGGGGGCGAGGATTATACTTCTCCCCTTCTAAAATTCAGACATTCGTAAAAATAAAGACAAGTGAAATTGATATTTAGCTCTTATTTTCGACTTCGAAGCTATTTTCCAAATCGAAAACTTTATTTTCCTCTGAAATTTAATTGAGATGGAAGATAATGTTCTGAATACCCTTCTGAAAGTTTGACATTCGCTGCAATGAAGGAACAACTTTTTTTCTAATCTACTAACTGTTTTCCAAATTGAAATAGATCCCCCCCCAAGAAACATACAACAACTTTTTTTCTACATAAGACAAATATTAATTTGTTATGAAAAATTGGAAACTAAAATACGAAAAGAGAAGAAGAGCACAGCATAAAGAAAATAAAACAAGTGTTTAGAAAACTAAAATATTTGCCACTCTTTTACCATTCCCTGGATAGAGTGACAAAATACTATACTTCCCACAGTTATCTGACTCCTCAAAAAATAGCCATCTCCTTTTGTCGGAAAAATGTCCTTTTGCCTCTTTAAATTGCCTTAACACGTTGAGCGCTGCATGAGCCATCGGTGGCTGACACTCGACTTTTCATTTAGGCCGCGTCAACCACCGGTGGCTGACTCTGAAATTACATTTAGGCCGCGTCAACCACCGGTGGCTGACACTGAAATTACATTTAGGTCGCGTCAACCGCCGGTGGCTGACACTGAAATTACATTTAGGTTGCGTCTGCCACCTGTTTGCTGACACTGACCTTTCACATAGGCAACGAAAAACAGTTGGCTGACAGCGTATAACATGATATAGAACTATAAAATTTACACTCTTTTATGGAATTGAAGAAAATTTATTCAAAATTTACTTAATTATTGTGATTCTTAGTTTAATAAATTCAGTTTGGTTGATTTTTATCCACCACTATTTTTAAACAATTTGTAGGCATATATAATTCACCACTTTTGTCTGATATATATGTCATGCTAAACCTTTTTTAAAGTAGCAAAATCTACATACATATACATTTGTTTTGTAGCCAGACGAGCAAGTCATGTAAAATTAGCGTGGCATTCAACGTGTTACTCATTTTTATGACCTTAGGCTCTTAAATTAGCTTGGCATTCAACGCGTTAATCATTTTTATGACCCTAGGCTCTTTTGTAATATGTCATATATTTACAGAACCACCTATATATCAGATAAGTTGCTTTAAATAAGCAACTTATCTAGATAGTTGCTTTAAATAAGCAACTATCTAGATGTTCTTGAAAAACAAATGTGTGTGCATGGATTTTGTTCTGATTTTATAATTTTTATCTTACACTCTTTAACCCCTTGGGGACGGGTGATTCAGAAAAGCATTCGTATAAAATCAGAATCAAGTTGTAATTAAATAAAAAACGGTAACTTAAATGTAGTCGTTGCTAATTTGACAGACTTACTTTGCTTTTACTTTAATTATTGTTAGTTTAATCACATATATAATCAATGTTAATTCAAAATATAACTAAATAGTTTTATTTTGAACAAAGTAATGGTGAATTAAATAAATCAAACAATTATAACTCCGCCCACAAATAAACTGCTAAAGAAATACTTTGATTACCAGTTTAATCTTCTTACCCTGATTAATGCGGTTTTATGCTGTCACATATTTGTGACAGTCGGCGCGAAAGGGTTAAGACCTTTAAATTTTTAAAATTTTTTAGGCTTTTTAACAGCTTTTTTTTCATAAAAAAATGAAATGCAAGCGTTAATTTAAAACAAAATCATATTCAATTTAACAAAAAAAAGCATTTATTTTTATAAGAAAAACTGTGAACATCAGCTTATAAATCAGTAGCAATTAAAATTCATTGTCATGACAAACCATTAAAAATATTTTTTTTTTAATTAGCAAAAATGTTTTGACTTTTTCTCATTTTTCGTTTTGTAATATTAAAAAAAAAAACCCATTACTCTTTGTCATATATGATCACATGCCCTCATGAATACATAAGCCAAATATTCAAGAATGAGTTTTTTTCAAAATATATCTATATTTTTTAGGGACCCGTTCATATTGGAGTATGGCAACTTTGTTTTCTTAGAATTACATTGTTTGTTTACATAGAGAAAAAATTTCTGGATATTTTTTCAATTGTGACTTTTTAAAATTTGGGTATATCTGCCGATAAAAAAAGTCTATAATTTCCTCCAATTTCAATAACGCGAATTGAAATTTTTAGATTTGAAACTAAAAAATAATTTTCATTTTTATAATGGTTTTGTCTTGAAAAGACCTTCCTAACGATATAGTAACCAGATTCAAGAGGTTTATAAAATTATCATTATATTTAGAAGAAAAGGGGACTACTGTGGACATGGGGGACAAGAGTAGACAACATGAATAGCTTTTTTTTTCCTAGTCAAATTTCCTCGGCGAGATGTCGCTAATTGGTAACATTAACGTACAGTGAGCCACAAAAAGGACCACCGTCAATAACTTTTGATTAATGATTGTATCTTTACGTTCTAGGACTCCATTTTAATAGTTCGATGGGTGTGACCTCAGGTATGCAAATTAATTAGTACAGACGATTTTTTATTTCAAGTTACGTAATCAGACAGAAAAACATACTTTCTCTGAATAAACATAACTTTTCCTCAACGGATTCGATTTTCTAGTCCCCGTAATATAAGAGGTAGCCGTAATCTGGGAAATATGGTCCCAATAGCTTGGTCTGGTGAGCTATCCAAAGTTTGGACCTCCAAATGTGGACTTTATTTTTTCGTATTTCGCCACAGCTCGAGAGCTTTTTAAGGGAATTGAAAAAATTTTGCACATAATTATGAAATTCTTTTATCCAAAGATAATTCCATGCAAAAAATAACTTTTAGTAAATATTTATTATTTTTTATTTCACACTTTGAGCGCCGCGTCAGTCATTGGTGTCTGGCACTGGACTTTTCATTTAGGCTGCGTCAGCCACAAGGCTAAAGAGAATACAAGGGCTAGTTCACTCCGCTCTTAGAGATGAAGCTACGATTTCCCTCCTCATGACGTCACTGTGTCCACAGATCTCGGAGATCGCAAGCAAATATATGATAACTTCGCATCTTTCTCTTTGTAAAAATAAGTTAGACTTTTTCTGGTTATTAGCCTTCAAACTTTACGCAATTAACACATTATTTCCGTTCATAAACATAGTTCAAAAAAAACTTTTTTGGTTATTATATTAAAAAATACCATTTTAAACTTATAAAAATGTTTTGCTAGTTGTTGAAAATGACACGATAAATATTTTATTTCAAAAAGTTCAGTTTTAACTTTAACTATTAAGAAAAATGAAGGCATATATCGACACTTTTTTTATCTACATATTCTTTTATAAAGATAAGTTAAGTTAAATTTAGAATCCCTGATTTTAAAATATGTCGTTAATAGCAATTTGTTCATACTTCATCATTAGGAAACATCAACCTTAAACGCTAATTACTGAAACAAAATAATAATTTAGGTTCATAATGACATTAGAAATTTTACTATTGTTTATAGACATTTAAATTTACGATGATATAATTTATAGATATTTAAATTGAAGAGAATATAATTTTTAAAAAAAATCATAAATATTTAGAATAACTACATTAAAAAATATGTTATGAAATTAGGAGAATTTCAACTATATACTATATATTTTATTTATACTTTTTACTTACATTTTAATTTTCTTTGACTTTATCTATTTTTTAATTCTTTTCACCTGCCTTTCTTTATGAAGTAACGAGGCGGTTTCTATTTGGATAATGAATTTTTATAAAAGTTCTTTACGACAGAATAAACGTATTGCTGTTTTATATTAACTGTGTCATTTCGGAATCCATTCTTTACATAGTTGTTCATTTACTTTAGGGAACACGCGAAAAATTATACTTTTTCCTTTTGTTTTTATATCAGAATTTTTGCAAGTTGCAATCGCGCAAACTGGCATTTCGATAATAGTTTTAAATTCTTGTACATTCACTGCAAAAACTGAGGAAAGTCATTATAGAAAATAACAAATGTCTTAGAATATCTCGCAAAAAGAAATGATCCAATATTAGTTAGAGCTAGTAAGGCCAAACGCTCCGTTCTTGAAGTAAAAGTGCGAGCTTTGCGCCAAAGTGACGTCACTAGAGTGACGTCGGAGGATCGGCGCGGCAAGAGATACCAGGGGTGAAAGCGAGACGGAAAAGAGGAAAGGCTGGTAGTAAAACCATTTCAGTTATAGCTAGTTTTGGGGAGGAGTTTACTTATTCTTTTTTTAAATTTTTAAACAATATCTACTTTATCTTGGAAAAGAAACAGTTTTATATATATGCCAGAATTATAAAAGAAATCTTGATAGTTACAGATATTTCATTTTTTTCGAAAAAAATGCTGGAATGAAATGTTTTACGTACCAGGTTTTTCTCTTTTCCGTCTTGCTATATAAGGGCTTTCACCCATGAGAGATACTTCAAACGAGTGAACCAGCCCTTCTATTCTCTTTAGCCCTGCGTCAGCCACCGGTGACTGACACTGAAATTACATTTTGGCCGCGTCAACCACCGGTGGCTAACACTGAAATTGCATTTAGGCTGCGTCATCCACCGGTGGCTGACACTGACCTTTCACATAGGCCGCGAAAAACAGCTGGCTGCCACTGACCTTTCACATAGGCCGCGAAAAACTGCTGGCTGTCAGCGTATAACATGATATAGAACTATAAAATTTGCACTCTTTTATGGAATTGCAGAAAATTTATTCAAAATTCGACTTTCGTTGAACTACTATTTTTAAAGAAACGCCTATTTTCTATGAAGAAGCCATTCGTCTAGTAAAAAGTAGGCGTTAATTTTCCTAGCATATAAAGTTTTAAAAATGAGTTTATAAAAAGTGGAAAGGGAAAAAAATTCTTAATTCAAGAAAATTTTTATCATTAAACAACAGATAGTAGACTTTCAAAGTGCAAAAAAAAGAAAAAAAATTAATTGTAATATAAAATTATTTTCCCGCTATTGGATATTTTCATTATACTCCAATTTCATTATATTATTTTAAAATATTTACCAATATATTTTTAGTAATTTAAAGTATATAATATATTAATTCTGCTAAATAATCTATAAAAACATACCATCTTAAACTTAGCGCTCGGGGAGTTCAACTTCTTCAAAGTAGTTTTAAGCCCTGAGTATGAATTTATTTGACAGCACGCACATTCTAATCTTAAGAACAGGAACCGTCCATGGGGCCAGTAAAGTTAGGTGAGTGTAATTATATAGCCAGAATTAACAAAAACGTTTTAGAAAATAAATGAATTAGTACAAAATTCTGAAAGGGAATCCAGTCGATTTTGTTTGCCTTAATGGGGCTATGCAACTGTTTATTAATGCTGATCCACTTTTTTTTGTATTATTCATTCTTTTATCTATATTCACCTCTCCCCATTGACACACGTGTCGTAGATAAACTTACGATTCAGAAACAAAGCACAACGTTGTAGATAACATACTGGTTAACACGTTGAACACCACGCTAATTTTACATGGCTTGTCCGACTGGCCAAATTGTAATTAACACGTCATCCATCGGTGGCTGATAGTGGACTTTCCATTTAGGCCGCGTTAGCCACCGGTGGCTGACACTGAAATTACATTTAGGCTGCGTCTGCCACCGCTTGCTGACACTGACCTTTCACATAGGCCGCGAAAAACAGCTAGCTGACAGCGTATAACATGATATAGAACTATGAAATTTACTCTCTTTTATGGAATTACAGAAAATTTATTCATAATTTACTTAATTATTGTGATTTTTGGTTTAGTAAATTCACTTTAGTTGATTTTTATCCACCACTATTTCTAAACAATTCGTAGGCTTATATAATTCACCAATTTTATAGAGATATGTCATGTTAAACCTTTTAAGAACTAGCAAAATCTGTCTAATTTTTGCAAATTTTGTTTGTAGTTATTTACAGTTGTGGCCTGACGTTCAAGACCTGTAAAATTAGCTTGGCACTCAACGTGTTAATGATAGTCTGAAAACTTTTGAATTGTAGGGTATATTGTTTTTTTTTGTTTTTTTTGCATCATTTTAAAGTATCTAACTTCACATGCAAAATACAAAAATTGGTTGACTTTTTTGATTTCAGAAATCGAGTTTTATATGTTCAACTTTTTTAAAATTTAATTTCTCAAAATTAACCAATTACGCTCAAATTTTTTATTTTGCCATGTGAAAAGCTCACAATATTTTTTAATCCAATTTATATGCGAACAAGTAACTTGTTTTCATAAATATATTCGCTAACATGATACATAGATAGCTAAAATGACGGTTAAAGATAACGTACAGAATGTTTTTGAAAGGGCTCCCACCAAACATTTTTTGGCCCAGGGCCCCGAGGGATGAAGTTACGGCACTAAGTAAAGTGCAAACTTAATCATAAGATAACTTAATCAACAATCAAACTTAATTAACAGATGGAGCTATTAGCTTTCCCCCCCCTCAAGTTTTGCTGTTCGGGAGGGGGAAAAAACACTTCGCTTTAGTTTTAATAATGGATATAAAAATTTTAACTGCTTTATGTCATTATAATTCTTGTCTATTTCAGTAATTTACAATTAATCAGTATTTTTGTTAGGTATGCATAGATGTGTGATTAAGAAAATCTGTGAGTAATCAAGAAGATGCACAGATTGAACTCTAGAGTATTATAGACGAATACCTTGAAGTTTAGAACGAATTATCACATTCTGTGAGCTTCAAAATTTCACTGAATATATTTTAGACTTTTAACGTTACTGTATTTTTCATTTCAATCTTAAACTTTCCACCTGCAAAATAGGAGAGGACGGAAATTTAAAAAAAAAAAATAAGTTTTATTGTTCTCAATAGAAATTACTAAATATGTTTCAAATAGTGTATAATAAATAAATCATATCAAATATTAATTCGATATTAAATATAATATAGAACTTGGAAATGGAATTTATTTTTTAAAAAAAATGTTTAATTTAGTTATTTTAAAACTTCAAATAAATTTTTTATTCTGTATATAATTTATTCATTAATGATTTTAAAATTTGTGGCTGTTACAACAGTAATGCAACGCAAAATTTTAATAGATACAAGTTTATGAACAAAAAATTCACAACAAGACGTAATCTGCAGGATACGAACCTGGGAACTCCCAAATGCAAGGACAGGATACGACTACGTAAGCACTTCATACTTTCTCACTAGCACAGCATATTATATTTAGCATTATACTCGTAAATAAAAAAAAACGTAAAATATTTGCTCATATTTCGTAAAATTTTCATGCGAAAATTATTGTTATTGGGTTCTTTTTTTCTGATTTCTTACTATCTCTTCTTTTCTTATTGTCTCATTTCTTTTCCTTTTGATGTAACAATACCAAGTCTCTAGATAATATCTTTTGCTTCGATCATATTTCATATTTTACAAACTCGCAAAAATATAAATTTCTTATTTTTAGGTATTTATACACTGTATAATTTATACTTATAACAAAACATCCAGTCTCATTTAAAGAAAAAAAAATCAATAAAAAATATATTTTGCTTTAAATTTTTAGTGCAAATAAAAATCAACTATATTCAAATATATGCCAGTAAAAAACCATTAGATCACTTTACAGATTCTTCATTATATAACAATTTTATCAAACCACAAATTATAGAAATCCTATCAAATTATACAAATGATCAAAACAGAGATTTTGGTTTCACGTTCTAACTCAAACAGTAACTGGACACCGTAAGCCGTTATGATATTCGACCAAAAATAACAGCGACTTTTATCTCAGCAGAGCAAGGAAAATGCTTCCAAAAGGCACGGTATGGAGCAGCGACTGGCAGTCAAAGGAAATCAAACTGTGAAAAATAACATTTTCACTGTGATTTTTGGAACAGCGACAGTAGCCGTGAAATTTGTCACTGTGAAAGTATCTGTGAAATTTGTCACAGTGACAGTAACAGTGAAATTTGTCACATTGACTGTAGCAGTGATATTTTCACTGTGAGAACTTTTTGGTTGGATCAAGTTGGAACAGTGACTGGAGCAGTCACTGTGACAAGTCATTGCTCCGTTACTTTTGACCCATCTCTAGGTTAGGATAACCGTTTCATGTTTGCGAATGCGAATATAACGTTCGATTGACGTATCTCATCGCGGCAGTCGGCAGAAGCTAGGTTGCTCCCCGGCAAGATCAGTGTCATAAGTTTAAAATGTAGCATTGAGGTAAATGAAGAGAATACATGAAAAAGGCGTGGTTTAGGCTCTCTTCGCAATTTTTAATATTTTCGTATTTTTCTCTGATGATAGCACATTTTATTTAAAAAATTAATTTTAGAGCTGACCGTAACTGGCGTCTCTTTTTTTTTTTTTTTTTTTGAAAATGTTGCAAATTGTTTTTGACTGTACTTAATGTGGTATAGTAAACGTATAAATTTTTTTATTTGTATCTATATTACCAATTGCACCAAAACAAATTTTAAACTAAATTATTGGTCATTCTGGTAGTCTAGACCCCTTAGTTTATTCCCCTGACAACTACTACATGAAATCTTTGGTTTTGTGAAAAGAATCTTCTTTATACTTCGAGAGCATCACCCAGATAATGGAGAAAATCGACTTAGATTTCTTCTCGTTACTCACCTGTCTGATTTTCACTGATTTATCGGATCTGATATGACTCATAGAAATAAAATTAAGACATGGTCAGGCTTTTAGTCTAGCATATGGACAGCTCAAACATTAAAATAAAATAATAAAATTGATAATATAGGTGCTTGTCTGTTGGAGCGACCTTCTCCGCAGTTGTTCGCAGCTTCACCAGTCTCATACATAGGAATGTTTATAAATTGGAAAAATGGTAAAGTACAATATTTATATGATTTGCAATATTTCTTGGATAGTATACCATCCGATAACAGAAATTTTGTCAATGGACTGTTTGTAATATTTTAATTTAAGAATTCTTTGATGAAGATATCATTAAAATTACCTTTGTCTCATTTTTCTGCTTTACTAAAGAAATTGCCATTCAATGAGGCAATATAAGGAGTGAGTCTTAAAAGTTTTGTCATATCATAATTCTTACGAAGGATTTAAAATCAAAAATTCGTATTTTGAAAAAAATAAAATAGAATAATCGGCATTAAAATGATGTTTTAGGAAAAAGAAGAACATTCCAAAAGTTAATTTATGCTATAAATAAAACAATTGTAATTTAAATAAGTGATGAAATAACTTAACTCTGAAGTGTAAAATGTCCTCCATTTTTTTCCCTCTGCAATTAAATACGGAAATAATTTCTTCTATTTAAACAGCACTGGAGAAACGGAGTTCGAAAATATTCTGTCGATTCCTCTAACTATCACGTTGTTTCATTATGAGATCAAAAATTATTAAGTGATTAAATTTCAAAGTAGCCGGATCACGCTATTGGCCGAAAATATAAATTTGCTACGTGTGAGGAGGGAGATGGAATGTATTGGCTGGCGTTTACTTTACTTTAACTTCCGAATTCGTTTTGATGTGTGCTCTAGATTTATTTGATTCTCATAAATGTTTACGTAATATCTGTATTACAATTTATTTCCCTGACTTTGACTCTAAAAAAATCAGCTCAAAAATGAGCAAATTGTAAATAGTATTTTTAGTTTGAACAATTTTAATAATTAAACAAAATATTCATTTAGTCGTATGCATTATAAATTATAACTAGAGCCCGGATTTTGATGACCTGAAAAATCTCAACTAATGCCCTTAAAAAGGGCAAAAAATGCCCTTAAAAATGCAAAAATTGCGCAAAAAATGCCTTAAATAAAGTAAAAATATTGAATTAAAAAAATGTTTTGCTCTTTAAAATAATTATGAGTCATTTAAAAAATTTAAAGCAATGCAATACTTGTTCTACGTTCATTAAAGTTTGAAAAATATGTTTTATATCCTAAAATAACAAAAAAAGGAAAATATATTGACACCGAAATATTTTTCTTTTGTATAGAAACTTTGATGGATATAACAACTTCCATCTCATAATATTACTAAATATCAGAATTACATTGGATTATTATGTGTTTTTTGATAATTTGAAATGTAAACGAGCGTCTCTTGTCTGAAAGTAAATTTTCATTCCTGCAGAAGCTTCTTTCAACGTCTACTGATGTTATAGGTGTGTACTTGAAAAAGATGGTCTCACTTACTGACAATTTTTCTTCAATTTGAAAAGATTTTGCTTCTCCTGTTAATATCCTATAGATTTTCTTCATTGTTTGGAAGCCAGTGTAATAATGAAAATTGATAAAAAATAATAAAAATTGGAAAAAATTAACAGAAAGCTTTAAAAAATGCATTAAAATGCAAAATACACCCCAAAATTTAAAGAAATATGCCCTATAAATCTAAAAAATTGCTCTAAAAGACAAAAAATGCCCAAAAATGCAAATGTCATCAAAATCCGGGCCTTAATTATAACATTTGTAACAGAACCAACCAAAATACTGTCTACAGTCACAGTATTTATATTTATTCTATATCAGGTCTCACAAAATCTGAATCTAAGCAACACTGCTGCTATTTTTCTTGAAATTAGTGCCTTTTTAAAAATCGGTAATATGAATTATTGCATTCTATTAAACAGCCATTTCTTTTATGTGTATTAAATTTTTTGAAATATTATCCAAAAAAGCATATTTGAAAATAATGTAGTCATATATCTTGCGACTGTAATCTCTACAAAAAATTATCAATAGAAATCAATAAAAACATTTATTGATATCAATAGATTTCTATTGGTCTGTACTTGTTTCGATTGACATCTCAACTGATGTCAACTGATATCAGTAGTGTACTGGTATCAATAGATGTTGAACAGTAGAGTATTCTATTGGTCTGTACTTGTTCCTATTGACATTTCAACTGATATCAGTAGTGTACTGGTATCAATAGATATAGATCAATAGAATTTTATTGGTCTGTATTTGTTTCTATTGATATTTCAACTGATATCAGCAGTGTATTGGTTTCAATAGATATTGATCAGTAGGTACTCTATTAGTATATACTTGCCTGTATTTCACACTTCAACTGATGTCTGTTGACATCAGTAGGGTACTTGTATGAATAGATGATGATCAGTTATGTATTCTACTTGTTTTATCAATATATGAACTGATATCAACAGATTTCTTTTTTACTCCACCCTACTAAAAATAATCTTAAGATTTTCTTAAGAAAATATCATTTTCTTAAAAAATTCTTCAAAAATCTGAAGAATATCTTTATTTCTATTTCATAATTTATTATTAATTTTATATAAAATTAATAATAAATTATTAAATAGAAATAAAGAAAGAAAAAACTTGATAAAAACCGCCTCCCACCATCAATTCAGTTCGGCATTCAGAACGGAGTTCAGTTCGCCCTTTTAAGTAAATCAGTGTTTCCCAAAGTGTGGTACGCGTACCCCCAGGGGTGGGGGAACAGTTTCGCGGGGGTACGCGTTCTTATGCGAAATATCTTGCAACAAACGAAAATTTCAAGAAATTTTATTTAGATACAAAGCTAGTCATGAAAATTTACGATTACGTATTTTTCTATTGGCTATTTTTTTCGGAGTTAACAGTTAATAATTAGTGGTGTCTACAGCCAGTTGTGAGTTTTAACTTTTGTGTAATTTTTTATAATATAAAATACATTCATTTTCTTATTGAAACGTACACAGCGTTACAAAAAATTTAGAAAGGGTACACAAAAGTCATAAGTTTGTGAAACACTGGAGTAAATCATTAAGCTGAAAGTAGGCATTACTATTTTTATGTGAAATAAAATGGCTTGAAACGAAGGGAGGGAAAAATGCAAAAAAATCATAAAACAAGTATATACTTGTAATTAAATACGTGATTTAGCCCTTTCGCGCCGACTGTCACAAACACGTGTCAGCATAAAACCGTATCAATCAGGGTAAAAAGATAAAACTGGTAATCAAAATATTTCTTTAGCAGTTTATTCGTGGGCGGAGTTACAATTGTTTGATTTATTTAATTCACCATTACTTTGTTCAAAATAAAACTATTTAGTTATACTTTGAATTAACATTGATTATATATATGATTAAACTAACAATAATTAAAGTAAAAGCAAAGTAAGTCTGTCAAATTAGCAACGACTACATTTAAGTTACCGTTTTTTATTTAATTACAACTTGATTCTGATTTTGTACGAATGCTTTTCTGAATCCCCCCCTCCTCAAAGGGTTAATGCTCAAATTAGGGTTCATCGGAAGCTGATTTACAATCCAGAAACCCTTAACAATTCATTCTCTTTTTTTTTTGGAATTGTATCTCTTGGATGTAGTTGGTCGCCATTAATGCCAGTTTTTCTTTCTTTTAAAATGTGTAGCAAGAACTAAAAAAATTAGGAATCATGTTTTGTTTTATTTATTTAAATACACGGCTCTAACATTGTGATTCAAAAGGAGCCTTTATAGAAAAAAGTTGTAAGTATATACCCTAAAATGTACAAATATAAAAAAGCACAACCATATATGGCTCAAGAGATTGTGTGCATGTATATTCAAACATGACACTAAGGTGACATGGCATTACTCGACACTATTAACATGACAATAAGCATTCCACTGCTCACATTTTTAGTAAAAATAATATGTACCTTCTCAGGGTAAATGGTTTACCACTTCTTTAATTTTCAAGTGTATTTTGCAGACACAGAAAAATAAGGCGTGAATTTTCGCGAACAGAACTTTTCGGTAGATCTATAATTCATAATACTACATATAAATACGGTACCAATATATTTTTTATATTAAAAGAAAAAAGTAATATAAAATATGCGTTACTCTGTCTTTTAATCCTCTTTGATGATACACCAGCGTCGCTCAGAAAATCCTACAAGCTTAAAGTAGTGATATTTCTGAGCTGGATTTAAAAGTGAGACAGATTCCTGATATTGTGGTCTTCTTATTTATCTAGCGCAGAGGTCTCCAACCTTTTTGTACCTAAGAGCAAATACCAGAATATCGGTCGAGTGGCGAGCACCATTTATTTTTTCAAGATAAATTTGAAGTTGGTAGACATAGGAAATAATATACACTGCATGTAATGCACAAAAAAGTTAATTTAACTTATGAATATAATTAGTATTAATATCCTTGAGTAAAATAAATTATTATGAAATTGCTTGAAAAACATACAAAGTATAAGAGTTCATATATTCAATTCGCGAGTGATCAGCTATATTTTGCTTTGTGCTTATATCTGTGGAATGGAGATCCCTTTCCTGGCGATTTCTATTTTGGTTAGGTTTATCATCCATATTGAGAAAGCAAAACAAATTACATAACATTTTATGGGAAAATTAAAAACGGAAATATTTTATTGTTGGGCACAAGTAGCGGGCGCATCTAAACCGATCGAAGGGCGCCAAGGTGCCCGCGGGTGCCTTTATCATCGATTATTAATTGAATTTTTTTTTCCTGTTGCTGTGAATATGAGAACTAAGTGTAACTACTGTCTGGGAGATATGGTCAGAAAAGCGATCCTAACATTGAACTCGTTAATTTTACGTTTGCCTATTTCACCATATCTCTGAACTGTTTAAGTTAATTGCACTAATTAATTAGCATATTTAAGGTTCCCGCTTTGAACCCTTAAAATTGAGCGTGACGATACAATAATTAGATCAAAAGTTATTCAAAGAGAACCGTTTTTTTCTTTTTTTAACGCATTGTTTTTTTAAATGTTTTAACTTGCCTGGTAAAGTCAAAACAATTTAGGTAAGTAAGTTCGATTAAACTTTTTGCATGGAAAGTATAGTTCTAATGTTTGAACTGGGATTCTGAAGCTCAGGTGGGAAATTTTACCCATTCATCTTGAAATATTGGATATGGTGGTCGACACAATACGGTAACAGGAACACAAATATGAAGACGGGAGGGGAATAAGCGAAACTTCGCCTTAAGTTGATCGAGATGAAAATGATAAGTTTGCAGCCACAAAACAATTGATGAAAATTAAAAATTGACGAAGAGAGCTGTGGCGCCGGATGAGAGCAGTCACTGTAAGTTTCCAAAAAATGTCACAATTTTGTTTTTCCAGTCTATATTTCTACTAATTTTGTTTCGAAAACACAAATGAAATTAGGATTATGAACGATGCATCTCACTTTGTTTAACACGTTCTCGCCGGGTGTTGCGCCTGAAAGCGGAACATAAAGGAGAAAATACTGGTTGAAGAACTATTTCAATATTAGATAATATTCGGGAGGAGTTAATCTATTCTCGACAATAACAATTCACTGTAAGGAAATTTATCACGGTGAAGAAGCAATTCAATATAAAAATTGCATCCGTTAAAAACAATTTGTAGTTATGGATTTTTATTTTTCGCGGAAAAAAAGTAAAAAATGAAATTTATTGTTACCATATTTTACTCCGGTGGGCCGCCCGATGAGACAATCTAGCATGACCCACCGATGGGTCACCCCGGCGTGAACGTGTGAAGTTTCGATAATAAACTGCTGTTTGTAGAAAATGCAACACCATGAAGGAATCATCAGAATCAAATGAAATTCGCAGCAAATGTCAATTATAGGATATTATGCAAATTAATAAAGTTTCAGAGCCATCGCGCGTGCGTGGCGCGCGCAGCGCCCTCTGAATTGATGCTGAAAGCGTATAAATAAAGTGCTGTAGCGGGACGTTGAAAATAGTCTATGATTATTTGTTAGTGGCAAACGTTTAGTGAGACCTGAGTATGCCTCCACGACGGAAGAATAAGAAATTCAAGCAACTTACGGAGTTTGAACGAGGGAGGATAATCGGCCTTCGAGAAGGAGGATTTTCCTATCGCGCAATAGCAGCTCGTATGCAGCGGAACAGTTCCACAGTGATGCGAGTTTGGAAGCAGTGGACCGACGAGCACCGAACAACTCGAAAAACAGGCACTGGACGACAGAAGGTGACGTCAGAGCGCGATGATCGACACCTGCTCCGCATGGCGGTGAATGATCGCACAGCTTCCTCCAGGCAGCTGGCAGCACATTGGTCTACTGCTACAGGTGTACAATTGTCGGCTTCGTCAATTCGTCGTCGTCTGCTGCGCCGTGGATTGCGTGCAAGGGTGCCATTATACAGGATTCCCCTCACGGCGGATCATCGACGGCTGCGTCGGCAGTGGGCTCTTGAGCACAGAGACTGGCGAGCTGATTGGCACCAAGTTGTCTTTTCAGATGAATCACGCTTCAATTTGTGGACCCATGATGGCCGTGTTCGTGTTAGACGTTATACCGGTCAACGCTGCCTTCCTGAGTGTATTATTGAACGACATAGTGGTCGAACACCCGGAGTTATGGTCTGGGGTGCGATTTCGTATCATGGACGATCCAATTTGATACGAATTGAGGGTAATCTCAATAGCAACAGATACGTCCGTGAAGTGCTACAGCCCGAAGTCGTTCCTTTCCTTCAAGGCATCCCTGGAGCTATCTTTCAGCAGGATAATGCACGCCCACATGTTGCGCGGACTGTTAGAGACTTCTGTTCAGCACAACGCATGCAACTTCTTCCTTGGCCTGCTTATTCGCCGGATATGTCGCCTATTGAACACGTGTGGGATATGGTTGGTCGGCGTCTCACTCGTGATCCGCGTCCTGCAGTTTCCAAAGACGAACTTTGGTTGCGCATACAAGCGATATGGAATTCTCTTCCTCAAGCAGATATTCAACATCTGTTTGACTCCATGCCACGTCGTATAGCAGCACTTATTGCAGCGCGTGGTGGCTGCACCAAATACTGATTTCGGACGCTTAATTTGTTTCTTTTGTTTTGAAAATTTCATCATTTATTTGTATCAGTACAAGTCGTTTCTGCATTAAATTTCATTTGATTCTGATGATTCTTTCATGGTGTTGCATTTTCTACAAACAGCAGTTTATTTGGAGTAAATTAATTGTATAGCTCCAAGGAGCAATATCACCAGAGAGCCTAACCTTTAACACGTTCACGCCAGTAAAAGTGAAAATACTGGTACGGGAAAAGAGAAAATACTGGTAGAAGAACTATTTCAATATTAGATAATATTCGGGTGGAGTTAATCTATTCTCAATAATAACAATTCACTGTAAGGAAATTTATCACGGCGAAGAAGCAATTCAATATAAAAATTGCATCCGTTAAAAACAATTGGTAGTTATGGATTTTTATCATTCCCGGAAAAAAACTGAAAAATGAAATTTATTGTTACCAGTTTTTACTCCGGTTAGCTGCCAAGATGAGACAATCTAGCGTGACCCACCGGTGGGTCACCCCGGCGTGAACGTGTTAAAGTAATTAAAATAAAATATAAAAAATTATCAAAACATAAAAATATTGGTACTTAGAGAATGAAACTCTCACAAAATCTCAATGATAGAGACGTGGTGGCTCAAGAGATAGAGCGCTCTAATGAGATGAACCGGGTTCGAATCACAACGATAGCTAATCGTAACGAATTCCGCTCGCACTGACCACAGTGCTGACGTAATATATCCTTAGAGTTAGATGGTTCAAGGGTTAGAGTCCCTTTGCAGTCAGTTTAACCATGGGAAGTTTTCGTGGTTTTCCTCTCCATGTAATTGATTGGTTCAAAATTACAAGGCTACAGTGATGAACATTGGTAGGTGAAAACGCTAAATTGGGTCATGCTGTTCAAGGACGGGTATAAAATAAAATCCATTTGATGCTTGGAGAAAAAAAGGTATAAATCAATTCAAACTGCGTAATAATCAATAATAATTTTACTTTCATCTGTTTACATGCTGGCTTTATATATCTTATTGAATTATTATTGATTAATATACACACTAGTTTAAAAAATTCATGTAAGGCCACATTTACTATATCCGTATCTATTTAATTAAAGTTCAGTTTTTAAATTTAGAAAAATTAATGTATTTTAAATGAGTTCAGCAAACGTTTTATCTATAGGTTATTTGTTCTCTTTTTATTTTTAACTGCCGAAATTATATTTTCATTATAAAGCATGATTTTTATAATACCTATTTGAGTTTTATCCGGTATTCGACGAGATTTACCGATAAATAATTTATATGTTAATCGATTCCTGGGATAGTGATAAATTGTGTAGTGATAAATCAAATATAGCGATATACTGTGTAGTGAGTGATAGACAAATATAGTGATAGACAAAAATAGTGGTAGTGATAAATGTCACAATGATGTCTTCATTTCAATTGCGATTTTCTTTCTTACTATTATGTTATGTATATTTATCAAAAGTTTCAATGTCTATTTTAATTATTGGACAAAATAAAAGTAAATGAAATAAAAGTAAATAAAATAAAGTAAAATAAAATAAAATAAAATAAAATAAAATAAAATAAAATAAAATAAAATAAAATAAAATAAAATAAAATTAAATAAAATAAAATAAAATAAAATAAAATAAAATAAAATGAAATAAAATTAAATCATTCCCGCAACCACCCTTCATGCGCTACATGTTTTATGGTGGTTAAGACTACAAAATGCTGCATTTTCTAATTGCGACAATGTGCTAGTATTGCGCACAGACAGCCTTTACTTCACAGACAATCTAGCACCCATCTATCTTAAACTGGCTTGACTTCAAGTTGCCACTGTGGATTGAACTCCAGTTCGTTAAAACAGTTCACTGTCATATCCACTGATCACTTACAGCTCATTTAATAGAATCAGTTAATCAGTGATGTATTGGTAGAAAAATTAACATATTGTTAAAATATTAGCCGTAAAATAACTTTTTTTATTATTGAAAGTAATTAGTTACATACGTATTAGTAATTATTTAAAATTTCACTCCTCCTAAAAGTATTTTGAGCCCCTAGAAGAGAGACAAATAATGAAAAATACAATACTGAACAATACAATGATGACTATATACAATTGAAGACGACTATTTACATATGATGCTGTAGGGTTAATACGGCATCACTCTTGAAGAAGTTGGCAATAGGTTTAAGACTGGCATCTCCTTTAAGATTTTTAAATATAAATATATTGTTAAAATTTACAGAATTGCAGTTCAGAGCTTTAGCAAAGTTCAATATCAATTACATCATACCAAAATAGGACTATTACACATTTTTCGAAATATTTTATAGTGTAGTAGACATTCATAACGCAAAGCTTTCTGATTTTTCGGTAATTTTCCCATCATCTTAAAAGCTTCACCATGAAAGAGCTAGAACAAAATGGCGTTGCATATGAACTTTTAAATCATTTATATGTAT